>NW_027328796.1:342368-684737 GCF_048564905.1 Vicugna pacos
TCCACATGCTCATGTCTGAGAGATAAGTGTGTGTGAAAGCCGTCCTTCACCTAGCTTGAAGGGAACACAAAGTTTCTTTTCAGTTGCCAACTCCACTCCATACATATATATGGGGAGGTACAAGCTGTAACTCGGTTTTACAGTGAAAACGGCAGGCACTTCAAACCGGCACTAGGAAACAGACTGAGAAACCAGAGTAAGGGTTTCTCCTGCAACCCGTTCCCTTTGTCCTGGATGAACGAACGTCTCTCCACATACTCAGGTCTGAGAGATAAATGAGTGTGAAAGCCGACCTTCACCTAGCTTGAATGGAACACAAAATTTCTTTTCAGTTGCAAACCCCACTCCATATATATATATGGGGAGGTACAAGCTCCAACTCGGTTTTACAGTGAAAACGGCAGGCACTTCAAACCGGCACTAGGAAACAGACTGAGAAACCAGAGTAAGGGTTTCTCCTGCAACCCGTTCCCTTTGTGCTGGATGAACGAACGTCTCTCCACATGGTCAGTTCTGAGAGATAAGTGTGTGTGAAAGCTGTCCTTCACCTAGCTTGAAGGGAACACAAAATTTCTTTTCAGTTGCAAACCCCACTCCATATATATATATATGGGGAGGTACAAGCTGCAACTCGGTTTTACAGTGAAAACGGCAGGCACTTCAAACCGGCACTAGGAAACAGACTGAGAAACCAGAGTAAGTGTTTCTCCTGCAACCCGTTCCCTTTGTGCTGGATGAACGAACGTCTCTCCACATGCTCAGTTCTGAGAGATAAGTGTGTGTGAAAGCTGTCCTTCACCTAGCTTGAAGGGAACACAAAGTTTCTTTTCAGTTGCCAACTCCACTCCATACTTATATATGGGGAGGTACAAGCACCAACTCGGTTTTACAGTGAAAACGGCAGGCACTTCAAACCGGCACTAGGAAACAGACTGAGAAACCAGAGTAAGGGTTTCTCCTGCAACCCGTTCCCTTTGTGCTGGATGAACGAACGTCTCTCCACATGCTCAGTTCTGAGAGATAAGTGTGTGTGAAAGCCGTCCTTCACCTAGCTTGAAGGGAACACAAAGTTTCTTTTCAGTTGCCAACTCCAATCCATACTTATATATGGGGAGGTACAAGCTCCAACTCGGTTTTACAGTGAAAACGGCAGGCACTTCAAACCGGCACTAGGAAACCGACTGAGAAACCAGAGTAAGGGTTTCTCCTGCAACCCGTTCCCTTTGTGCTGGATGAACGAACGTCTCTCCACATGCTCAGTTCTGAGAGATAAGTGTGTGTGAAAGCCGTCCTTCACCTAGCTTGAAGGGAACACAAAGTTTCTTTTCAGTTGCCAACTCCACTCCATACATATATATGGGGAGGTACAAGCTCCAACTCGGTTTTACAGTGAAAACGGCAGGCACTTCAAACCGGCACTAGGAAACAGACTGAGAAACCAGAGTAAGGGTTTCTCCTGCAACCCGTTCCCTTTGTGCTGGATGAACGAACGTCTCTCCACATGCTCAGTTCTGAGAGATAAGTGTGTGTGAAAGCCGTCCTTCACCTAGCTTGAAGGGAACACAAAGTTTCTTTTCAGTTGCCAACTCCACTCCATACATATATATGGGGAGGTACAAGCTCCAACTCGGTTTTACAGTGAAAACGGCAGGCACTTCAAACCGGCACTAGGAAACAGACTGAGAAACCAGAGTAAGGGTTTCTCCTGCAACCCGTTCCCTTTGTGCTGGATGAACGAACGTCTCTCCACATGCTCAGTTCTGAGAGATAAGTGTGTGTGAAAGCCGTCCTTCACCTAGCTTGAAGGGAACACAAAGTTTCTTTTCAGTTGCCAACTCCACTCCATACATATATACGGGGAGGTACAAGCTCCAACTCGGTTTTACAGTGAAAACGGCAGGCACTTCAAACCGGCACTAGAAAAACAGACTGAGAAACCACAGTAAGGGTTTCTCCTGCAACCCGTTCCCTTTGTGCTGGATGAACGAACGTTTCTCCACATGCTCAGTTCTGAGAGATAAGTGTGTGTGAAAGGCGTCCTTCACCTAGCTTGAAGGGAACACAAAGTTTCTTTTCAGTTGCCAACTCCACTCCATACATATATATGGGGAGGTACAAGCTCCAACTCGGTTTTACAGTGAAAACGGCAGGCACTTCAAACCGGCACTAGGAAACAGACTGAGAAACCAGAGTAAGGGTTTCTCCTGCAACCCGTTCCCTTTGTGCTGGATGAACGAACGTCTCTCCACATGCTCAGGTCTGAGAGATAAGTGTGTGTGAAAGCCGTCCTTCACCTAGCTTGAAGGGAACACAAAGTTTCTTTTCAGTGGCCAAATCCACTCCATACATATATATGGGGAGGTACAAGCTCCAACTCGGTTTTACAGTGAAAACGGCAGGCACTTCAAACCGGCACTAGGAAACAGACTGAGAAACCAGAGTAAGGGTTTCTCCTGCAAACCGTTCCCTTTGTGCTGGATGAACGAACGGCTCTCCACATGCTCAGTTCTGAGAGATAAGTGTGTGTGAAATCCGTCCTTCACCAAGCTTGAAGGGAACACAAAGTTTCTTTTCAGTTGTCAACTCCACTCCATACATATATATGGGGAGGTACAAGTTCCAACTCGGTTTTACAGTGAAAACGGCAGGCACTTCAAACCGGCACTAGGAAACAGACTGAGAAACCAGAATAAGGGTTTCTCCTGCAACCCGTTCCCTTTGTGCTGGATGAACGAACGTCTCTCCACATGCTCAGTTCTGAGAGATAAGTGTGTGTGAAAGCCGTACTTCACCTAGCTTGAAGGGAACACAAAGTTTCTTTTCAGTGGCCAACTCCACTCCATACATATATATGGGGAGGTACAAGCTCCAACTCGGTTTTACAGTGAAAACGGCAGGCACTTCAAACCGGCACTAGGAAACAGACTGAGAAACCAGAGTAAGGGTTTCTCCTGCAACCCGTTCCCTTTGTGCTGGATGAACGAACGTCTCTCCACATGCTCAGGTCTGAGAGATAAGTGTGTGTGAAAGCCGTCCTTCACCTAGCTTGAAGGGAACACAAAGTTTCTTTTCAGTGGCCAAATCCAATCCATACATATATATGGGGAGGTACAAGCTCCAACTCGGTTTTACAGTGAAAACGGCAGGCACTTCAAACCGGCACTAGGAAACAGACTGAGAAACCAGAGTAAGGGTTTCTCCTGCAACCCGTTCCCTTTGTGCTGGATGAACGAACGTCTCTCCACATGCTCAGTTCTGAGAGATAAGTGTGTGTGAAAGCCGTCCTTCACCTAGCTTGAAGGGAACACAAAGTTTCTTTGCAGTTGCAAACACCACTCCATACATATATATGGGGAGGTACAAGCTCCAACTCGGTTTTACAGTGAAAACGGCAGGCACTTCAAACCGGCACTAGGAAACAGACTGAGAAACCAGAGTAAGGGTTTCTCCTGCAACCCGTTCCCTTTGTGCTGGATGAACGAACGTCTCTCCACATGCTCAGTTCTGAGAGATAAGTGTGTGTGAAAGCCGTCCTTCACCAAGCTTGAAGGGAACACAAAGTTTCTTTTCAGTTGCCAACTCCACTCCATACATATATATGGGGAGGTACAAGCTCCAACTCGGTTTTACAGTGAAAACGGCAGGCACTTCAAACCGGCACTAGGAAACCGACTGAGAATCCAGAGTAAGGGTTTCTCCTGCAACCCGTTCCCTTTGTGCTGGATGAACGAACGTCTCTCCACATGCTCAGTTCTGAGAGATAAGTGTGTGTGAAAGCCGTCCTTCACCTAGCTTGAAGGGAACACAAAGTTTCTTTTCAGTTGCCAACTCCACTCCATACATATATATGGGGAGGTACAAGCTCCAACACGGTTTTACAGTGAAAACGGCAGGCACTTCAAACCGGCACTAGAAAAACAGACTGAGAAACCACAGTAAGGGTTTCTCCTGCAACCCGTTCCCTTTGTGCTGGATGAACGAACGTCTCTCCACATGCTCAGTTCTGAGAGATAAGTGTGTGTGAAAGCCGTCCTTCACCTAGCTTGAAGGGAACACAAAGTTTCTTTTCAGTTGCCAACTCCACTCCATACATATATATGGGGAGGTACAAGCTCCAACTCGGTTTTACAGTGAAAACGGCAGGCACTTCAAACCGGCACTAGGAAACAGACTGAGAAACCAGAGTAAGGGTTTCTCCTGCAACCCGTTGCCTTTGTGCTGGATGAACGAAGGTCTCTCCACATACTCAGGTCTGAGAGATAAATGAGTGTGAAAGCCGACCTTCAACTAGCTTGAAGGGAACACAAAATTTTTTTTCAGTTGCAAACCCCACTCCATATATATATATGGGGAGGTACAAGCTGCAACTCGGTTTTACAGTGAAAACGGCAGGCACTTAAAACCGGCACTAGGAAACAGACTGAGAAACCAGAGTAAGGGTTTCTCCTGCAACCCGTTCCCTTTGTGCTGGATGAACGAACGTCTCTCCACATGCTCAGTTCTGAGAGATAAGTGTGTGTGAAAGCCGTCCTTCACCTAGCTTGAAGGGAACACAAAGTTTCTTTTCAGTTGCCAACTCCACTCCATACATATATATGGGGAGGTACAAGCTCCAACTCGGTTTTACAGTGAAAACGGCAGGCACTTCAAACCGGCACTAGGAAACAGACTGAGAAACCAGAGTAAGGGTTTCTCCTGCAACCCGTTCCCTTTGTGCTGGATGAACGAACGTCTCTCCACATGCTCAGTTCTGAGAGATAAGTGTGTGTGAAACCGACCTTCACCTAGCTTGAATGGAACACAAAATTTCTTTTCAGTTGCAAACCCCACTCCATATATATATATGGGGAGGTACAAGCTCCAACTCGGTTTTACAGTGAAAACGGCAGGCACTTCAAACCGGCACTAGGAAACAGACTGAGAAACCAGAGTAAGGGTTTCTCCTGCAACCCGTTCCCTTTGTGCTGGATGAACGAACGTCTCTCCACATGGTCAGTTCTGAGAGATAAGTGTGTGTGAAAGCTGTCCTTCACCTAGCTTGAAGGGAACACAAAATTTCTTTTCAGTTGCAAACCCCACTCCATATATATATATATGGGGAGGTACAAGCTGCAACTCGGTTTTACAGTGAAAACGGCAGGCACTTCAAACCGGCACTAGGAAACAGACTGAGAAACCAGAGTAAGGGTTTCTCCTGCAACCCGTTCCCTTTGTGCTGGATGAACGAACGTCTCTCCACATGCTCAGTTCTGAGAGATAAGTGTGTGTGAAAGCTGTCCTTCACCTAGCTTGAAGGGAACACAAAGTTTCTTTTCAGTTGCCAACTCCACTCCATACTTATATATGGGGAGGTACAAGCACCAACTCGGTTTTACAGTGAAAACGGCAGGCACTTCAAACCGGCACTAGGAAACAGACTGAGAAACCAGAGTAAGGGTTTCTCCTGCAACCCGTTCCCTTTGTGCTGGATGAACGAACGTCTCTCCACATGCTCAGTTCTGAGAGATAAGTGTGTGTGAAAGCCGTCCTTCACCTAGCTTGAAGGGAACACAAAGTTTCTTTTCAGTTGCCAACTCCAATCCATAGTTATATATGGGGAGGTACAAGCTCCAACTCGGTTTTACAGTGAAAACGGCAGGCACTTCAAACCGGCACTAGGAAACCGACTGAGAAACCAGAGTAAGGGTTTCTCCTGCAACCCGTTCCCTTTGTGCTGGATGAACGAACGTCTCTCCACATGCTCAGTTCTGAGAGATAAGTGTGTGTGAAAGCCGTCCTTCACCTAGCTTGAAGGGAACACAAAGTTTCTTTTCAGTTGCCAACTCCACTCCATACATATATATGGGGAGGTACAAGCTCCAACTCGGTTTTACAGTGAAAACGGCAGGCACTTCAAACCGGCACTAGGAAACAGACTGAGAAACCAGAGTAAGGGTTTCTCCTGCAACCCGTTCCCTTTGTGCTGGATGAACGAACGTCTCTCCACATGCTCAGTTCTGAGAGATAAGTGTGTGTGAAAGCCGTCCTTCACCTAGCTTGAAGGGAACACAAAGTTTCTTTTCAGTTGCCAACTCCACTCCATACATATATATGGGGAGGTACAAGCTCCAACTCGGTTTTACAGTGAAAACGGCAGGCACTTCAAACCGGCACTAGGAAACAGACTGAGAAACCACAGTAAGGGTTTCTCCTGCAACCCGTTCCCTTTGTGCTGGATGAACGAACGTCTCTCCACATGCTCAGTTCTGAGAGATAAGTGTGTGTGAAAGCCGTCCTTCACCTAGCTTGAAGGGAACACAAAGTTTCTTTTCAGTTGCCAACTCCACTCCATACATATATACGGGGAGGTACAAGCTCCAACTCGGTTTTACAGTGAAAACGGCAGGCACTTCAAACCGGCACTAGAAAAACAGACTGAGAAACCACAGTAAGGGTTTCTCCTGCAACCCGTTCCCTTTGTGCTGGATGAACGAACGTTTCTCCACATGCTCAGTTCTGAGAGATAAGTGTGTGTGAAAGGCGTCCTTCACTAGCTTGAAGGGAACACAAAGTTTCTTTTCAGTTGCCAACTCCACTCCATACATATATATGGGGAGGTACAAGCTCCAACTCGGTTTTACAGTGAAAACGGCAGGCACTTCAAACCGGCACTAGGAAACAGACTGAGAAACCAGAGTAAGGGTTTCTCCTGCAACCCGTTCCCTTTGTGCTGGATGAACGAACGTCTCTCCACATGCTCAGGTCTGAGAGATAAGTGTGTGTGAAAGCCGTCCTTCACCTAGCTTGAAGGGAACACAAAGTTTCTTTTCAGTGGCCAAATCCACTCCATACATATATATGGGGAGGTACAAGCTCCAACTCGGTTTTACAGTGAAAACGGCAGGCACTTCAAACCGGCACTAGGAAACAGACTGAGAAACCAGAGTAAGGGTTTCTCCTGCAAACCGTTCCCTTTGTGCTGGATGAACGAACGGCTCTCCACATGCTCAGTTCTGAGAGATAAGTGTGTGTGAAATCCGTCCTTCACCAAGCTTGAAGGGAACACAAAGTTTCTTTTCAGTTGTCAACTCCACTCCATACATATATATGGGGAGGTACAAGCTCCAACTCGGTTTTACAGTGAAAACGGCAGGCACTTCAAACCGGCACTAGGAAACAGACTGAGAAACCAGAATAAGGGTTTCTCCTGCAACCCGTTCCCTTTGTGCTGGATGAACGAACGTCTCTCCACATGCTCAGTTCTGAGAGATAAGTGTGTGTGAAAGCCGTACTTCACCTAGCTTGAAGGGAACACAAAGTTTCTTTTCAGTGGCCAACTCCACTCCATACATATATATGGGGAGGTACAAGCTCCAACTCGGTTTTACAGTGAAAACGGCAGGCACTTCAAACCGGCACTAGGAAACAGACTGAGAAACCAGAGTAAGGGTTTCTCCTGCAAACCGTTCCCTTTGTGCTGGATGAACGAACGTCTCTCCACATGCTCAGGTCTGAGAGATAAGTGTGTGTGAAAGCCGTCCTTCACCTAGCTTGAAGGGAACACAAAGTTTCTTTTCAGTGGCCAAATCCACTCCATACATATATATGGGGAGGTACAAGCTCCAACTCGGTTTTACAGTGAAAACGGCAGGCACTTCAAACCGGCACTAGGAAACAGACTGAGAAACCAGAGTAAGGGTTTCTCCTGCAACCCGTTCCCTTTGTGCTGGATGAACGAACGTCTCTCCACATGCTCAGTTCTGAGAGATAAGTGTGTGTGAAAGCCGTCCTTCACCTAGCTTGAAAGGAACACAAAGTTTCTTTGCAGTTGCAAACACCACTCCATACATATATATGGGGAGGTACAAGCTCCAACTCGGTTTTACAGTGAAAACGGCAGGCACTTCAAACCGGCACTAGGAAACAGACTGAGAAACCAGAGTAAGGGTTTCTCCTGCAACCCGTTCCCTTTGTGCTGGATGAACGAACGTCTCTCCACATGCTCAGTTCTGAGAGATAAGTGTGTGTGAAAGCCGTCCTTCACCTAGCTTGAAGGGAACACAAAGTTTCTTTTCAGTTGCCAACTCCACTCCATACATATATATGGGGAGGTACAAGCTCCAACTCGGTTTTACAGTGAAAACGGCAGGCACTTCAAACCGGCACTAGGAAACCGACTGAGAATCCAGAGTAAGGGTTTCTCCTGCAACCCGTTCCCTTTGTGCTGGATGAACGAACGTCTCTCCACATGCTCAGTTCTGAGAGATAAGTGTGTGTGAAAGCCGTCCTTCACCTAGCTTGAAGGGAACACAAAGTTTCTTTTCAGTTGCCAACTCCACTCCATACATATATATGGGGAGGTACAAGCTCCAACACGGTTTTACAGTGAAAACGGCAGGCACTTCAAACCGGCACTAGAAAAACAGACTGAGAAACCACAGTAAGGGTTTCTCCTGCAACCCGTTCCCTTTGTGCTGGATGAACGAACGTCTCTCCACATGCTCAGTTCTGAGAGATAAGTGTGTGTGAAAGCCGTCCTTCACCTAGCTTGAAGGGAACACAAAGTTTCTTTTCAGTTGCCAAATCCACTCCATACATATATATGGGGAGGTACAAGCTCCAACTCGGTTTTACAGTGAAAACGGCAGGCACTTCAAACCGGCACTAGGAAACAGACTGAGAAACCAGAGTAAGGGTTTCTCCTGCAACCCGTTGCCTTTGTGCTGGATGAACGAAGGTCTCTCCACATACTCAGGTCTGAGAGATAAATGAGTGTGAAAGCCGACCTTCAACTAGCTTGAAGGGAACACAAAATTTTTTTTCAGTTGCAAACCCCACTCCATATATATATATGGGGAGGTACAAGCTGCAACTCGGTTTTACAGTGAAAACGGCAGGCACTTAAAACCGGCACTAGGAAACAGACTGAGAAACCAGAGTAAGGGTTTCTCCTGCAACCCGTTCCCTTTGTGCTGGATGAACGAACGTCTCTCCACATGCTCAGTTCTGAGAGATAAGTGTGTGTGAAAGCCGTCCTTCACCTAGCTTGAAGGGAACACAAAGTTTCTTTTCAGTTGCCAACTCCACTCCATACATATATATGGGGAGGTACAAGCTCCAACTCGGTTTTACAGTGAAAACGGCAGGCACTTCAAACCGGCACTAGGAAACAGACTGAGAAACCAGAGTAAGGGTTTCTCCTGCAACCCGTTCCCTTTGTGCTGGATGAACGAACGTCTCTCCACATGCTCAGTTCTGAGAGATAAGTGTGTGTGAAAGCCGTCCTTCACCTAGCTTGAAAGGAACACAAAGTTTCTTTGCAGTTGCAAACACCACTCCATACATATATATGGGGAGGTACAAGCTCCAACTCGGTTTTACAGTGAAAACGGCAGGCACTTCAAACCGGCACTAGGAAACAGACTGAGAAACCAGAGTAAGGGTTTCCCCTGCAACCCGTTCCCTTTGTGCTGGATGAACGAACGTCTCTCCACATGCTCAGTTCTGAGAGATAAGTGTGTGTGAAAGCCGTCCTTCACCTAGCTTGAAGGGAACACAAAGTTTCTTTTCAGTTGCCAACTCCACTCCATACTTATATATGGGGAGGTACAAGCTCCAACTCGGTTTTACAGTGAAAACGGCAGGCACTTCAAACCGGCACTAGGAAACCGACTGAGAATCCAGAGTAAGGGTTTCTCCTGCAACCCGTTCCCTTTGTGCTGGATGAACGAACGTCTCTCCACATGCTCAGTTCTGAGAGATAAGTGTGTGTGAAAGCCGTCCTTCACCTAGCTTGAAGGGAACACAAAGTTTCTTTTCAGTTGCCAACTCCACTCCATACATATATATGGGGAGGTACAAGCTCCAACTCGGTTTTACAGTGAAAACGGCAGGCACTTCAAACCGGCACTAGGAAACAGACTGAGAAACCAGAGTAAGGGTTTCTCCTGCAACCCGTTCCCTTTGTGCTGGATGAACGAACGTCTCTCCACATGCTCAGTTCTGAGAGATAAGTGTGTGTGAAACCGACCTTCACCTAGCTTGAATGGAACACAAAATTTCTTTTCAGTTGCAAACCCCACTCCATATATATATATGGGGAGGTACAAGCTCCAACTCGGTTTTACAGTGAAAACGGCAGGCACTTCAAACCGGCACTAGGAAACAGACTGAGAAACCAGAGTAAGGGTTTCTCCTGCAACCCGTTCCCTTTGTGCTGGATGAACGAACGTCTCTCCACATGCTCAGTTCTGAGAGATAAGTGTGTGTGAAAGCTGTCCTTCACCTAGCTTGAAGGGAACACAAAATTTCTTTTCAGTTGCAAACCCCACTCCATATATATATATATGGGGAGGTACAAGCTGCAACTCGGTTTTACAGTGAAAACGGCAGGCACTTCAAACCGGCACTAGGAAAAAGACTGAGAAACCAGAGTAAGTGTTTCTCCTGCAACCCGTTCCCTTTGTGCTGGATGAACGAACGTCTCTCCACATGCTCAGTTCTGAGAGATAAGTGTGTGTGAAAGCTGTCCTTCACCTAGCTTGAAGGGAACACAAAGTTTCTTTTCAGTTGCCAACTCCACTCCATACTTATATATGGGGAGGTACAAGCACCAACTCGGTTTTACAGTGAAAACGGCAGGCACTTCAAACCGGCACTAGGAAACAGACTGAGAAACCAGAGTAAGGGTTTCTCCTGCAACCCGTTCCCTTTGTGCTGGATGAACGAACGTCTCTCCACATGCTCAGTTCTGAGAGATAATTGTGTGTGAAAGCCGTCCTTCACCTAGCTTGAAGGGAACACAAAGTTTCTTTTCAGTTGCCAACTCCAATCCATACTTATATATGGGGAGGTACAAGCTCCAACTCGGTTTTACAGTGAAAACGGCAGGCACTTCAAACCGGCACTAGGAAACCGACTGAGAAACCAGAGTAAGGGTTTCTCCTGCAACCCGTTCCCTTTGTGCTGGATGAACGAACGTCTCTCCACATGCTCAGTTCTGAGAGATAAGTGTGTGTGAAAGCCGTCCTTCACCTAGCTTGAAGGGAACACAAAGTTTCTTTTCAGTTGCCAACTCCACTCCATACATATATATGGGGAGGTACAAGCTCCAACTCGGTTTTACAGTGAAAACGGCAGGCACTTCAAACCGGCACTAGGAAACAGACTGAGAAACCAGAGTAAGGGTTTCTCCTGCAACCCGTTCCCTTTGTGCTGGATGAACGAACGTCTCTCCACATGCTCAGTTCTGAGAGATAAGTGTGTGTGAAAGCCGTCCTTCACCTAGCTTGAAGGGAACACAAAGTTTCTTTTCAGTTGCCAACTCCACTCCATACATATATATGGGGAGGTACAAGCTCCAACTCGGTTT
Organism: Vicugna pacos; assembly: GCF_048564905.1. Taxonomy (NCBI): domain Eukaryota; kingdom Metazoa; phylum Chordata; class Mammalia; order Artiodactyla; family Camelidae; genus Vicugna; species Vicugna pacos. The sequence continues at coordinate 353,719 of NW_027328796.1, forward strand.
TACAGTGAAAACGGCAGGCACTTCAAACCGGCACTAGGAAACAGACTGAGAAACCAGAGTAAGGGTTTCTCCTGCAACCCGTTCCCTTTGTGCTGGATGAACGAACGTCTCTCCACATGCTCAGTTCTGAGAGATAAGTGTGTGTGAAAGCCGTCCTTCACCTAGCTTGAAGGGAACACAAAGTTTCTTTTCAGTTGCCAACTCCACTCCATACATATATACGGGGAGGTACAAGCTCCAACTCGGTTTTACAGTGAAAACGGCAGGCACTTCAAACCGGCACTAGAAAAACAGACTGAGAAACCACAGTAAGGGTTTCTCCTGCAACCCGTTCCCTTTGTGCTGGATGAACGAACGTTTCTCCACATGCTCAGTTCTGAGAGATAAGTGTGTGTGAAAGGCGTCCTTCACTAGCTTGAAGGGAACACAAAGTTTCTTTTCAGTTGCCAACTCCACTCCATACATATATATGGGGAGGTACAAGCTCCAACTCGGTTTTACAGTGAAAACGGCAGGCACTTCAAACCGGCACTAGGAAACAGACTGAGAAACCAGAGTAAGGGTTTCTCCTGCAACCCGTTCCCTTTGTGCTGGATGAACGAACGTCTCTCCACATGCTCAGGTCTGAGAGATAAGTGTGTGTGAAAGCCGTCCTTCACCTAGCTTGAAGGGAACACAAAGTTTCTTTTCAGTGGCCAAATCCACTCCATACATATATATGGGGAGGTACAAGCTCCAACTCGGTTTTACAGTGAAAACGGCAGGCACTTCAAACCGGCACTAGGAAACAGACTGAGAAACCAGAGTAAGGGTTTCTCCTGCAAACCGTTCCCTTTGTGCTGGATGAACGAACGGCTCTCCACATGCTCAGTTCTGAGAGATAAGTGTGTGTGAAATCCGTCCTTCACCAAGCTTGAAGGGAACACAAAGTTTCTTTTCAGTTGTCAACTCCACTCCATACATATATATGGGGAGGTACAAGCTCCAACTCGGTTTTACAGTGAAAACGGCAGGCACTTCAAACCGGCACTAGGAAACAGACTGAGAAACCAGAATAAGGGTTTCTCCTGCAACCCGTTCCCTTTGTGCTGGATGAACGAACGTCTCTCCACATGCTCAGTTCTGAGAGATAAGTGTGTGTGAAAGCCGTACTTCACCTAGCTTGAAGGGAACACAAAGTTTCTTTTCAGTGGCCAACTCCACTCCATACATATATATGGGGAGGTACAAGCTCCAACTCGGTTTTACAGTGAAAACGGCAGGCACTTCAAACCGGCACTAGGAAACAGACTGAGAAACCAGAGTAAGGGTTTCTCCTGCAACCCGTTCCCTTTGTGCTGGATGAACGAACGTCTCTCCACATGCTCAGGTCTGAGAGATAAGTGTGTGTGAAAGCCGTCCTTCACCTAGCTTGAAGGGAACACAAAGTTTCTTTTCAGTGGCCAAATCCACTCCATACATATATATGGGGAGGTACAAGCTCCAACTCGGTTTTACAGTGAAAACGGCAGGCACTTCAAACCGGCACTAGGAAACAGACTGAGAAACCAGAGTAAGGGTTTCTCCTGCAACCCGTTCCCTTTGTGCTGGATGAACGAACGTCTCTCCACATGCTCAGTTCTGAGAGATAAGTGTGTGTGAAAGCCGTCCTTCACCTAGCTTGAAAGGAACACAAAGTTTCTTTGCAGTTGCAAACACCACTCCATACATATATATGGGGAGGTACAAGCTCCAACTCGGTTTTACAGTGAAAACGGCAGGCACTTCAAACCGGCACTAGGAAACAGACTGAGAAACCAGAGTAAGGGTTTCTCCTGCAACCCGTTCCCTTTGTGCTGGATGAACGAACGTCTCTCCACATGCTCAGTTCTGAGAGATAAGTGTGTGTGAAAGCCGTCCTTCACCTAGCTTGAAGGGAACACAAAGTTTCTTTTCAGTTGCCAACTCCACTCCATACATATATATGGGGAGGTACAAGCTCCAACTCGGTTTTACAGTGAAAACGGCAGGCACTTCAAACCGGCACTAGGAAACCGACTGAGAATCCAGAGTAAGGGTTTCTCCTGCAACCCGTTCCCTTTGTGCTGGATGAACGAACGTCTCTCCACATGCTCAGTTCTGAGAGATAAGTGTGTGTGAAAGCCGTCCTTCACCTAGCTTGAAGGGAACACAAAGTTTCTTTTCAGTTGCCAACTCCACTCCATACATATATATGGGGAGGTACAAGCTCCAACACGGTTTTACAGTGAAAACGGCAGGCACTTCAAACCGGCACTAGAAAAACAGACTGAGAAACCACAGTAAGGGTTTCTCCTGCAACCCGTTCCCTTTGTGCTGGATGAACGAACGTCTCTCCACATGCTCAGTTCTGAGAGATAAGTGTGTGTGAAAGCCGTCCTTCACCTAGCTTGAAGGGAACACAAAGTTTCTTTTCAGTTGCCAACTCCACTCCATACATATATATGGGGAGGTACAAGCTCCAACTCGGTTTTACAGTGAAAACGGCAGGCACTTCAAACCGGCACTAGGAAACAGACTGAGAAACCAGAGTAAGGGTTTCTCCTGCAACCCGTTGCCTTTGTGCTGGATGAACGAAGGTCTCTCCACATACTCAGGTCTGAGAGATAAATGAGTGTGAAAGCCGACCTTCAACTAGCTTGAAGGGAACACAAAATTTTTTTTCAGTTGCAAACCCCACTCCATATATATATATGGGGAGGTACAAGCTGCAACTCGGTTTTACAGTGAAAACGGCAGGCACTTAAAACCGGCACTAGGAAACAGACTGAGAAACCAGAGTAAGGGTTTCTCCTGCAACCCGTTCCCTTTGTGCTGGATGAACGAACGTCTCTCCACATGCTCAGTTCTGAGAGATAAGTGTGTGTGAAAGCCGTCCTTCACCTAGCTTGAAGGGAACACAAAGTTTCTTTTCAGTTGCCAACTCCACTCCATACATATATATGGGGAGGTACAAGCTCCAACTCGGTTTTACAGTGAAAACGGCAGGCACTTCAAACCGGCACTAGGAAACAGACTGAGAAACCAGAGTAAGGGTTTCTCCTGCAACCCGTTCCCTTTGTGCTGGATGAACGAACGTCTCTCCACATGCTCAGTTCTGAGAGATAAGTGTGTGTGAAAGCCGTCCTTCACCTAGCTTGAAAGGAACACAAAGTTTCTTTGCAGTTGCAAACACCACTCCATACATATATATGGGGAGGTACAAGCTCCAACTCGGTTTTACAGTGAAAACGGCAGGCACTTCAAACCGGCACTAGGAAACAGACTGAGAAACAAGAGTAAGGGTTTCCCCTGCAACCCGTTCCCTTTGTGCTGGATGAACGAACGTCTCTCCACATGCTCAGTTCTGAGAGATAAGTGTGTGTGAAAGCCGTACTTCACCTAGCTTGAAGGGAACACAAAGTTTCTTTTCAGTGGCCAACTCCACTCCATACATATATATGGGGAGGTACAAGCTCCAACTCGGTTTTACAGTGAAAACGGCAGGCACTTCAAACCGGCACTAGGAAACAGACTGAGAAACCAGAGTAAGGGTTTCTCCTGCAACCCGTTCCCTTTGTGCTGGATGAACGAACGTCTCTCCACATGCTCAGGTCTGAGAGATAAGTGTGTGTGAAAGCCGTCCTTCACCTAGCTTGAAGGGAACACAAAGTTTCTTTTCAGTGGCCAAATCCACTCCATACATATATATGGGGAGGTACAAGCTCCAACTCGGTTTTACAGTGAAAACGGCAGGCACTTCAAACCGGCACTAGGAAACAGACTGAGAAACCAGAGTAAGGGTTTCTCCTGCAACCCGTTCCCTTTGTGCTGGATGAACGAACGTCTCTCCACATGCTCAGTTCTGAGAGATAAGTGTGTGTGAAAGCCGTCCTTCACCTAGCTTGAAAGGAACACAAAGTTTCTTTGCAGTTGCAAACACCACTCCATACATATATATGGGGAGGTACAAGCTCCAACTCGGTTTTACAGTGAAAACGGCAGGCACTTCAAACCGGCACTAGGAAACAGACTGAGAAACCAGAGTAAGGGTTTCTCCTGCAACCCGTTCCCTTTGTGCTGGATGAACGAACGTCTCTCCACATGCTCAGTTCTGAGAGATAAGTGTGTGTGAAAGCCGTCCTTCACCTAGCTTGAAGGGAACACAAAGTTTCTTTTCAGTTGCCAACTCCACTCCATACATATATATGGGGAGGTACAAGCTCCAACTCGGTTTTACAGTGAAAACGGCAGGCACTTCAAACCGGCACTAGGAAACCGACTGAGAATCCAGAGTAAGGGTTTCTCCTGCAACCCGTTCCCTTTGTGCTGGATGAACGAACGTCTCTCCACATGCTCAGTTCTGAGAGATAAGTGTGTGTGAAAGCCGTCCTTCACCTAGCTTGAAGGGAACACAAAGTTTCTTTTCAGTTGCCAACTCCACTCCATACATATATATGGGGAGGTACAAGCTCCAACACGGTTTTACAGTGAAAACGGCAGGCACTTCAAACCGGCACTAGAAAAACAGACTGAGAAACCACAGTAAGGGTTTCTCCTGCAACCCGTTCCCTTTGTGCTGGATGAACGAACGTCTCTCCACATGCTCAGTTCTGAGAGATAAGTGTGTGTGAAAGCCGTCCTTCACCTAGCTTGAAGGGAACACAAAGTTTCTTTTCAGTTGCCAAATCCACTCCATACATATATATGGGGAGGTACAAGCTCCAACTCGGTTTTACAGTGAAAACGGCAGGCACTTCAAACCGGCACTAGGAAACAGACTGAGAAACCAGAGTAAGGGTTTCTCCTGCAACCCGTTGCCTTTGTGCTGGATGAACGAAGGTCTCTCCACATACTCAGGTCTGAGAGATAAATGAGTGTGAAAGCCGACCTTCAACTAGCTTGAAGGGAACACAAAATTTTTTTTCAGTTGCAAACCCCACTCCATATATATATATGGGGAGGTACAAGCTGCAACTCGGTTTTACAGTGAAAACGGCAGGCACTTAAAACCGGCACTAGGAAACAGACTGAGAAACCAGAGTAAGGGTTTCTCCTGCAACCCGTTCCCTTTGTGCTGGATGAACGAACGTCTCTCCACATGCTCAGTTCTGAGAGATAAGTGTGTGTGAAAGCCGTCCTTCACCTAGCTTGAAGGGAACACAAAGTTTCTTTTCAGTTGCCAACTCCACTCCATACATATATATGGGGAGGTACAAGCTCCAACTCGGTTTTACAGTGAAAACGGCAGGCACTTCAAACCGGCACTAGGAAACAGACTGAGAAACCAGAGTAAGGGTTTCTCCTGCAACCCGTTCCCTTTGTGCTGGATGAACGAACGTCTCTCCACATGCTCAGTTCTGAGAGATAAGTGTGTGTGAAAGCCGTCCTTCACCTAGCTTGAAAGGAACACAAAGTTTCTTTGCAGTTGCAAACACCACTCCATACATATATATGGGGAGGTACAAGCTCCAACTCGGTTTTACAGTGAAAACGGCAGGCACTTCAAACCGGCACTAGGAAACAGACTGAGAAACCAGAGTAAGGGTTTCCCCTGCAACCCGTTCCCTTTGTGCTGGATGAACGAACGTCTCTCCACATGCTCAGTTCTGAGAGATAAGTGTGTGTGAAAGCCGTCCTTCACCTAGCTTGAAGGGAACACAAAGTTTCTTTTCAGTTGCCAACTCCACTCCATACTTATATATGGGGAGGTACAAGCTCCAACTCGGTTTTACAGTGAAAACGGCAGGCACTTCAAACCGGCACTAGGAAACCGACTGAGAATCCAGAGTAAGGGTTTCTCCTGCAACCCGTTCCCTTTGTGCTGGATGAACGAACGTCTCTCCACATGCTCAGTTCTGAGAGATAAGTGTGTGTGAAAGCCGTCCTTCACCTAGCTTGAAGGGAACACAAAGTTTCTTTTCAGTTGCCAACTCCACTCCATACATATATATGGGGAGGTACAAGCTCCAACACGGTTCTACAGTGAAAACGGCAGGCACTTCAAACCGGCACTAGAAAAACAGACTGAGAAACCACAGTAAGGGTTTCTCCTGCAACCCGTTCCCTTTGTGCTGGATGAACGAACGTCTCTCCACATGCTCAGTTCTGAGAGATAAGTGTGTGTGAAAGCCGTCCTTCACCTAGCTTGAAGGGAACACAAAGTTTCTTTTCAGTTGCCAACTCCACTCCATACATATATATGGGGAGGTACAAGCTCCAACTCGGTTTTACAGTGAAAACGGCAGGCACTTCAAACCGGCACTAGGAAACAGACTGAGAAACCAGAGTAAGGGTTTCTCCTGCAACCCGTTCCCTTTGTGCTGGATGAACGAACGTCTCTCCACATGCTCAGTTCTGAGAGATAAGTGTGTGTGAAACCGACCTTCACCTAGCTTGAATGGAACACAAAATTTCTTTTCAGTTGCAAACCCCACTCCATATATATATATGGGGAGGTACAAGCTCCAACTCGGTTTTACAGTGAAAACGGCAGGCACTTCAAACCGGCACTAGGAAACAGACTGAGAAACCAGAGTAAGGGTTTCTCCTGCAACCCGTTCCCTTTGTGCTGGATGAACGAACGTCTCTCCACATGGTCAGTTCTGAGAGATAAGTGTGTGTGAAAGCTGTCCTTCACCTAGCTTGAAGGGAACACAAAATTTCTTTTCAGTTGCAAACCCCACTCCATATATATATATATGGGGAGGTACAAGCTGCAACTCGGTTTTACAGTGAAAACGGCAGGCACTTCAAACCGGCACTAGGAAAAAGACTGAGAAACCAGAGTAAGTGTTTCTCCTGCAACCCGTTCCCTTTGTGCTGGATGAACGAACGTCTCTCCACATGCTCAGTTCTGAGAGATAAGTGTGTGTGAAAGCTGTCCTTCACCTAGCTTGAAGGGAACACAAAGTTTCTTTTCAGTTGCCAACTCCACTCCATACTTATATATGGGGAGGTACAAGCACCAACTCGGTTTTACAGTGAAAACGGCAGGCACTTCAAACCGGCACTAGGAAACAGACTGAGAAACCAGAGTAAGGGTTTCTCCTGCAACCCGTTCCCTTTGTGCTGGATGAACGAACGTCTCTCCACATGCTCAGTTCTGAGAGATAATTGTGTGTGAAAGCCGTCCTTCACCTAGCTTGAAGGGAACACAAAGTTTCTTTTCAGTTGCCAACTCCAATCCATACTTATATATGGGGAGGTACAAGCTCCAACTCGGTTTTACAGTGAAAACGGCAGGCACTTCAAACCGGCACTAGGAAACCGACTGAGAAACCAGAGTAAGGGTTTCTCCTGCAACCCGTTCCCTTTGTGCTGGATGAACGAACGTCTCTCCACATGCTCAGTTCTGAGAGATAAGTGTGTGTGAAAGCCGTCCTTCACCTAGCTTGAAGGGAACACAAAGTTTCTTTTCAGTTGCCAACTCCACTCCATACATATATATGGGGAGGTACAAGCTCCAACTCGGTTTTACAGTGAAAACGGCAGGCACTTCAAACCGGCACTAGGAAACAGACTGAGAAACCAGAGTAAGGGTTTCTCCTGCAACCCGTTCCCTTTGTGCTGGATGAACGAACGTCTCTCCACATGCTCAGTTCTGAGAGATAAGTGTGTGTGAAAGCCGTCCTTCACCTAGCTTGAAGGGAACACAAAGTTTCTTTTCAGTTGCCAACTCCACTCCATACATATATATGGGGAGGTACAAGCTCCAACTCGGTTTTACAGTGAAAACGGCAGGCACTTCAAACCGGCACTAGGAAACAGACTGAGAAACCAGAGTAAGGGTTTCTCCTGCAACCCGTTCCCTTTGTGCTGGATGAACGAACGTCTCTCCACATGCTCAGTTCTGAGAGATAAGTGTGTGTGAAAGCCGTCCTTCACCTAGCTTGAAGGGAACACAAAGTTTCTTTTCAGTTGCCAACTCCACTCCATACATATATACGGGGAGGTACAAGCTCCAACTCGGTTTTACAGTGAAAACGGCAGGCACTTCAAACCGGCACTAGAAAAACAGACTGAGAAACCACAGTAAGGGTTTCTCCTGCAACCCGTTCCCTTTGTGCTGGATGAACGAACGTTTCTCCACATGCTCAGTTCTGAGAGATAAGTGTGTGTGAAAGGCGTCCTTCACTAGCTTGAAGGGAACACAAAGTTTCTTTTCAGTTGCCAACTCCACTCCATACATATATATGGGGAGGTACAAGCTCCAACTCGGTTTTACAGTGAAAACGGCAGGCACTTCAAACCGGCACTAGGAAACAGACTGAGAAACCAGAGTAAGGGTTTCTCCTGCAACCCGTTCCCTTTGTGCTGGATGAACGAACGTCTCTCCACATGCTCAGGTCTGAGAGATAAGTGTGTGTGAAAGCCGTCCTTCACCTAGCTTGAAGGGAACACAAAGTTTCTTTTCAGTGGCCAAATCCACTCCATACATATATATGGGGAGGTACAAGCTCCAACTCGGTTTTACAGTGAAAACGGCAGGCACTTCAAACCGGCACTAGGAAACAGACTGAGAAACCAGAGTAAGGGTTTCTCCTGCAAACCGTTCCCTTTGTGCTGGATGAACGAACGGCTCTCCACATGCTCAGTTCTGAGAGATAAGTGTGTGTGAAATCCGTCCTTCACCAAGCTTGAAGGGAACACAAAGTTTCTTTTCAGTTGTCAACTCCACTCCATACATATATATGGGGAGGTACAAGCTCCAACTCGGTTTTACAGTGAAAACGGCAGGCACTTCAAACCGGCACTAGGAAACAGACTGAGAAACCAGAATAAGGGTTTCTCCTGCAACCCGTTCCCTTTGTGCTGGATGAACGAACGTCTCTCCACATGCTCAGTTCTGAGAGATAAGTGTGTGTGAAAGCCGTACTTCACCTAGCTTGAAGGGAACACAAAGTTTCTTTTCAGTGGCCAACTCCACTCCATACATATATATGGGGAGGTACAAGCTCCAACTCGGTTTTACAGTGAAAACGGCAGGCACTTCAAACCGGCACTAGGAAACAGACTGAGAAACCAGAGTAAGGGTTTCTCCTGCAACCCGTTCCCTTTGTGCTGGATGAACGAACGTCTCTCCACATGCTCAGGTCTGAGAGATAAGTGTGTGTGAAAGCCGTCCTTCACCTAGCTTGAAGGGAACACAAAGTTTCTTTTCAGTGGCCAAATCCACTCCATACATATATATGGGGAGGTACAAGCTCCAACTCGGTTTTACAGTGAAAACGGCAGGCACTTCAAACCGGCACTAGGAAACAGACTGAGAAACCAGAGTAAGGGTTTCTCCTGCAACCCGTTCCCTTTGTGCTGGATGAACGAACGTCTCTCCACATGCTCAGTTCTGAGAGATAAGTGTGTGTGAAAGCCGTCCTTCACCTAGCTTGAAAGGAACACAAAGTTTCTTTGCAGTTGCAAACACCACTCCATACATATATATGGGGAGGTACAAGCTCCAACTCGGTTTTACAGTGAAAACGGCAGGCACTTCAAACCGGCACTAGGAAACAGACTGAGAAACCAGAGTAAGGGTTTCTCCTGCAACCCGTTCCCTTTGTGCTGGATGAACGAACGTCTCTCCACATGCTCAGTTCTGAGAGATAAGTGTGTGTGAAAGCCGTCCTTCACCTAGCTTGAAGGGAACACAAAGTTTCTTTTCAGTTGCCAACTCCACTCCATACATATATATGGGGAGGTACAAGCTCCAACTCGGTTTTACAGTGAAAACGGCAGGCACTTCAAACCGGCACTAGGAAACCGACTGAGAATCCAGAGTAAGGGTTTCTCCTGCAACCCGTTCCCTTTGTGCTGGATGAACGAACGTCTCTCCACATGCTCAGTTCTGAGAGATAAGTGTGTGTGAAAGCCGTCCTTCACCTAGCTTGAAGGGAACACAAAGTTTCTTTTCAGTTGCCAACTCCACTCCATACATATATATGGGGAGGTACAAGCTCCAACACGGTTTTACAGTGAAAACGGCAGGCACTTCAAACCGGCACTAGAAAAACAGACTGAGAAACCACAGTAAGGGTTTCTCCTGCAACCCGTTCCCTTTGTGCTGGATGAACGAACGTCTCTCCACATGCTCAGTTCTGAGAGATAAGTGTGTGTGAAAGCCGTCCTTCACCTAGCTTGAAGGGAACACAAAGTTTCTTTTCAGTTGCCAACTCCACTCCATACATATATATGGGGAGGTACAAGCTCCAACTCGGTTTTACAGTGAAAACGGCAGGCACTTCAAACCGGCACTAGGAAACAGACTGAGAAACCAGAGTAAGGGTTTCTCCTGCAACCCGTTGCCTTTGTGCTGGATGAACGAAGGTCTCTCCACATACTCAGGTCTGAGAGATAAATGAGTGTGAAAGCCGAACTTCAACTAGCTTGAAGGGAACACAAAATTTTTTTTCAGTTGCAAACCCCACTCCATATATATATATGGGGAGGTACAAGCTGCAACTCGGTTTTACAGTGAAAACGGCAGGCACTTAAAACCGGCACTAGGAAACAGACTGAGAAACCAGAGTAAGGGTTTCTCCTGCAACCCGTTCCCTTTGTGCTGGATGAACGAACGTCTCTCCACATGCTCAGTTCTGAGAGATAAGTGTGTGTGAAAGCCGTCCTTCACCTAGCTTGAAGGGAACACAAAGTTTCTTTTCAGTTGCCAACTCCACTCCATACATATATATGGGGAGGTACAAGCTCCAACTCGGTTTTACAGTGAAAACGGCAGGCACTTCAAACCGGCCCTAGGAAACAGACTGAGAAACCAGAGTAAGGGTTTCTCCTGCAACCCGTTCCCTTTGTGCTGGATGAACGAACGTCTCTCCACATGCTCAGTTCTGAGAGATAAGTGTGTGTGAAAGCCGTCCTTCACCTAGCTTGAAAGGAACACAAAGTTTCTTTGCAGTTGCAAACACCACTCCATACATATATATGGGGAGGTACAAGCTCCAACTCGGTTTTACAGTGAAAACGGCAGGCACTTCAAACCGGCACTAGGAAACAGACTGAGAAACAAGAGTAAGGGTTTCCCCTGCAACCCGTTCCCTTTGTGCTGGATGAACGAACGTCTCTCCACATGCTCAGTTCTGAGAGATAAGTGTGTGTGAAAGCCGTCCTTCACCTAGCTTGAAGTGAACACAAAGTTTCTTTTCAGTTGCCAACTCCACTCCATACTTATATATGGGGAGGTACAAGCTCCAACTCGGTTTTACAGTGAAAACGGCAGGCACTTCAAACCGGCACTAGGAAACCGACTGAGAATCCAGAGTAAGGGTTTCTCCTGCAACCCGTTCCCTTTGTGCTGGATGAACGAACGTCTCTCCACATGCTCAGTTCTGAGAGATAAGTGTGTGTGAAAGCCGTCCTTCACCTAGCTTGAAGGGAACAAAAAGTTTCTTTTCAGTTGCCAACTCCACTCCATACATATATATGGGGAGGTACAAGCTCCAACACGGTTTTACAGTGAAAACGGCAGGCACTTCAAACCGGCACTAGAAAAACAGACTGAGAAACCACAGTAAGGGTTTCTCCTGCAACCCGTTCCCTTTGTGCTGGATGAACGAACGTCTCTCCACATGCTCAGTTCTGAGAGATAAGTGTGTGTGAAAGCCGTCCTTCACCTAGCTTGAAGGGAACACAAAGTTTCTTTTCAGTTGCCAACTCCACTCCATACATATATATGGGGAGGTACAAGCTCCAACTCGGTTTTACAGTGAAAACGGCAGGCACTTCAAACCGGCACTAGGAAACAGACTGAGAAACCAGAGTAAGGGTTTCTCCTGCAACCCGTTGCCTTTGTGCTGGATGAACGAAGGTCTCTCCACATACTCAGGTCTGAGAGATAAATGAGTGTGAAAGCCGACCTTCAACTAGCTTGAAGGGAACACAAAATTTTTTTTCAGTTGCAAACCCCACTCCATATATATATATGGGGAGGTACAAGCTGCAACTCGGTTTTACAGTGAAAACGGCAGGCACTTAAAACCGGCACTAGGAAACAGACTGAGAAACCAGAGTAAGGGTTTCTCCTGCAACCCGTTCCCTTTGTGCTGGATGAACGAACGTCTCTCCACATGCTCAGTTCTGAGAGATAAGTGTGTGTGAAAGCCGTCCTTCACCTAGCTTGAAGGGAACACAAAGTTTCTTTTCAGTTGCCAACTCCACTCCATACATATATATGGGGAGGTACAAGCTCCAACTCGGTTTTACAGTGAAAACGGCAGGCACTTCAAACCGGCACTAGGAAACAGACTGAGAAACCAGAGTAAGGGTTTCTCCTGCAACCCGTTCCCTTTGTGCTGGATGAACGAACGTCTCTCCACATGCTCAGTTCTGAGAGATAAGTGTGTGTGAAAGCCGTCCTTCACCTAGCTTGAAGGGAACACAAAGTTTCTTTTCAGTTGCCAACTCCACTCCATACATATATATGGGGAGGTACAAGCTCCAACTCGGTTTTACAGTGAAAACGGCAGGCACTTCAAACCGGCACTAGGAAACAGACTGAGAAACCAGAGTAAGGGTTTCTCCTGCAACCCGTTCCCTTTGTGCTGGATGAACGAACGTCTCTCCACATGCTCAGTTCTGAGAGATAAGTGTGTGTGAAAGCCGTCCTTCACCTAGCTTGAAGGGAACACAAAGTTTCTTTTCAGTTGCCAACTCCACTCCATACATATATATGGGGAGGTACAAGCTCCAACTCGGTTTTACAGTGAAAACGGCAGGCACTTCAAACCGGCACTAGGAAACAGACTGAGAAACCAGAGTAAGGGTTTCTCCTGCAACCCGTTCCCTTTGTGCTGGATGAACGAACGTCTCTCCACATGCTCAGTTCTGAGAGATAAGTGTGTGTGAAAGCCGTCCTTCACCTATCTTGAAAGGAACACAAAGTTTCTTTTCAGTTGCAAAATCCACTCCATACATATATATGGGGAGGTACAAGCTGCAACTCGGTTTTACAGTGAAAACGGCAGGCACTTCAAACCGGCACTAGGAAACAGACTGAGAAACCAGAGTAAGGGTTTTTCCTGCAACCCGATCCCTTTGTGCTGGATGAACGAACGTCTCTCCACATGCTCAGTTCTGAGAGATAAGTGTGTGTGAAAGCCGTCCTTCACCTAGCTTGAAGGGAACACAAAGTTTCTTTTCAGTTGCCAACTCCACTCCATACATATATATGGGGAGGTACAAGCTCCAACTCGGTTTTACAGTGAAAACGGCAGGCACTTCAAACCGGCACTAGGAAACAGACTGAGAAACCAGAGTAAGGGTTTCTCCTGCAACCCGTTCCCTTTGTGCTGGATGAACGAACGTCTCTCCACATGCTCAGTTCTGAGAGATAAGTGTGTGTGAAAGCTGTCCTTCACCTAGCTTGAAGGGAACACAAAGTTTCTTTTCAGTTGCCAACTCCACTCCATACATATATATGGGGAGGTACAAGCTCCAACTCGGTTTTACAGTGAAAACGGCAGGCACTTCAAACCGGCACTAGGAAACAGACTGAGAAACCAGAGTAAGGGTTTCTCCTGCAACCCGTTCCCTTTGTGCTGGATGAACGAACGTCTCTCCACATGCTCAGTTCTGAGAGATAAGTGTGTGTGAAAGCCGTCCTTCACCTAGCTTGAAGGGAACACAAAGTTTCTTTTCAGTTGCCAACTCCACTCCATACATATATATGGGGAGGTACAAGCTCCAACTCGGTTTTACAGTGAAAACGGCAGGCACTTCAAACCGGCACTAGGAAACAGACTGAGAAACCAGAGTAAGGGTTTCTCCTGCAACCCGTTCCCTTTGTGCTGGATGAACGAACGTCTCTCCACATGCTCAGTTCTGAGAGATAAGTGTGTGTGAAAGCCGTCCTTCACCTAGCTTGAAGGGAACACAAAGTTTCTTTTCAGTTGCCAACTCCACTCCATACATATATATGGGGAGGTACAAGCTCCAACTCGGTTTTACAGTGAAAACGGCAGGCACTTCAAACCGGCCCTAGGAAACAGACTGAGAAACCAGAGTAAGGGTTTCTCCTGCAACCCGTTCCCTTTGTGCTGGATGAACGAACGTCTATCCACATGCTCAGTTCTGAGAGATAAGTGTGTGTGAAAGCCGTCCTTCAACTAACTTGAAGGGAACACAAAGTTTCTTTTCAGTTGCCAACTCCACTCCATACATATATATGGGGAGGTACAAGCTCCAACTCGGTTTTACAGTGAAAACGGCAGGCACTTCAAACCGGCACTAGGAAAGCGACTGAGAATCCAGAGTAAGGGTTTCCCCTGCAACCCGTTCCCTTTGTGCTGGATGAACGAACGTCTCTCCACATGCTCAGTTCTGAGAGATAAGTGTGTGTGAAAGCCGTCCTTCACCTAGCTTGAAGGGAACACAAAGTTTCTTTTCAGTTGCCAACTCCACTCCATACATATATATGGGGAGGTACAAGCTCCAACTCGGTTTTACAGTGAAAACGGCAGGCACTTCAAACCGGCCCTAGGAAACAGACTGAGAAACCAGAGTAAGGGTTTCTCCTGCAACCCGTTCCCTTTGTGCTGGATGAACGAACGTCTCTCCACATGCTCAGTTCTGAGAGATAAGTGTGTGTGAAAGCCGTCCTTCAACTAACTTGAAGGGAACACAAAGTTTCTTTTCAGTTGCCAACTCCACTCCATACATATATATGGGGAGGTACAAGCTCCAACTCGGTTTTACAGTGAAAACGGCAGGCACTTCAAACCGGCACTATGAAAGCGACTGAGAATCCAGAGTAAGGGTTTCCCCTGCAACCCGTTCCCTTTGTGCTGGATGAACGAACGTCTCTCCACATGCTCAGTTCTGAGAGATAAGTGTGTGTGAAAGGCGTCCTTCACCTAGCTTGAAGGGAACACAAAGTTTCTTTTCAGTTGCCAACTCCACTCCATACATATATATGGGGAGGTACAAGCTCCAACTCGGTTTTACAGTGAAAACGGCAGGCACTTCAAACCGGCACTAGGAAAGCGACTGAGAATCCAGAGTAAGGGTTTCTCCTGCAACCCGTTCCCTTTGTGCTGGATGAACGAACGTCTCTCCACATGCTCAGTTCTGAGAGATAAGTGTGTGTGAAAGCCGTCCTTCACCTAGCTTGAAGGGAACACAAAGTTTCTTTTCAGTTGCCAACTCCACTCCATACATATATATGCGGAGGTACAAGCTCCAACTCGGTTTTACAGTGAAAACGGCAGGCACTTCAAACCGGCACTAGGAAACAGACTGAGAAACCAGAGTAAGGGTTTCTCCTGCAACCCGTTCCCTTTGTGCTGGATGAACGAACGTCTCTCCACATGCTCAGTTCTGAGAGACAAGTGTGTGTGAAAGCCGTCCTTCACCTAGCTTGAAGGGAACACAAAGTTTCTTTTCAGTTGCCAACTCCACTCCATACATATATATGGGGAGGTACAAGCTCCAACTCGGTTTTACAGTGAAAACGGCAGGCACTTCAAACCGGCACTAGGAAACAGACTGAGAAACCAGAGTAAGGGTTTCTCCTGCAACCCGTTCCCTTTGTGCTGGATGAACGAACGTCTCTCCACATGCTCAGTTCTGAGAGATAAGTGTGTGTGAAAGCCGTCCTTCACCTAGCTTGAAGGGAACACAAAGTTTCTTTTCAGTTGCCAACTCCACTCCATACATATATATGGGGAGGTACAAGCTCCAACTCGGTTTTACAGTGAAAACGGCAGGCACTTCAAACCGGCACTAGGAAACAGACTGAGAAACCAGAGTAAGGGTTTCTCCTGCAACCCGTTCCCTTTGTGCTGGATGAACGAACGTCTCTTCACATGCTCAGTTCTGAGAGATAAGTGTGTGTGAAAGGCGTCCTTCACCTAGCTTGAAGGGAACACAAAGTTTCTTTTCAGTTGCCAACTCCACTCCATACATATATATGGGGAGGTACAAGCTCCAACTCGGTTTTACAGTGAAAACGGCAGGCACTTCAAACCGGCACTAGGAAACAGACTGAGAAACCAGAGTAAGGGTTTCTCCTGCAACCCGTTCCCTTTGTGCTGGATGAACGAACGTCTCTCCACATGCTCAGGTCTGAGAGATAAGTGTGTGTGAAAGCCGTCCTTCACCTAGCTTGAAGGGAACACAAAGTTTCTTTTCAGTTGCCAACTCCACTCCATACATATATATGGGGAGGTACAAGCTCCAACTCGGTTTTACAGTGAAAACGGCAGGCACTTCAAACCGGCACTAGAAAAACAGACTGAGAAACCACAGTAAGGGTTTCTCCTGCAACCCGTTCCCTTTGTGCTGGATGAACGAACGTCTCTCCACATGCTCATGTCTGAGAGATAAGTGTGTGTGAAAGCCGTCCTTCACCTAGCTTGAAGGGAACACAAAGTTTCTTTTCAGTTGCCAACTCCACTCCATACATATATATGGGGAGGTACAAGCTCCAACTCGGTTTTACAGTGAAAACGGCAGGCACTTCAAACCGGCGCTAGGAAACAGACTGAGAAACCAGAGTAAGGTTTCTCCTGCAACCCGTTGCCTTTGTGCTGGATGAACGAAGGTCTCTCCACATACTCAGGTCTGAGAGATAAATGAGTGTGAAAGCCGACCTTCACCTAGCTTGAAGGGAACACAAAATTTCTTTTCAGTTGCAAACCCCACTCCATATATATATATATGGGGAGGTACAAGCTGCAACTCGGTTTTACAGTGAAAACGGCAGGCACTTCAAACCGGCACTAGGAAACAGACTGAGAAACCAGAGTAAGTGTTTCTCCTGCAACCCGTTCCCTTTGTGCTGGATGAACGAACGTCTCTCCACATGCTCAGTTCTGAGAGATAAGTGTGTGTGAAAGCTGTCCTTCACCTAGCTTGAAGGGAACACAAAGTTTCTTTTCAGTTGCCAACTCCACTCCATACTTATATATGGGGAGGTACAAGCACCAACTCGGTTTTACAGTGAAAACGGCAGGCACTTCAAACCGGCACTAGGAAACAGACTGAGAAACCAGAGTAAGGGTTTCTCCTGCAACCCGTTCCCTTTGTGCTGGATGAACGAACGTCTCTCCACATGCTCAGGTCTGAGAGATAAGTGTGTGTGAAAGCCGTCCTTCACCTAGCTTGAAGGGAACACAAAGTTTCTTTTCAGTTGCCAACTCCACTCCATACATATATATGGGGAGGTACAAGCTCCAACTCGGTTTTACAGTGAAAACGGCAGGCACTTCAAACCGGCACTAGGAAACAGACTGAGAAACCAGAGTAAGGGTTTCTCCTGCAACCCGTTCCCTTTGTGCTGGATGAACGAACGTCTCTCCACATGCTCAGTTCTGAGAGACAAGTGTGTGTGAAAGCCGTCCTTCACCTAGCTTGAAGGGAACACAAAGTTTCTTTTCAGTTGCCAACTCCACTCCATACATATATATGGGGAGGTACAAGCTCCAACTCGGTTTTACAGTGAAAACGGCAGGCACTTCAAACCGGCGCTAGGAAACAGACTGAGAAACCAGAGTAAGGTTTCTCCTGCAACCCGTTGCCTTTGTGCTGGATGAACGAAGGTCTCTCCACATACTCAGGTCTGAGAGATAAATGAGTGTGAAAGCCGACCTTCACCTAGCTTGAAGGGAACACAAAATTTCTTTTCAGTTGCAAACCCCACTCCATATATATATATATGGGGAGGTACAAGCTGCAACTCGGGTTTACAGTGAAAACGGCAGGCACTTCAAACCGGCACTAGGAAACAGACTGAGAAACCAGAGTAAGTGTTTCTCCTGCAACCCGTTCCCTTTGTGCTGGATGAACGAACGTCTCTCCACATGCTCAGTTCTGAGAGATAAGTGTGTGTGAAAGCTGTCCTTCACCTAGCTTGAAGGGAACACAAAGTTTCTTTTCAGTTGCCAACTCCACTCCATACTTATATATGGGGAGGTACAAGCACCAACTCGGTTTTACAGTGAAAACGGCAGGCACTTCAAACCGGCACTAGGAAACAGACTGAGAAACCAGAGTAAGGGTTTCTCCTGCAACCCGTTCCCTTTGTGCTGGATGAACGAACGTCTCTCCACATGCTCAGTTCTGAGAGATAAGTGTGTGTGAAAGCCGTCCTTCACCTAGCTTGAAGGGAACACAAAGTTTCTTTTCAGTTGCCAACTCCAATCCATACTTATATATGGGGAGGTACAAGCTCCAACTCGGTTTTACAGTGAAAACGGCAGGCACTTCAAACCGGCACTAGGAAACAGACTGAGAAACCAGAGTAAGGGTTTCTCCTGCAACCCGTTCCCTTTGTGCTGGATGAACGAACGTCTCTCCACATGCTCAGGTCTGAGAGATAAGTGTGTGTGAAAGCCGTCCTTCACCTAGCTTGAAGGGAACACAAAGTTTCTTTTCAGTTGCCAACTCCACTCCATACATATATATGGGGAGGTACAAGCTCCAAATCGGTTTTACAGTGAAAACGGCAGGCACTTCAAACCGGCACTAGAAAAACAGACTGAGAAACCACAGTAAGGGTTTCTCCTGCAACCCGTTCCCTTTGTGCTGGATGAACGAACGTCTCTCCACATGCTCATGTCTGAGAGATAAGTGTGTGTGAAAGCCGTCCTTCACCTAGCTTGAAGGGAACACAAAGTTTCTTTTCAGTTGCCAACTCCACTCCATACATATATATGGGGAGGTACAAGCTCCAACTCGGTTTTACAGTGAAAACGGCAGGCACTTCAAACCGGCGCTAGGAAACAGACTGAGAAACCAGAGTAAGGTTTCTCCTGCAACCCGTTGCCTTTGTGCTGGATGAACGAAGGTCTCTCCACATACTCAGGTGTGAGAGATAAATGAGTGTGAAAGCCGACCTTCACCTAGCTTGAAGGGAACACAAAATTTCTTTTCAGTTGCAAACCCCACTCCATATATATATATATGGGGAGGTACAAGCTGCAACTCGGTTTTACAGTGAAAACGGCAGGCACTTCAAACCGGCACTAGGAAACAGACTGAGAAACCAGAGTAAGTGTTTCTCCTGCAACCCGTTCCCTTTGTGCTGGATGAACGAACGTCTCTCCAAATGCTCAGTTCTGAGAGATAATTGTGTGTGAAAGCTGTCCTTCACCTAGCTTGAAGGGAACACAAAGTTTCTTTTCAGTTGCCAACTCCACTCCATACTTATATATGGGGAGGTACAAGCACCAACTCGGTTTTACAGTGAAAACGGCAGGCACTTCAAACCGGCACTAGGAAACAGACTGAGAAACCAGAGTAAGGGTTTCTCCTGCAACCCGTTCCCTTTGTGCTGGATGAACGAACGTCTCTCCACATGCTCAGTTCTGAGAGATAAGTGTGTGTGAAAGCCGTCCTTCACCTAGCTTGAAGGGAACACAAAGTTTCTTTTCAGTTGCCAACTCCAATCCATACTTATATATGGGGAGGTACAAGCTCCAACTCGGTTTTACAGTGAAAACGGCAGGCACTTCAAACCGGCACTAGGAAACCGACTGAGAAACCAGAGTAAGGGTTTCTCCTGCAACCCGTTCCCTTTGTGCTGGATGAACGAACGTCTCTCCACATGCTCAGTTCTGAGAGATAAGTGTGTGTGAAAGCCGTCCTTCACCTAGCTTGAAGGGAACACAAAGTTTCTTTTCAGTTGCCAACTCCACTCCATACATATATATGGGGAGGTACAAGCTCCAACTCGGTTTTACAGTGAAAACGGCAGGCACTTCAAACCGGCACTAGGAAACAGACTGAGAAACCAGAGTAAGGGTTTCTCCTGCAACCCGTTCCCTTTGTGCTGGATGAACGAACGTCTCTCCACATGCTCAGTTCTGAGAGACAAGTGTGTGTGAAAGCCGTCCTTCACCTAGCTTGAAGGGAACACAAAGTTTCTTTTCAGTTGCCAACTCCACTCCATACATATATATGGGGAGGTACAAGCTCCAACTCGGTTTTACAGTGAAAACGGCAGGCACTTCAAACCGGCACTAGGAAACAGACTGAGAAACCAGAGTAAGGGTTTCTCCTGCAACCCGTTCCCTTTGTGCTGGATGAACGAACGTCTCTCCACATGCTCAGTTCTGAGAGATAAGTGTGTGTGAAAGCCGTCCTTCACCTAGCTTGAAGGGAACACAAAGTTTCTTTTCAGTTGCCAACTCCACTCCATACATATATATGGGGAGGTACAAGCTCCAACTCGGTTTTACAGTGAAAACGGCAGGCACTTCAAACCGGCACTAGGAAACAGACTGAGAAACCAGAGTAAGGGTTTCTCCTGCAACCCGTTCCCTTTGTGCTGGATGAACGAACGTCTCTTCACATGCTCAGTTCTGAGAGATAAGTGTGTGTGAAAGGCGTCCTTCACCTAGCTTGAAGGGAACACAAAGTTTCTTTTCAGTTGCCAACTCCACTCCATACATATATATGGGGAGGTACAAGCTCCAACTCGGTTTTACAGTGAAAACGGCAGGCACTTCAAACCGGCACTAGAAAAACAGACTGAGAAACCACAGTAAGGGTTTCTCCTGCAACCCGTTCCCTTTGTGCTGGATGAACGAACGTCTCTCCACATGCTCATGTCTGAGAGATAAGTGTGTGTGAAAGCCGTCCTTCACCTAGCTTGAAGGGAACACAAAGTTTCTTTTCAGTTGCCAACTCCACTCCATACATATATATGGGGAGGTACAAGCTCCAACTCGGTTTTACAGTGAAAACGGCAGGCACTTCAAACCGGCGCTAGGAAACAGACTGAGAAACCAGAGTAAGGTTTCTCCTGCAACCCGTTGCCTTTGTGCTGGATGAACGAAGGTCTCTCCACATACTCAGGTCTGAGAGATAAATGAGTGTGAAAGCCGACCTTCACCTAGCTTGAAGGGAACACAAAATTTCTTTTAGTTGCAAACCCCACTCCATATATATATATATGGGGAGGTACAAGCTGCAACTCGGTTTTACAGTGAAAACGGCAGGCACTTCAAACCGGCACTAGGAAACAGACTGAGAAACCAGAGTAAGTGTTTCTCCTGCAACCCGTTCCCTTTGTGCTGGATGAACGAACGTCTCTCCACATGCTCAGTTCTGAGAGATAAGTGTGTGTGAAAGCTGTCCTTCACCTAGCTTGAAGGGAACACAAAGTTTCTTTTCAGTTGCCAACTCCACTCCATACTTATATATGGGGAGGTACAAGCACCAACTCGGTTTTACAGTGAAAACGGCAGGCACTTCAAACCGGCACTAGGAAACAGACTGAGAAACCAGAGTAAGGGTTTCTCCTGCAACCCGTTCCCTTTGTGCTGGATGAACGAACGTCTCTCCACATGCTCAGGTCTGAGAGATAAGTGTGTGTGAAAGCCGTCCTTCACCTAGCTTGAAGGGAACACAAAGTTTCTTTTCAGTTGCCAACTCCACTCCATACATATATATGGGGAGGTACAAGCTCCAACTCGGTTTTACAGTGAAAACGGCAGGCACTTCAAACCGGCACTAGAAAAACAGACTGAGAAACCACAGTAAGGGTTTCTCCTGCAACCCGTTCCCTTTGTGCTGGATGAACGAACGTCTCTCCACATGCTCATGTCTGAGAGATAAGTGTGTGTGAAAGCCGTCCTTCACCTAGCTTGAAGGGAACACAAAGTTTCTTTTCAGTTGCCAACTCCACTCCATACATATATATGGGGAGGTACAAGCTCCAACTCGGTTTTACAGTGAAAACGGCAGGCACTTCAAACCGGCGCTAGGAAACAGACTGAGAAACCAGAGTAAGGTTTCTCCTGCAACCCGTTGCCTTTGTGCTGGATGAACGAAGGTCTCTCCACATACTCAGGTCTGAGAGATAAATGAGTGTGAAAGCCGACCTTCACCTAGCTTGAAGGGAACACAAAATTTCTTTTCAGTTGCAAACCCCACTCCATATATATATATATGGGGAGGTACAAGCTGCAACTCGGGTTTACAGTGAAAACGGCAGGCACTTCAAACCGGCACTAGGAAACAGACTGAGAAACCAGAGTAAGTGTTTCTCCTGCAACCCGTTCCCTTTGTGCTGGATGAACGAACGTCTCTCCACATGCTCAGTTCTGAGAGATAAGTGTGTGTGAAAGCTGTCCTTCACCTAGCTTGAAGGGAACACAAAGTTTCTTTTCAGTTGCCAACTCCACTCCATACTTATATATGGGGAGGTACAAGCACCAACTCGGTTTTACAGTGAAAACGGCAGGCACTTCAAACCGGCACTAGGAAACAGACTGAGAAACCAGAGTAAGGGTTTCTCCTGCAACCCGTTCCCTTTGTGCTGGATGAACGAACGTCTCTCCACATGCTCAGTTCTGAGAGATAAGTGTGTGTGAAAGCCGTCCTTCACCTAGCTTGAAGGGAACACAAAGTTTCTTTTCAGTTGCCAACTCCAATCCATACTTATATATGGGGAGGTACAAGCTCCAACTCGGTTTTACAGTGAAAACGGCAGGCACTTCAAACCGGCACTAGGAAACAGACTGAGAAACCAGAGTAAGGGTTTCTCCTGCAACCCGTTCCCTTTGTGCTGGATGAACGAACGTCTCTCCACATGCTCAGGTCTGAGAGATAAGTGTGTGTGAAAGCCGTCCTTCACCTAGCTTGAAGGGAACACAAAGTTTCTTTTCAGTTGCCAACTCCACTCCATACATATATATGGGGAGGTACAAGCTCCAAATCGGTTTTACAGTGAAAACGGCAGGCACTTCAAACCGGCACTAGAAAAACAGACTGAGAAACCACAGTAAGGGTTTCTCCTGCAACCCGTTCCCTTTGTGCTGGATGAACGAACGTCTCTCCACATGCTCATGTCTGAGAGATAAGTGTGTGTGAAAGCCGTCCTTCACCTAGCTTGAAGGGAACACAAAGTTTCTTTTCAGTTGCCAACTCCACTCCATACATATATATGGGGAGGTACAAGCTCCAACTCGGTTTTACAGTGAAAACGGCAGGCACTTCAAACCGGCGCTAGGAAACAGACTGAGAAACCAGAGTAAGGTTTCTCCTGCAACCCGTTGCCTTTGTGCTGGATGAACGAAGGTCTCTCCACATACTCAGGTGTGAGAGATAAATGAGTGTGAAAGCCGACCTTCACCTAGCTTGAAGGGAACACAAAATTTCTTTTCAGTTGCAAACCCCACTCCATATATATATATATGGGGAGGTACAAGCTGCAACTCGGTTTTACAGTGAAAACGGCAGGCACTTCAAACCGGCACTAGGAAACAGACTGAGAAACCAGAGTAAGTGTTTCTCCTGCAACCCGTTCCCCTTGTGCTGGATGAACGAACGTCTCTCCACATGCTCAGTTCTGAGAGATAAGTGTGTGTGAAAGCTGTCCTTCACCTAGCTTGAAGGGAACACAAAGTTTCTTTTCAGTTGCCAACTCCACTCCATACTTATATATGGGGAGGTACAAGCACCAACTCGGTTTTACAGTGAAAACGGCAGGCACTTCAAACCGGCACTAGGAAACAGACTGAGAAACCAGAGTAAGGGTTTCTCCTGCAACCCGTTCCCTTTGTGCTGGATGAACGAACGTCTCTCCACATGCTCAGTTCTGAGAGATAAGTGTGTGTGAAAGCCGTCCTTCACCTAGCTTGAAGGGAACACAAAGTTTCTTTTCAGTTGCCAACTCCAATCCATACTTATATATGGGGAGGTACAAGCTCCAACTCGGTTTTACAGTGAAAACGGCAGGCACTTCAAACCGGCACTAGGAAACCGACTGAGAAACCAGAGTAAGGGTTTCTCCTGCAACCCGTTCCCTTTGTGCTGGATGAACGAACGTCTCTCCACATGCTCAGTTCTGAGAGATAAGTGTGTGTGAAAGCCGTCCTTCACCTAGCTTGAAGGGAACACAAAGTTTCTTTTCAGTTGCCAACTCCACTCCATACATATATATGGGGAGGTACAAGCTCCAACTCGGTTTTACAGTGAAAACGGCAGGCACTTCAAACCGGCACTAGGAAACAGACTGAGAAACCAGAGTGAGGGTTTCTCCTGCAACCCGTTCCCTTTGTGCTGGATGAACGAACGTCTCTCCACATGCTCAGTTCTGAGAGATAAGTGTGTGTGAAAGCCGTCCTTCACCTAGCTTGAAGGGAACACAAAGTTTCTTTTCAGTTGCCAACTCCACTCCATACATATATACGGGGAGGTACAAGCTCCAACTCGGTTTTACAGTGAAAACGGCAGGCACTTCAAACCGGCACTAGAAAAACAGACTGAGAAACCACAGTAAGGGTTTCTCCTGCAACCCGTTCCCTTTGTGCTGGATGAACGAACGTTTCTCCACATGCTCAGTTCTGAGAGATAAGTGTGTGTGAAAGCCGTACTTCACCTAGCTTGAAGGGAACACAAAGTTTCTTTTCAGTTGCCAACTCCACTCCATACATATATATGGGGAGGTACAAGCTCCAACTCGGTTTTACAGTGAAAACGGCAGGCACTTCAAACCGGCACTAGGAAACAGACTGAGAAACCAGAGTAAGGGTTTCTCCTGCAACCCGTTCCCTTTGTGCTGGATGAACGAACGTCTCTCCACATGCTCAGGTCTGAGAGATAAGTGTGTGTGAAAGCCGTCCTTCACCTAGCTTGAAGGGAACACAAAGTTTCTTTTCAGTGGCCAAATCCACTCCATACATATATATGGGGAGGTACAAGCTCCAACTCGGTTTTACAGTGAAAACGGCAGGCACTTCAAACCGGCACTAGGAAACAGACTGAGAAACCAGAGTAAGGGTTTCTCCTGCAACCCGTTCCCTTTGTGCTGGATGAACGAACGTCTCTCCACATGCTCAGTTCTGAGAGATAAGTGTGTGTGAAAGCCGTCCTTCACCTAGCTTGAAGGGAACACAAAGTTTCTTTTCAGTGGCCAAATCCACTCCATACATATATATGGGGAGGTACAAGCTCCAACTCGGTTTTACAGTGAAAACGGCAGGCACTTCAAACCGGCACTAGGAAACAGACTGAGAAACCAGAATAAGGGTTTCTCCTGCAACCCGTTCCCTTTGTGCTGGATGAACGAACGTCTCTCCACATGCTCAGTTCTGAGAGATAAGCGTGTGTGAAAGCCGTCCTTCACCTAGCTTGAAGGGAACACAAAGTTTCTTTTCAGTGGCCAAATCCACTCCATACATATATATGGGGAGGTACAAGCTCCAACTCGGTTTTACAGTGAAAACGGCAGGCACTTCAAACCGGCACTAGGAAACAGACTGAGAAACCAGAGTAAGGGTTTCTCCTGCAACCCGTTCCCTTTGTGCTGGATGAACGAACGTCTCTCCACATGCTCAGGTCTGAGAGATAAGTGTGTGTGAAAGCCGTCCTTCACCTAGCTTGAAGGGAACACAAAGTTTCTTTTCAGTTGCCAACTCCACTCCATACATATATATGCGGAGGTACAAGCTCCAACTCGGTTTTACAGTGAAAACGGCAGGCACTTCAAACCGGCACTAGAAAAACAGACTGAGAAACCACAGTAAGGGTTTCTCCTGCAACCCGTTCCCTTTGTGCTGGATGAACGAACGTGTCTCCACATGCTCAGTTCTGAGAGATAAGTGTGTGTGAAAGCCGTACTTCACCTAGCTTGAAGGGAACACAAAGTTTCTTTTCAGTGGCCAACTCCACTCCATACATATATATGGGGAGGTACAAGCTCCAACTCGGTTTTACAGTGAAAACGGCAGGCACTTCAAACCGGCACTAGGAAACAGACTGAGAAACCAGAGTAAGGGTTTCTCCTGCAACCCGTTCCCTTTGTGCTGGATGAACGAACGTCTCTCCACATGCTCAGGTCTGAGAGATAAGTGTGTGTGAAAGCCGTCCTTCACCTAGCTTGAAGGGAACACAAAGTTTCTTTTCAGTGGCCAAATCCACTCCATACATATATATGGGGAGGTACAAGCTCCAACTCGGTTTTACAGTGAAAGCGGCAGGCACTTCAAACCGGCACTAGGAAACAGACTGAGAAACCAGAGTAAGGGTTTCTCCTGCAACCCGTTCCCTTTGTGCTGGATGAACGAACGTCTCTCCACATGCTCAGTTCTGAGAGATAAGTGTGTGTGAAAGCCGTCCTTCACCTAGCTTGAAAGGAACACAAAGTTTCTTTGCAGTTGCAAACACCACTCCATACATATATATGGGGAGGTACAAGCTCCAACTCGGTTTTACAGTGAAAACGGCAGGCACTTCAAACCGGCACTAGGAAACAGACTGAGAAACCAGAGTAAGGGTTTCTCCTGCAACCCGTTCCCTTTGTGCTGGATGAACGAACGTCTCTCCACATGCTCAGTTCTGAGAGATAAGTGTGTGTGAAAGCCGTCCTTCACCTAGCTTGAAGGGAACACAAAGTTTCTTTTCAGTTGCCAACTCCACTCCATACATATATATGGGGAGGTACAAGCTCCAACTCGGTTTTACAGTGAAAACGGCAGGCACTTCAAACCGGCACTAGGAAACCGACTGAGAATCCAGAGTAAGGGTTTCTCCTGCAACCCGTTCCCTTTGTGCTGGATGAACGAACGTCTCTCCACATGCTCAGTTCTGAGAGATAAGTGTGTGTGAAAGCCGTCCTTCACCTAGCTTGAAGGGAACACAAAGTTTCTTTTCAGTTGCCAACTCCACTCCATACATATATATGGGGAGGTACAAGCTCCAACACGGTTTTACAGTGAAAACGGCAGGCACTTCAAACCGGCACTAGAAAAACAGACTGAGAAACCACAGTAAGGGTTTCTCCTGCAACCCGTTCCCTTTGTGCTGGATGAACGAACGTCTCTCCACATGCTCAGTTCTGAGAGATAAGTGTGTGTGAAAGCCGTCCTTCACCTAGCTTGAAGGGAACACAAAGTTTCTTTTCAGTTGCCAACTCCACTCCATACATATATATGGGGAGGTACAAGCTCCAACTCGGTTTTACAGTGAAAACGGCAGGCACTTCAAACCGGCACTAGGAAACCGACTGAGAATCCAGAGTAAGGGTTTCTCCTGCAACCCGTTCCCTTTGTGCTGGATGAACGAACGTCTCTCCACATGCTCAGTTCTGAGAGATAAGTGTGTGTGAAAGCCGTCCTTCACCTAGCTTGAAGGGAACACAAAGTTTCTTTTCAGTTGCCAACTCCACTCCATACATATATATGGGGAGGTACAAGCTCCAACTCGGTTTTACAGTGAAAACGGCAGGCACTTCAAACCGGCACTAGGAAACAGACTGAGAAACCAGAGTAAGGGTTTCTCCTGCAACCCGTTCCCTTTGTGCTGGATGAACGAACGTCTCTCCACATGCTCAGTTCTGAGAGATAAGTGTGTGTGAAAGCCGTCCTTCACCTATCTTGAAAGGAACACAAAGTTTCTTTTCAGTTGCAAAATCCACTCCATACATATATATGGGGAGGTACAAGCTGCAACTCGGTTTTACAGTGAAAACGGCAGGCACTTCAAACCGGCACTAGGAAACAGACTGAGAAACCAGAGTAAGGGTTTCTCCTGCAACCCGTTCCCTTTGTGCTGGATGAACGAACGTCTCTCCACATGCTCAGTTCTGAGAGATAAGTGTGTGTGAAAGCCGTCCTTCACCTAGCTTGAAGGGAACACAAAGTTTCTTTTCAGTTGCCAACTCCACTCCATACATATATATGGGGAGGTACAAGCTCCAACTCGGTTTTACAGTGAAAACGGCAGGCACTTCAAACCGGCCCTAGGAAACAGACTGAGAAACCAGAGTAAGGGTTTCTCCTGCAACCCGTTCCCTTTGTGCTGGATGAACGAACGTCTCTCCACATGCTCAGTTCTGAGAGATAAGTGTGTGTGAAAGCCGTCCTTCACCTAGCTTGAAGGGAACACAAAGTTTCTTTTCAGTTGCCAACTCCACTCCATACATATATATGGGGAGGTACAAGCTCCAACTCGGTTTTACAGTGAAAACGGCAGGCACTTCAAACCGGCACTAGGAAACAGACTGAGAAACCAGAGTAAGGGTTTCTCCTGCAACCCGTTCCCTTTGTGCTGGATGAACGAACGTCTCTCCACATGCTCAGTTCTGAGAGATAAGTGTGTGTGAAAGCCGTCCTTCACCTAGCTTGAAGGGAACACAAAGTTTCTTTTCAGTTGCCAACTCCACTCCATACATATATATGGGGAGGTACAAGCTCCAACTCGGTTTTACAGTGAAAACGGCAGGCACTTCAAACCGGCCCTAGGAAACAGACTGAGAAACCAGAGTAAGGGTTTCTCCTGCAACCCGTTCCCTTTGTGCTGGATGAACGAACGTCTCTCCACATGCTCAGTTCTGAGAGATAAGTGTGTGTGAAAGCCGTCCTTCAACTAACTTGAAGGGAACACAAAGTTTCTTTTCAGTTGCCAACTCCACTCCATACATATATATGGGGAGGTACAAGCTCCAACTCGGTTTTACAGTGAAAACGGCAGGCACTTCAAACCGGCACTAGGAAAGCGACTGAGAATCCAGAGTAAGGGTTTCCCCTGCAACCCGTTCCCTTTGTGCTGGATGAACGAACGTCTCTCCACATGCTCAGTTCTGAGAGATAAGTGTGTGTGAAAGCCGTCCTTCACCTAGCTTGAAGGGAACACAAAGTTTCTTTTCAGTTGCCAACTCCACTCCATACATATATATGGGGAGGTACAAGCTCCAACTCGGTTTTACAGTGAAAACGGCAGGCACTTCAAACCGGCACTAGGAAAGCGACTGAGAATCCAGAGTAAGGGTTTCTCCTGCAACCCGTTCCCTTTGTGCTGGATGAACGAACGTCTCTCCACATGCTCAGTTCTGAGAGATAAGTGTGTGTGAAAGCCGTCCTTCACCTAGCTTGAAGGGAACACAAAGTTTCTTTTCAGTTGCCAACTCCACTCCATACATATATATGCGGAGGTACAAGCTCCAACTCGGTTTTACAGTGAAAACGGCAGGCACTTCAAACCGGCCCTAGGAAACAGACTGAGAAACCAGAGTAAGGGTTTCTCATGCAACCCGTTCCCTTTGTGCTGGATGAACGAACGTCTCTCCACATGCTCAGTTCTGGGAGACAAGTGTGTGTGAAAGCCGTCCTTCACCTAGCTTGAAGGGAACACAAAGTTTCTTTTCAGTTGCCAACTCCACTCCATACATATATATGGGGAGGTACAAGCTCCAACTCGGTTTTACAGTGAAAACGGCAGGCACTTCAAACCGGCACTAGGAAACAGACTGAGAAACCAGAGTAAGGGTTTCTCCTGCAACCCGTTCCCTTTGTGCTGGATGAACGAACGTCTCTCCACATGCTCAGTTCTGAGAGATAAGTGTGTGTGAAAGCCGTCCTTCACCTAGCTTGAAGGGAACACAAAGTTTCTTTTCAGTTGCCAACTCCACTCCATACATATATATGGGGAGGTACAAGCTCCAACTCGGTTTTACAGTGAAAACGGCAGGCACTTCAAACCGGCACTAGGAAACAGACTGAGAAACCAGAGTAAGGGTTTCTCCTGCAACCCGTTCCCTTTGTGCTGGATGAACGAACGTCTCTCCACATGCTCAGTTCTGAGAGATAAGTGTGTGTGAAAGCCGTCCTTCACCTAGCTTGAAGGGAACACAAAGTTTCTTTTCAGTTGCCAACTCCACTCCATACATATATATGGGGAGGTACAAGCTCCAACTCGGTTTTACAGTGAAAACGGCAGGCACTTCAAACCGGCACTAGGAAACCGACTGAGAATCCAGAGTAAGGGTTTCTCCTGCAACCCGTTCCCTTTGTGCTGGATGAACGAACGTCTCTCCACATGCTCAGTTCTGAGAGATAAGTGTGTGTGAAAGCCGTCCTTCACCTAGCTTGAAGGGAACACAAAGTTTCTTTTCAGTTGCCAACTCCACTCCATACATATATATGGGGAGGTACAAGCTCCAACTCGGTTTTACAGTGAAAACGGCAGGCACTTCAAACCGGCACTAGGAAACAGACTGAGAAACCAGAGTAAGGGTTTCTCCTGCAACCCGTTCCCTTTGTGCTGGATGAACGAACGTCTCTCCACATGCTCAGTTCTGAGAGATAAGTGTGTGTGAAAGCCGTCCTTCACCTAGATTGAAGGGAACACAAAGTTTCTTTTCAGTTGCCAAATCCACTCCATACATATATATGGGGAGGTACAAGCTCCAACTCGGTTTTACAGTGAAAACGGCAGGCACTTCAAACCGGCACTAGGAAACAGACTGAGAAACCAGAGTAAGGGTTTCTCCTGCAACCCGTTCCCTTTGTGCTGGATGAACGAACGTCTCTCTACAGGCTCAGTTCTGAGAGATAAGTGTGTGTGAAAGCCGTCCTTCACCTAGCTTGAAGGGAACACAAATTTTCTTTTCAGTTGCCAACTCCACTCCATACATATATATGGGGAGGTACAAGCTCCAACTCGGTTTTACAGTGAAAACGGCAGGCACTTCAACCCGGCACTAGAAAAACAGACTGAGAAATCACAGTAAGGGTTTCACCTGCAACCCGTTCCCTTTGTGCTGGATGAACGAACGTCTCTCCACATGCTCAGTTCTGAGAGATAAGTGTGTGTGGATGCCGTCCTTCACCTAGCTTGAAGGGAACACAAAGTTTCTTTTCAGTTGCCAACTCCACTCCATACATATATATGGGGAGGTACAAGCTCCAACTCGGTTTTACAGTGAAAACGGCAGGCACTTCAAACCGGCACTAGGAAACAGACTGAGAAACCAGAGTAAGGGTTTCTCCTGCAACCCGTTCCCTTTGTGCTGGATGAACGAACGTCTCTCCACATGCTCAGTTCTGAGAGATAAGTGTGTGTGAAAGCCGTCCTTCACCTAGCTTGAAGGGAACACAAAGTTTCTTTTCAGTTGCCAACTCCACTCCATACATATATATGGGGAGGTACAAGCTCCAACTCGGTTTTACAGTGAAAACGGCAGGCACTTCAAACCGGCACTAGGAAACAGACTGAGAAACCAGAGTAAGGGTTTCTCCTGCAACCCGTTCCCTTTGTGCTGGATGAACGAACGTCTCTCCACATGCTCAGTTCTGAGAGATAAGTGTGTGTGAAAGCCGTCCTTCACCTAGCTTGAAGGGAACACAAAGTTTCTTTTCAGTTGCCAACTCCAATCCATACTTATATATGGGGAGGTACAAGCTCCAACTCGGTTTTACAGTGAAAACGGCAGGCACTTCAAACCGGCACTAGGAAACAGACTGAGAAACCAGAGTAAGGGTTTCTCCTGCAACCCGTTCCCTTTGTGCTGGATGAACGAACGTCTCTCCACATGCTCAGGTCTGAGAGATAAGTGTGTGTGAAAGCCGTCCTTCACCTAGCTTGAAGGGAACACAAAGTTTCTTTTCAGTTGCCAACTCCACTCCATACATATATATGGGGAGGTACAAGCTCCAAATCGGTTTTACAGTGAAAACGGCAGGCACTTCAAACCGGCACTAGAAAAACAGACTGAGAAACCACAGTAAGGGTTTCTCCTGCAACCCGTTCCCTTTGTGCTGGATGAACGAACGTCTCTCCACATGCTCATGTCTGAGAGATAAGTGTGTGTGAAAGCCGTCCTTCACCTAGCTTGAAGGGAACACAAAGTTTCTTTTCAGTTGCCAACTCCACTCCATACATATATATGGGGAGGTACAAGCTCCAACTCGGTTTTACAGTGAAAACGGCAGGCACTTCAAACCGGCGCTAGGAAACAGACTGAGAAACCAGAGTAAGGTTTCTCCTGCAACCCGTTGCCTTTGTGCTGGATGAACGAAGGTCTCTCCACATACTCAGGTGTGAGAGATAAATGAGTGTGAAAGCCGACCTTCACCTAGCTTGAAGGGAACACAAAATTTCTTTTCAGTTGCAAACCCCACTCCATATATATATATATGGGGAGGTACAAGCTGCAACTCGGTTTTACAGTGAAAACGGCAGGCACTTCAAACCGGCACTAGGAAACAGACTGAGAAACCAGAGTAAGTGTTTCTCCTGCAACCCGTTCCCTTTGTGCTGGATGAACGAACGTCTCTCCACATGCTCAGTTCTGAGAGATAAGTGTGTGTGAAAGCTGTCCTTCACCTAGCTTGAAGGGAACACAAAGTTTCTTTTCAGTTGCCAACTCCACTCCATACTTATATATGGGGAGGTACAAGCACCAACTCGGTTTTACAGTGAAAACGGCAGGCACTTCAAACCGGCACTAGGAAACAGACTGAGAAACCAGAGTAAGGGTTTCTCCTGCAACCCGTTCCCTTTGTGCTGGATGAACGAACGTCTCTCCACATGCTCAGTTCTGAGAGATAAGTGTGTGTGAAAGCCGTCCTTCACCTAGCTTGAAGGGAACACAAAGTTTCTTTTCAGTTGCCAACTCCAATCCATACTTATATATGGGGAGGTACAAGCTCCAACTCGGTTTTACAGTGAAAACGGCAGGCACTTCAAACCGGCACTAGGAAACCGACTGAGAAACCAGAGTAAGGGTTTCTCCTGCAACCCGTTCCCTTTGTGCTGGATGAACGAACGTCTCTCCACATGCTCAGTTCTGAGAGATAAGTGTGTGTGAAAGCCGTCCTTCACCTAGCTTGAAGGGAACACAAAGTTTCTTTTCAGTTGCCAACTCCACTCCATACATATATATGGGGAGGTACAAGCTCCAACTCGGTTTTACAGTGAAAACGGCAGGCACTTCAAACCGGCACTAGGAAACAGACTGAGAAACCAGAGTAAGGGTTTCTCCTGCAACCCGTTCCCTTTGTGCTGGATGAACGAACGTCTCTCCACATGCTCAGTTCTGAGAGACAAGTGTGTGTGAAAGCCGTCCTTCACCTAGCTTGAAGGGAACACAAAGTTTCTTTTCAGTTGCCAACTCCACTCCATACATATATATGGGGAGGTACAAGCTCCAACTCGGTTTTACAGTGAAAACGGCAGGCACTTCAAACCGGCACTAGGAAACAGACTGAGAAACCAGAGTAAGGGTTTCTCCTGCAACCCGTTCCCTTTGTGCTGGATGAACGAACGTCTCTCCACATGCTCAGTTCTGAGAGATAAGTGTGTGTGAAAGCCGTCCTTCACCTAGCTTGAAGGGAACACAAAGTTTCTTTTCAGTTGCCAACTCCACTCCATACATATATATGGGGAGGTACAAGCTCCAACTCGGTTTTACAGTGAAAACGGCAGGCACTTCAAACCGGCACTAGGAAACAGACTGAGAAACCAGAGTAAGGGTTTCTCCTGCAACCCGTTCCCTTTGTGCTGGATGAACGAACGTCTCTTCACATGCTCAGTTCTGAGAGATAAGTGTGTGTGAAAGGCGTCCTTCACCTAGCTTGAAGGGAACACAAAGTTTCTTTTCAGTTGCCAACTCCACTCCATACATATATATGGGGAGGTACAAGCTCCAACTCGGTTTTACAGTGAAAACGGCAGGCACTTCAAACCGGCACTAGAAAAACAGACTGAGAAACCACAGTAAGGGTTTCTCCTGCAACCCGTTCCCTTTGTGCTGGATGAACGAACGTCTCTCCACATGCTCATGTCTGAGAGATAAGTGTGTGTGAAAGCCGTCCTTCACCTAGCTTGAAGGGAACACAAAGTTTCTTTTCAGTTGCCAACTCCACTCCATACATATATATGGGGAGGTACAAGCTCCAACTCGGTTTTACAGTGAAAACGGCAGGCACTTCAAACCGGCGCTAGGAAACAGACTGAGAAACCAGAGTAAGGTTTCTCCTGCAACCCGTTGCCTTTGTGCTGGATGAACGAAGGTCTCTCCACATACTCAGGTCTGAGAGATAAATGAGTGTGAAAGCCGACCTTCACCTAGCTTGAAGGGAACACAAAATTTCTTTTCAGTTGCAAACCCCACTCCATATATATATATATGGGGAGGTACAAGCTGCAACTCGGTTTTACAGTGAAAACGGCAGGCACTTCAAACCGGCACTAGGAAACAGACTGAGAAACCAGAGTAAGTGTTTCTCCTGCAACCCGTTCCCTTTGTGCTGGATGAACGAACGTCTCTCCACATGCTCAGTTCTGAGAGATAAGTGTGTGTGAAAGCTGTCCTTCACCTAGCTTGAAGGGAACACAAAGTTTCTTTTCAGTTGCCAACTCCACTCCATACTTATATATGGGGAGGTACAAGCACCAACTCGGTTTTACAGTGAAAACGGCAGGCACTTCAAACCGGCACTAGGAAACAGACTGAGAAACCAGAGTAAGGGTTTCTCCTGCAACCCGTTCCCTTTGTGCTGGATGAACGAACGTCTCTCCACATGCTCAGGTCTGAGAGATAAGTGTGTGTGAAAGCCGTCCTTCACCTAGCTTGAAGGGAACACAAAGTTTCTTTTCAGTTGCCAACTCCACTCCATACATATATATGGGGAGGTACAAGCTCCAACTCGGTTTTACAGTGAAAACGGCAGGCACTTCAAACCGGCACTAGAAAAACAGACTGAGAAACCACAGTAAGGGTTTCTCCTGCAACCCGTTCCCTTTGTGCTGGATGAACGAACGTCTCTCCACATGCTCATGTCTGAGAGATAAGTGTGTGTGAAAGCCGTCCTTCACCTAGCTTGAAGGGAACACAAAGTTTCTTTTCAGTTGCCAACTCCACTCCATACATATATATGGGGAGGTACAAGCTCCAACTCGGTTTTACAGTGAAAACGGCAGGCACTTCAAACCGGCGCTAGGAAACAGACTGAGAAACCAGAGTAAGGTTTCTCCTGCAACCCGTTGCCTTTGTGCTGGATGAACGAAGGTCTCTCCACATACTCAGGTCTGAGAGATAAATGAGTGTGAAAGCCGACCTTCACCTAGCTTGAAGGGAACACAAAATTTCTTTTCAGTTGCAAACCCCACTCCATATATATATATATGGGGAGGTACAAGCTGCAACTCGGGTTTACAGTGAAAACGGCAGGCACTTCAAACCGGCACTAGGAAACAGACTGAGAAACCAGAGTAAGTGTTTCTCCTGCAACCCGTTCCCTTTGTGCTGGATGAACGAACGTCTCTCCACATGCTCAGTTCTGAGAGATAAGTGTGTGTGAAAGCTGTCCTTCACCTAGCTTGAAGGGAACACAAAGTTTCTTTTCAGTTGCCAACTCCACTCCATACTTATATATGGGGAGGTACAAGCACCAACTCGGTTTTACAGTGAAAACGGCAGGCACTTCAAACCGGCACTAGGAAACAGACTGAGAAACCAGAGTAAGGGTTTCTCCTGCAACCCGTTCCCTTTGTGCTGGATGAACGAACGTCTCTCCACATGCTCAGTTCTGAGAGATAAGTGTGTGTGAAAGCCGTCCTTCACCTAGCTTGAAGGGAACACAAAGTTTCTTTTCAGTTGCCAACTCCAATCCATACTTATATATGGGGAGGTACAAGCTCCAACTCGGTTTTACAGTGAAAACGGCAGGCACTTCAAACCGGCACTAGGAAACAGACTGAGAAACCAGAGTAAGGGTTTCTCCTGCAACCCGTTCCCTTTGTGCTGGATGAACGAACGTCTCTCCACATGCTCAGGTCTGAGAGATAAGTGTGTGTGAAAGCCGTCCTTCACCTAGCTTGAAGGGAACACAAAGTTTCTTTTCAGTTGCCAACTCCACTCCATACATATATATGGGGAGGTACAAGCTCCAAATCGGTTTTACAGTGAAAACGGCAGGCACTTCAAACCGGCACTAGAAAAACAGACTGAGAAACCACAGTAAGGGTTTCTCCTGCAACCCGTTCCCTTTGTGCTGGATGAACGAACGTCTCTCCACATGCTCATGTCTGAGAGATAAGTGTGTGTGAAAGCCGTCCTTCACCTAGCTTGAAGGGAACACAAAGTTTCTTTTCAGTTGCCAACTCCACTCCATACATATATATGGGGAGGTACAAGCTCCAACTCGGTTTTACAGTGAAAACGGCAGGCACTTCAAACCGGCGCTAGGAAACAGACTGAGAAACCAGAGTAAGGTTTCTCCTGCAACCCGTTGCCTTTGTGCTGGATGAACGAAGGTCTCTCCACATACTCAGGTGTGAGAGATAAATGAGTGTGAAAGCCGACCTTCACCTAGCTTGAAGGGAACACAAAATTTCTTTTCAGTTGCAAACCCCACTCCATATATATATATATGGGGAGGTACAAGCTGCAACTCGGTTTTACAGTGAAAACGGCAGGCACTTCAAACCGGCACTAGGAAACAGACTGAGAAACCAGAGTAAGTGTTTCTCCTGCAACCCGTTCCCCTTGTGCTGGATGAACGAACGTCTCTCCACATGCTCAGTTCTGAGAGATAAGTGTGTGTGAAAGCTGTCCTTCACCTAGCTTGAAGGGAACACAAAGTTTCTTTTCAGTTGCCAACTCCACTCCATACTTATATATGGGGAGGTACAAGCACCAACTCGGTTTTACAGTGAAAACGGCAGGCACTTCAAACCGGCACTAGGAATCAGACTGAGAAACCAGAGTAAGGGTTTCTCCTGCAACCCGTTCCCTTTGTGCTGGATGAACGAACGTCTCTCCACATGCTCAGTTCTGAGAGATAAGTGTGTGTGAAAGCCGTCCTTCACCTAGCTTGAAGGGAACACAAAGTTTCTTTTCAGTTGCCAACTCCAATCCATACTTATATATGGGGAGGTACAAGCTCCAACTCGGTTTTACAGTGAAAACGGCAGGCACTTCAAACCGGCACTAGGAAACCGACTGAGAAACCAGAGTAAGGGTTTCTCCTGCAACCCGTTCCCTTTGTGCTGGATGAACGAACGTCTCTCCACATGCTCAGTTCTGAGAGATAAGTGTGTGTGAAAGCCGTCCTTCACCTAGCTTGAAGGGAACACAAAGTTTCTTTTCAGTTGCCAACTCCACTCCATACATATATATGGGGAGGTACAAGCTCCAACTCGGTTTTACAGTGAAAACGGCAGGCACTTCAAACCGGCACTAGGAAACAGACTGAGAAACCAGAGTGAGGGTTTCTCCTGCAACCCGTTCCCTTTGTGCTGGATGAACGAACGTCTCTCCACATGCTCAGTTCTGAGAGATAAGTGTGTGTGAAAGCCGTCCTTCACCTAGCTTGAAGGGAACACAAAGTTTCTTTTCAGTTGCCAACTCCACTCCATACATATATACGGGGAGGTACAAGCTCCAACTCGGTTTTACAGTGAAAACGGCAGGCACTTCAAACCGGCACTAGAAAAACAGACTGAGAAACCACAGTAAGGGTTTCTCCTGCAACCCGTTCCCTTTGTGCTGGATGAACGAACGTTTCTCCACATGCTCAGTTCTGAGAGATAAGTGTGTGTGAAAGCCGTACTTCACCTAGCTTGAAGGGAACACAAAGTTTCTTTTCAGTTGCCAACTCCACTCCATACATATATATGGGGAGGTACAAGCTCCAACTCGGTTTTACAGTGAAAACGGCAGGCACTTCAAACCGGCACTAGGAAACAGACTGAGAAACCAGAGTAAGGGTTTCTCCTGCAACCCGTTCCCTTTGTGCTGGATGAACGAACGTCTCTCCACATGCTCAGGTCTGAGAGATAAGTGTGTGTGAAAGCCGTCCTTCACCTAGCTTGAAGGGAACACAAAGTTTCTTTTCAGTGGCCAAATCCACTCCATACATATATATGGGGAGGTACAAGCTCCAACTCGGTTTTACAGTGAAAACGGCAGGCACTTCAAACCGGCACTAGGAAACAGACTGAGAAACCAGAGTAAGGGTTTCTCCTGCAACCCGTTCCCTTTGTGCTGGATGAACGAACGTCTCTCCACATGCTCAGTTCTGAGAGATAAGTGTGTGTGAAAGCCGTCCTTCACCTAGCTTGAAGGGAACACAAAGTTTCTTTTCAGTGGCCAAATCCACTCCATACATATATATGGGGAGGTACAAGCTCCAACTCGGTTTTACAGTGAAAACGGCAGGCACTTCAAACCGGCACTAGGAAACAGACTGAGAAACCAGAATAAGGGTTTCTCCTGCAACCCGTTCCCTTTGTGCTGGATGAACGAACGTCTCTCCACATGCTCAGTTCTGAGAGATAAGCGTGTGTGAAAGCCGTCCTTCACCTAGCTTGAAGGGAACACAAAGTTTCTTTTCAGTGGCCAAATCCACTCCATACATATATATGGGGAGGTACAAGCTCCAACTCGGTTTTACAGTGAAAACGGCAGGCACTTCAAACCGGCACTAGGAAACAGACTGAGAAACCAGAGTAAGGGTTTCTCCTGCAACCCGTTCCCTTTGTGCTGGATGAACGAACGTCTCTCCACATGCTCAGGTCTGAGAGATAAGTGTGTGTGAAAGCCGTCCTTCACCTAGCTTGAAGGGAACACAAAGTTTCTTTTCAGTTGCCAACTCCACTCCATACATATATATGCGGAGGTACAAGCTCCAACTCGGTTTTACAGTGAAAACGGCAGGCACTTCAAACCGGCACTAGAAAAACAGACTGAGAAACCACAGTAAGGGTTTCTCCTGCAACCCGTTCCCTTTGTGCTGGATGAACGAACGTGTCTCCACATGCTCAGTTCTGAGAGATAAGTGTGTGTGAAAGCCGTACTTCACCTAGCTTGAAGGGAACACAAAGTTTCTTTTCAGTGGCCAACTCCACTCCATACATATATATGGGGAGGTACAAGCTCCAACTCGGTTTTACAGTGAAAACGGCAGGCACTTCAAACCGGCACTAGGAAACAGACTGAGAAACCAGAGTAAGGGTTTCTCCTGCAACCCGTTCCCTTTGTGCTGGATGAACGAACGTCTCTCCACATGCTCAGGTCTGAGAGATAAGTGTGTGTGAAAGCCGTCCTTCACCTAGCTTGAAGGGAACACAAAGTTTCTTTTCAGTGGCCAAATCCACTCCATACATATATATGGGGAGGTACAAGCTCCAACTCGGTTTTACAGTGAAAGCGGCAGGCACTTCAAACCGGCACTAGGAAACAGACTGAGAAACCAGAGTAAGGGTTTCTCCTGCAACCCGTTCCCTTTGTGCTGGATGAACGAACGTCTCTCCACATGCTCAGTTCTGAGAGATAAGTGTGTGTGAAAGCCGTCCTTCACCTAGCTTGAAAGGAACACAAAGTTTCTTTGCAGTTGCAAACACCACTCCATACATATATATGGGGAGGTACAAGCTCCAACTCGGTTTTACAGTGAAAACGGCAGGCACTTCAAACCGGCACTAGGAAACAGACTGAGAAACCAGAGTAAGGGTTTCTCCTGCAACCCGTTCCCTTTGTGCTGGATGAACGAACGTCTCTCCACATGCTCAGTTCTGAGAGATAAGTGTGTGTGAAAGCCGTCCTTCACCTAGCTTGAAGGGAACACAAAGTTTCTTTTCAGTTGCCAACTCCACTCCATACATATATATGGGGAGGTACAAGCTCCAACTCGGTTTTACAGTGAAAACGGCAGGCACTTCAAACCGGCACTAGGAAACCGACTGAGAATCCAGAGTAAGGGTTTCTCCTGCAACCCGTTCCCTTTGTGCTGGATGAACGAACGTCTCTCCACATGCTCAGTTCTGAGAGATAAGTGTGTGTGAAAGCCGTCCTTCACCTAGCTTGAAGGGAACACAAAGTTTCTTTTCAGTTGCCAACTCCACTCCATACATATATATGGGGAGGTACAAGCTCCAACACGGTTTTACAGTGAAAACGGCAGGCACTTCAAACCGGCACTAGAAAAACAGACTGAGAAACCACAGTAAGGGTTTCTCCTGCAACCCGTTCCCTTTGTGCTGGATGAACGAACGTCTCTCCACATGCTCAGTTCTGAGAGATAAGTGTGTGTGAAAGCCGTCCTTCACCTAGCTTGAAGGGAACACAAAGTTTCTTTTCAGTTGCCAACTCCACTCCATACATATATATGGGGAGGTACAAGCTCCAACTCGGTTTTACAGTGAAAACGGCAGGCACTTCAAACCGGCACTAGGAAACCGACTGAGAATCCAGAGTAAGGGTTTCTCCTGCAACCCGTTCCCTTTGTGCTGGATGAACGAACGTCTCTCCACATGCTCAGTTCTGAGAGATAAGTGTGTGTGAAAGCCGTCCTTCACCTAGCTTGAAGGGAACACAAAGTTTCTTTTCAGTTGCCAACTCCACTCCATACATATATATGGGGAGGTACAAGCTCCAACTCGGTTTTACAGTGAAAACGGCAGGCACTTCAAACCGGCACTAGGAAACAGACTGAGAAACCAGAGTAAGGGTTTCTCCTGCAACCCGTTCCCTTTGTGCTGGATGAACGAACGTCTCTCCACATGCTCAGTTCTGAGAGATAAGTGTGTGTGAAAGCCGTCCTTCACCTAGATTGAAGGGAACACAAAGTTTCTTTTCAGTTGCCAAATCCACTCCATACATATATATGGGGAGGTACAAGCTCCAACTCGGTTTTACAGTGAAAACGGCAGGCACTTCAAACCGGCACTAGGAAACAGACTGAGAAACCAGAGTAAGGGTTTCTCCTGCAACCCGTTCCCTTTGTGCTGGATGAACGAACGTCTCTCTACAGGCTCAGTTCTGAGAGATAAGTGTGTGTGAAAGCCGTCCTTCACCTAGCTTGAAGGGAACACAAATTTTCTTTTCAGTTGCCAACTCCACTCCATACATATATATGGGGAGGTACAAGCTCCAACTCGGTTTTACAGTGAAAACGGCAGGCACTTCAACCCGGCACTAGAAAAACAGACTGAGAAATCACAGTAAGGGTTTCACCTGCAACCCGTTCCCTTTGTGCTGGATGAACGAACGTCTCTCCACATGCTCAGTTCTGAGAGATAAGTGTGTGTGGATGCCGTCCTTCACCTAGCTTGAAGGGAACACAAAGTTTCTTTTCAGTTGCCAACTCCACTCCATACATATATATGGGGAGGTACAAGCTCCAACTCGGTTTTACAGTGAAAACGGCAGGCACTTCAAACCGGCACTAGGAAACAGACTGAGAAACCAGAGTAAGGGTTTCTCCTGCAACCCGTTCCCTTTGTGCTGGATGAACGAACGTCTCTCCACATGCTCAGTTCTGAGAGATAAGTGTGTGTGAAAGCCGTCCTTCACCTAGCTTGAAGGGAACACAAAGTTTCTTTTCAGTTGCCAACTCCACTCCATACATATATATGGGGAGGTACAAGCTCCAACTCGGTTTTACAGTGAAAACGGCAGGCACTTCAAACCGGCACTAGGAAACAGACTGAGAAACCAGAGTAAGGGTTTCTCCTGCAACCCGTTCCCTTTGTGCTGGATGAACGAACGTCTCTCCACATGCTCAGTTCTGAGAGATAAGTGTGTGTGAAAGCCGTCCTTCACCTATCTTGAAAGGAACACAAAGTTTCTTTTCAGTTGCAAAATCCACTCCATACATATATATGGGGAGGTACAAGCTGCAACTCGGTTTTACAGTGAAAACGGCA
Source organism: Vicugna pacos (assembly GCF_048564905.1). Classification (NCBI taxonomy): domain Eukaryota; kingdom Metazoa; phylum Chordata; class Mammalia; order Artiodactyla; family Camelidae; genus Vicugna; species Vicugna pacos. The sequence continues at coordinate 395,101 of NW_027328796.1, forward strand.
GGCACTTCAAACCGGCACTAGGAAACAGACTGAGAAACCAGAGTAAGGGTTTCTCCTGCAACCCGTTCCCTTTGTGCTGGATGAACGAACGTCTCTCCACATGCTCAGTTCTGAGAGATAAGTGTGTGTGAAAGCCGTCCTTCACCTAGCTTGAAGGGAACACAAAGTTTCTTTTCAGTTGCCAACTCCACTCCATACATATATATGGGGAGGTACAAGCTCCAACTCGGTTTTACAGTGAAAACGGCAGGCACTTCAAACCGGCCCTAGGAAACAGACTGAGAAACCAGAGTAAGGGTTTCTCCTGCAACCCGTTCCCTTTGTGCTGGATGAACGAACGTCTCTCCACATGCTCAGTTCTGAGAGATAAGTGTGTGTGAAAGCCGTCCTTCACCTAGCTTGAAGGGAACACAAAGTTTCTTTTCAGTTGCCAACTCCACTCCATACATATATATGGGGAGGTACAAGCTCCAACTCGGTTTTACAGTGAAAACGGCAGGCACTTCAAACCGGCACTAGGAAACAGACTGAGAAACCAGAGTAAGGGTTTCTCCTGCAACCCGTTCCCTTTGTGCTGGATGAACGAACGTCTCTCCACATGCTCAGTTCTGAGAGATAAGTGTGTGTGAAAGCCGTCCTTCACCTAGCTTGAAGGGAACACAAAGTTTCTTTTCAGTTGCCAACTCCACTCCATACATATATATGGGGAGGTACAAGCTCCAACTCGGTTTTACAGTGAAAACGGCAGGCACTTCAAACCGGCCCTAGGAAACAGACTGAGAAACCAGAGTAAGGGTTTCTCCTGCAACCCGTTCCCTTTGTGCTGGATGAACGAACGTCTCTCCACATGCTCAGTTCTGAGAGATAAGTGTGTGTGAAAGCCGTCCTTCAACTAACTTGAAGGGAACACAAAGTTTCTTTTCAGTTGCCAACTCCACTCCATACATATATATGGGGAGGTACAAGCTCCAACTCGGTTTTACAGTGAAAACGGCAGGCACTTCAAACCGGCACTAGGAAAGCGACTGAGAATCCAGAGTAAGGGTTTCCCCTGCAACCCGTTCCCTTTGTGCTGGATGAACGAACGTCTCTCCACATGCTCAGTTCTGAGAGATAAGTGTGTGTGAAAGCCGTCCTTCACCTAGCTTGAAGGGAACACAAAGTTTCTTTTCAGTTGCCAACTCCACTCCATACATATATATGGGGAGGTACAAGCTCCAACTCGGTTTTACAGTGAAAACGGCAGGCACTTCAAACCGGCACTAGGAAAGCGACTGAGAATCCAGAGTAAGGGTTTCTCCTGCAACCCGTTCCCTTTGTGCTGGATGAACGAACGTCTCTCCACATGCTCAGTTCTGAGAGATAAGTGTGTGTGAAAGCCGTCCTTCACCTAGCTTGAAGGGAACACAAAGTTTCTTTTCAGTTGCCAACTCCACTCCATACATATATATGCGGAGGTACAAGCTCCAACTCGGTTTTACAGTGAAAACGGCAGGCACTTCAAACCGGCCCTAGGAAACAGACTGAGAAACCAGAGTAAGGGTTTCTCCTGCAACCCGTTCCCTTTGTGCTGGATGAACGAACGTCTCTCCACATGCTCAGTTCTGGGAGACAAGTGTGTGTGAAAGCCGTCCTTCACCTAGCTTGAAGGGAACACAAAGTTTCTTTTCAGTTGCCAACTCCACTCCATACATATATATGGGGAGGTACAAGCTCCAACTCGGTTTTACAGTGAAAACGGCAGGCACTTCAAACCGGCACTAGGAAACAGACTGAGAAACCAGAGTAAGGGTTTCTCCTGCAACCCGTTCCCTTTGTGCTGGATGAACGAACGTCTCTCCACATGCTCAGTTCTGAGAGATAAGTGTGTGTGAAAGCCGTCCTTCACCTAGCTTGAAGGGAACACAAAGTTTCTTTTCAGTTGCCAACTCCACTCCATACATATATATGGGGAGGTACAAGCTCCAACTCGGTTTTACAGTGAAAACGGCAGGCACTTCAAACCGGCACTAGGAAACAGACTGAGAAACCAGAGTAAGGGTTTCTCCTGCAACCCGTTCCCTTTGTGCTGGATGAACGAACGTCTCTCCACATGCTCAGTTCTGAGAGATAAGTGTGTGTGAAAGCCGTCCTTCACCTAGCTTGAAGGGAACACAAAGTTTCTTTTCAGTTGCCAACTCCACTCCATACATATATATGGGGAGGTACAAGCTCCAACTCGGTTTTACAGTGAAAACGGCAGGCACTTCAAACCGGCACTAGGAAACCGACTGAGAATCCAGAGTAAGGGTTTCTCCTGCAACCCGTTCCCTTTGTGCTGGATGAACGAACGTCTCTCCACATGCTCAGTTCTGAGAGATAAGTGTGTGTGAAAGCCGTCCTTCACCTAGCTTGAAGGGAACACAAAGTTTCTTTTCAGTTGCCAACTCCACTCCATACATATATATGGGGAGGTACAAGCTCCAACTCGGTTTTACAGTGAAAACGGCAGGCACTTCAAACCGGCACTAGGAAACAGACTGAGAAACCAGAGTAAGGGTTTCTCCTGCAACCCGTTCCCTTTGTGCTGGATGAACGAACGTCTCTCCACATGCTCAGTTCTGAGAGATAAGTGTGTGTGAAAGCCGTCCTTCACCTAGATTGAAGGGAACACAAAGTTTCTTTTCAGTTGCCAAATCCACTCCATACATATATATGGGGAGGTACAAGCTCCAACTCGGTTTTACAGTGAAAACGGCAGGCACTTCAAACCGGCACTAGGAAACAGACTGAGAAACCAGAGTAAGGGTTTCTCCTGCAACCCGTTCCCTTTGTGCTGGATGAACGAACGTCTCTCTACAGGCTCAGTTCTGAGAGATAAGTGTGTGTGAAAGCCGTCCTTCACCTAGCTTGAAGGGAACACAAATTTTCTTTTCAGTTGCCAAATCCACTCCATACATATATATGGGGAGGTACAAGCTCCAACTCGGTTTTACAGTGAAAACGGCAGGCACTTCAACCCGGCACTAGAAAAACAGACTGAGAAATCACAGTAAGGGTTTCACCTGCAACCCGTTCCCTTTGTGCTGGATGAACGAACGTCTCTCCACATGCTCAGTTCTGAGAGATAAGTGTGTGTGGATGCCGTCCTTCACCTAGCTTGAAGGGAACACAAAGTTTCTTTTCAGTTGCCAACTCCACTCCATACATATATATGGGGAGGTACAAGCTCCAACTCGGTTTTACAGTGAAAACGGCAGGCACTTCAAACCGGCACTAGGAAACAGACTGAGAAACCAGAGTAAGGGTTTCTCCTGCAACCCGTTCCCTTTGTGCTGGATGAACGAACGTCTCTCCACATGCTCAGTTCTGAGAGATAAGTGTGTGTGAAAGCCGTCCTTCACCTAGCTTGAAGGGAACACAAAGTTTCTTTTCAGTTGCCAACTCCACTCCATACATATATATGGGGAGGTACAAGCTCCAACTCGGTTTTACAGTGAAAACGGCAGGCACTTCAAACCGGCACTAGGAAACAGACTGAGAAACCAGAGTAAGGGTTTCTCCTGCAACCCGTTCCCTTTGTGCTGGATGAACGAACGTCTCTCCACATGCTCAGTTCTGAGAGATAAGTGTGTGTGAAAGCCGTCCTTCACCTATCTTGAAAGGAACACAAAGTTTCTTTTCAGTTGCAAAATCCACTCCATACATATATATGGGGAGGTACAAGCTGCAACTCGGTTTTACAGTGAAAACGGCAGGCACTTCAAACCGGCACTAGGAAACAGACTGAGAAACCAGAGTAAGGGTTTCTCCTGCAACCCGTTCCCTTTGTGCTGGATGAACGAACGTCTCTCCACATGCTCAGTTCTGAGAGATAAGTGTGTGTGAAAGCCGTCCTTCACCTAGCTTGAAGGGAACACAAAGTTTCTTTTCAGTTGCCAACTCCACTCCATACATATATATGGGGAGGTACAAGCTCCAACTCGGTTTTACAGTGAAAACGGCAGGCACTTCAAACCGGCCCTAGGAAACAGACTGAGAAACCAGAGTAAGGGTTTCTCCTGCAACCCGTTCCCTTTGTGCTGGATGAACGAACGTCTCTCCACATGCTCAGTTCTGAGAGATAAGTGTGTGTGAAAGCCGTCCTTCACCTAGCTTGAAGGGAACACAAAGTTTCTTTTCAGTTGCCAACTCCACTCCATACATATATATGGGGAGGTACAAGCTCCAACTCGGTTTTACAGTGAAAACGGCAGGCACTTCAAACCGGCCCTAGGAAACAGACTGAGAAACCAGAGTAAGGGTTTCTCCTGCAACCCGTTCCCTTTGTGCTGGATGAACGAACGTCTCTCCACATGCTCAGTTCTGAGAGATAAGTGTGTGTGAAAGCCGTCCTTCACCTAGCTTGAAGGGAACACAAAGTTTCTTTTCAGTTGCCAACTCCACTCCATACATATATATGGGGAGGTACAAGCTCCAACTCGGTTTTACAGTGAAAACGGCAGGCACTTCAAACCGGCCCTAGGAAACAGACTGAGAAACCAGAGTAAGGGTTTCTCCTGCAACCCGTTCCCTTTGTGCTGGATGAACGAACGTCTCTCCACATGCTCAGTTCTGAGAGATAAGTGTGTGTGAAAGCCGTCCTTCAACTAACTTGAAGGGAACACAAAGTTTCTTTTCAGTTGCCAACTCCACTCCATACATATATATGGGGAGGTACAAGCTCCAACTCGGTTTTACAGTGAAAACGGCAGGCACTTCAAACCGGCACTAGGAAAGCGACTGAGAATCCAGAGTAAGGGTTTCTCCTGCAACCCGTTCCCTTTGTGCTGGATGAACGAACGTCTCTCCACATGCTCAGTTCTGAGAGATAAGTGCGTGTGAAAGCCGTCCTTCACCTAGCTTGAAGGGAACACAAAGTTTCTTTTCAGTTGCCAACTCCACTCCATACATATATATGCGGAGGTACAAGCTCCAACTCGGTTTTACAGTGAAAACGGCAGGCACTTCAAACCGGCCCTAGGAAACAGACTGAGAAACCAGAGTAAGGGTTTCTCCTGCAACCCGTTCCCTTTGTGCTGGATGAACGAACGTCTCTCCACATGCTCAGTTCTGGGAGACAAGTGTGTGTGAAAGCCGTCCTTCACCTAGCTTGAAGGGAACACAAAGTTTCTTTTCAGTTGCCAACTCCACTCCATACATATATATGGGGAGGTACAAGCTCCAACTCGGTTTTACAGTGAAAACGGCAGGCACTTCAAACCGGCACTAGGAAACAGACTGAGAAACCAGAGTAAGGGTTTCTCCTGCAACCCGTTCCCTTTGTGCTGGATGAACGAACGTCTCTCCACATGCTCAGTTCTGAGAGATAAGTGTGTGTGAAAGCCGTCCTTCACCTAGCTTGAAGGGAACACAAAGTTTCTTTTCAGTTGCCAACTCCACTCCATACATATATATGGGGAGGTACAAGCTCCAACTCGGTTTTACAGTGAAAACGGCAGGCACTTCAAACCGGCACTAGGAAACAGACTGAGAAACCAGAGTAAGGGTTTCTCCTGCAACCCGTTCCCTTTGTGCTGGATGAACGAACGTCTCTCCACATGCTCAGTTCTGAGAGATAAGTGTGTGTGAAAGCCGTCCTTCACCTAGCTTGAAGGGAACACAAAGTTTCTTTTCAGTTGCCAACTCCACTCCATACATATATATGGGGAGGTACAAGCTCCAACTCGGTTTTACAGTGAAAACGGCAGGCACTTCAAACCGGCACTAGGAAACAGACTGAGAAACCAGAGTAAGGGTTTCTCCTGCAACCCGTTCCCTTTGTGCTGGATGAACGAACGTCTCTCCACATGCTCAGTTCTGAGAGATAAGTGTGTGTGAAAGCCGTCCTTCACCTATCTTGAAAGGAACACAAAGTTTCTTTTCAGTTGCAAAATCCACTCCATACATATATATGGGGAGGTACAAGCTGCAACTCGGTTTTACAGTGAAAACGGCAGGCACTTCAAACCGGCACTAGGAAACAGACTGAGAAACCAGAGTAAGGGTTTCTCCTGCAACCCGTTCCCTTTGTGCTGGATGAACGAACGTCTCTCCACATGCTCAGTTCTGAGAGATAAGTGTGTGTGAAAGCCGTCCTTCACCTAGCTTGAAGGGAACACAAAGTTTCTTTTCAGTTGCCAACTCCACTCCATACATATATATGGGGAGGTACAAGCTCCAACTCGGTTTTACAGTGAAAACGGCAGGCACTTCAAACCGGCACTAGGAAACAGACTGAGAAACCAGAGTAAGGGTTTCTCCTGCAACCCGTTCCCTTTGTGCTGGATGAACGAACGTCTCTCCACATGCTCAGTTCTGAGAGATAAGTGTGTGTGAAAGCCGTCCTTCACCTAGCTTGAAGGGAACACAAAGTTTCTTTTCAGTTGCCAACTCCACTCCATACATATATATGGGGAGGTACAAGCTCCAACTCGGTTTTACAGTGAAAACGGCAGGCACTTCAAACCGGCACTAGGAAACCGACTGAGAAACCAGAGTAAGGGTTTCTCCTGCAACCAGTTCCCTTTGTGCTGGATGAACGAACGTCTCTCCACATGCTCAGTTCTGAGAGATAAGTGTGTGTGAAAGCCGTCCTTCAACTAACTTGAAGGGAACACAAAGTTTCTTTTCAGTTGCCAACTCCACTCCATACATATATATGGGGAGGTACAAGCTCCAACTCGGTTTTACAGTGAAAACGGCAGGCACTTCAAACCGGCACTAGGAAACAGACCGAGTTGGGGCTTGTACCTCCCCATATATATGTATGGAGTGGAGTTGGCAACTGGAAAGAAACTTTGTGTTCCCTTCAAGCTAGGTGAAGGACGGCTTTCACACACACTTATCTCTCAGAACTGAGCATGTGGAGAGACGTTCTTTCATCCAGCACAAAGGGAACGGGTTGCAGGAGAAACCCTTACTCTGGTTTCTCAGTCTGTTTCCTAGTGCCGGTTTGAAGTGCCTGCCGTTTTCACTGTAAAACCGAGTTGGAGCTTGTACCTCCCCATATATATGTATGGAGTGGAGTTGGCAACTGAAAAGAAACTTTGTGTTCCCTTCAAGCTAGGTGAAGGACGGCTTTCACACACACTTATCTCTCAGAACTGAGCATGTGGAGAGACGTTCGTTCATCCAGCACAAAGGGAACGGGTTGCAGGAGAAACCCTTACTCTGGTTTCTCAGTCTGTTTCCTAGTGCCGGTTTGAAGTGCCTGCCGTTTTCACTGTAAAACCGAGTTGGAGCTTGTACCTCCCCATATATATGTATGGAGTGGAGTTGGCAACTGAAAAGAAACTTTGTGTTCCCTTCAAGCTAGGTGAAGGACGGCTTTCACACACACTTATCTCTCAGAACTGAGCATGTGGAGAGACGTTCGTTCATCCAGCACAAAGGGAACGGGTTGCAGGAGAAACCCTTACTCTGGTTTCTCAGTCTGTTTCCTAGTGCCGGTTTGAAGTGCCTGCCGTTTTCACTGTAAAACCGAGTTGGAGCTTGTACCTCCCCATATATATGTATGGAGTGGAGTTGGCAACTGAAAAGAAACTTTGTGTTCCCTTCAAGCTAGGTGAAGGACGGCTTTCACACACACTTATCTCTCAGAACTGAGCATGTGGAGAGACGTTCGTTCATCCAGCACAAAGGGAACGGGTTGCAGGAGAAACCCTTACTCTGGTTTCTCAGTCTGTTTCCTAGTGCCGGTTTGAAGTGCCTGCCTTTTTCACTGTAAAACCGGGTTGGAGATTGTACCTCCCCATATATATGTATGGAGTGGATTTTGCAACTGAAAAGAAACTTTGTGTTCCCTTCAAGCTAGGTGAAGGACGGCTTTCACACACACTTATCTCTCAGAACTGAGCATGTGGAGAGACGTTCGTTCATCCAGCACAAAGGGAACGGGTTGCAGGAGAAACCCTTACTCTGGTTTCTCAGTCTGTTTCCTAGGGCCGGTTTGAAGTGCCTGCCGTTTTCACTGTAAAACCGAGTTGGAGCTTGTACCTCCCCATATATATGTATGGAGTGGAGTTGGCAACTGAAAAGAAACTTTGTGTTCCCTTCAAGCTAGGTGAAGGACGGCTTTCACACACACTTATCTCTCAGAACTGAGCATGTGGAGAGACGTTCGTTCATCCAGCACAAAGGGAACGGGTTGCAGGAGAAACCCTTACTCTGGTTTCTCAGTCGGTTTCCTAGTGCCGGTTTGAAGTGCCTGCCGTTTTCACTGTAAAACCGAGTTGGAGCTTGTACCTCCCCATATATATGTATGGAGTGGAGTTGGCAACTGAAAAGAAACTTTGTGTTCCCTTCAAGCTAGGTGAAGGACGGCTTTCACACACACTTATCTCTCAGAACTGAGCATGTGGAGAGACGTTCGTTCATCCAGCACAAAGGGAACGGGTTGCAGGAGAAACCCTTACTCTGGTTTCTCAGTCTGTTTCCTAGGGCCTGTTTGAAGTGCCTGCCGTTTTCACTGTAAAACCGAGTTGGAGCTTGTACCTCCCCATATATATGTATGGAGTGGAGTTGGCAACTGAAAAGAAACTTTGTGTTCCCTTCAAGCTAGGTGAAGGACGGCTTTCACACACACTTATCTCTCAGAACTGAGCATGTGGAGAGACGTTCGTTCATCCAGCACAAAGGGAACGGGTTGCAGGAGAAACCCTTACTCTGGTTTCTCAGTCTGTTTCCTAGGGCCGGTTTGAAGTGCCTGCCGTTTTCACTGTAAAACCGAGTTGGAGCTTGTACCTCCCCATATATATGTATGGAGTGGAGTTGGCAACTGAAAAGAAACTTTGTGTTCCCTTCAAGCTAGGTGAAGGACGGCTTTCACACACACTTATCTCTCAGAACTGAGCATGTGGAGAGACGTTCGTTCATCCAGCACAAAGGGAACGGGTTGCAGGAGAAACCCTTACTCTGGTTTCTCAGTCTGTTTCCTAGTGCCGGTTTGAAGTGCCTGCCGTTTTCACTGTAAAACCGAGTTGGAGCTTGTACCTCCCCATATATATGTATGGAGTGGAGTTGGCAACTGAAAAGAAACTTTGTGTTCCCTTCAAGCTAGGTGAAGGACGGCTTTCACACACACTTATCTCTCAGAACTGAGCATGTGGAGAGACGTTCGTTCATCCAGCACAAAGGGAACGGGTTGCAGGAGAAACCCTTACTCTGGTTTCTCAGTCTGTTTCCTAGTGCCGGTTTGAAGTGCCTGCCGTTTTCACTGTAAAACCGAGTTGGAGCTTGTACCTCCCCATATATATGTATGGAGTGGAGTTGGCAACTGAAAAGAAACTTTGTGTTCCCTTCAAGCTAGGTGAAGGACGGCTTTCACACACACTTATCTCTCAGAACTGAGCATGTGGAGAGACGTTCGTTCATCCAGCACAAAGGGAACGGGTTGCAGGAGAAACCCTTACTCTGGTTTCTCAGTCTGTTTCCTAGTGCCGGTTTGAAGTGCCTGCCGTTTTCACTGTAAAACCGAGTTGGAGCTTGTACCTCCCCATATATATGTATGGAGTGGAGTTGGCAACTGAAAAGAAACTTTGTGTTCCCTTCAAGCTAGGTGAAGGACGGCTTTCACACACACTTATCTCTCAGACCTGAGCATGTGGAGAGACGTTCGTTCATCCAGCACAAAGGGAACGGGTTGCAGGAGAAACCCTTACTCTGGTTTCTCAGTCGGTTTCCTAGTGCCGGTTTGAAGTGCCTGCCGTTTTCACTGTAAAACCGAGTTGGAGCTTGTACCTCCCCATATATATGTATGGAGTGGAGTTGGCAACTGAAAAGAAACTTTGTGTTCCCTTCAAGCTAGGTGAAGGACGGCTTTCACACACACTTATCTCTCAGAACTGAGCATGTGGAGAGCCGTTCGTTCATCCAGCACAAAGGGAACGGGTTGCAGGAGAAACCCTTACTCTGGTTTCTCAGTCGGTTTCCTAGTGCCGGTTTGAAGTGCCTGCCGTTTTCACTGTAAAACCGAGTTGGAGCTTGTACCTCCCCATATATATGTATGGAGTGGAGTTGGCAACTGAAAAGAAACTTTGTGTTCCCTTCAAGCTAGGTGAAGGACGGCTTTCACACACACTTATCTCTCAGAACTGAGCATGTGGAGAGACGTTCGTTCATCCAGCACAAAGGGAACGGGTTGCAGGAGAAACCCTTACTCTGGTTTCTCAGTCTGTTTCCTAGGGCCGGTTTGAAGTGCCTGCCGTTTTCACTGTAAAACCGAGTTGGAGCTTGTACTTCCCCATATATATGTATGGAGTGGAGTTGGCAACTGAAAAGAAACTTTGTGTTCCCTTCAAGCTAGGTGAAGGACGGCTTTCACACACACTTATCTCTCAGACCTGAGCATGTGGAGAGACGTTCGTTCATCCAGCACAAAGGGAACGGGTTGCAGGAGAAACCCTTACTCTGGTTTCTCAGTCGGTTTCCTAGTGCCGGTTTGAAGTGCCTGCCGTTTTCACTGTAAAACCGAGTTGGAGCTTGTACCTCCCCATATATATGTACGGAGTGGAGTTGGCAACTGAAAAGAAACTTTGTGTTCCCTTCAAGCTAGGTGAAGGACGGCTTTCACACACACTTATCTCTCAGAACTGAGCATGTGGAGAGCCGTTCGTTCATCCAGCACAAAGGGAACGGGTTGCAGGAGAAACCCTTACTCTGGTTTCTCAGTCGGTTTCCTAGTGCCGGTTTGAAGTGCCTGCCGTTTTCACTGTAAAACCGAGTTGGAGCTTGTACCTCCCCATATATATGTATGGAGTGGAGTTGGCAACTGAAAAGAAACTTTGTGTTCCCTTCAAGCTAGGTGAAGGACGGCTTTCACACACACTTATCTCTCAGAACTGAGCATGTGGAGAGACGTTCGTTCATCCAGCACAAAGGGAACGGGTTGCAGGAGAAACCCTTACTCTGGTTTCTCAGTCTGTTTCCTAGGGCCGGTTTGAAGTGCCTGCCGTTTTCACTGTAAAACCGAGTTGGAGCTTGTACCTCCCCATATATATGTATGGAGTGGAGTTGGCAACTGAAAAGAAACTTTGTGTTCCCTTCAAGCTAGGTGAAGGACGGCTTTCACACACACTTATCTCTCAGAACTGAGCATGTGGAGAGACGTTCGTTCATCCAGCACAAAGGGAACGGGTTGCAGGAGAAACCCTTACTCTGGTTTCTCAGTCTGTTTCCTAGTGCCGGTTTGAAGTGCCTGCCGTTTTCACTGTAAAACCGAGTTGGAGCTTGTACCTCCCCATATATATGTATGGAGTGGAGTTGGCAACTGAAAAGAAACTTTGTGTTCCCTTCAAGCTAGGTGAAGGACGGCTTTCACACACACTTATCTCTCAGAACTGAGCATGTGGAGAGACGTTCGTTCATCCAGCACAAAGGGAACGGGTTGCAGGAGAAACCCTTACTCTGGTTTCTCAGTCTGTTTCCTAGTGCCGGTTTGAAGTGCCTGCCGTTTTCACTGTAAAACCGAGTTGGAGCTTGTACCTCCCCATATATAAGTATGGAGTGGAGTTGGCAACTGAAAAGAAACTTTGTGTTCCCTTCAAGCTAGGTGAAGGACGGCTTTCACACACACTTATCTCTCAGAACTGAGCATGTGGAGAGACGTTCGTTCATCCAGCACAAAGGGAACGGGTTGCAGGAGAAACCCTTACTCTGGTTTCTCAGTCTGTTTCCTAGTGCCGGTTTGAAGTGCCTGCCGTTTTCACTGTAAAACCGAGTTGGAGCTTGTACCTCCCCATATATATGTATGGAGTGGAGTTGGCAACTGAAAAGAAACTTTGTGTTCCCTTCAAGCTAGGTGAAGGACGGCTTTCACACACACTTATCTCTCAGAACTGAGCATGTGGAGAGACGTTCGTTCATCCAGCACAAAGTAAACGGGTTGCAGGAGAAACCCTTACTCTGGTTTCTCAGTCTGTTTCCTAGTGCCGGTTTGAAGTGCCTGCCGTTTTCACTGTAAAACCGAGTTGGAGCTTGTACCTCCCCATATATATGTATGGAGTGGAGTTGGCAACTGAAAAGAAACTTTGTGTTCCCTTCAAGCTAGGTGAAGGACGGCTTTCACACACACTTATCTCTCAGAACTGAGCATGTGGAGAGACGTTCGTTCATCCAGCACAAAGGGAACGGGTTGCAGGAGAAACCCTTACTCTGGTTTCTCAGTCTGTTTCCTAGTGCCGGTTTGAAGTGCCTGCCGTTTTCACTGTAAAACCGAGTTGGAGCTTGTACCTCCCCATATATATGTATGGAGTGGAGTTGGCAACTGAAAAGAAACTTTGTGTTCCCTTCAAGCTAGGTGAAGGATGGCTTTCACACACACTTATCTCTCAGAACTGAGCATGTGGAGAGACGTTCGTTCATCCAGCACAAAGGGAACGGGTTGCAGGAGAAACCCTTACTCTGGTTTCTCAGTCTGTTTCCTAGTGCCGGTTTGAAGTGCCTGCCGTTTTCACTGTAAAACCGAGTTGGAGCTTGTACCTCCCCATATATATGTATGGAGTGGAGTTGGCAACTGAAAAGAAACTTTGTGTTCCCTTCAAGCTAGGTGAAGGACGGCTTTCACACACACTTGTCTCTCAGAACTGAGCATGTGGAGAGACGTTCGTTCATCCAGCACAAAGGGAACGGGTTGCAGGAGAAACCCTTACTCTGGTTTCTCAGTCTGTTTCCTAGTGCCGGTTTGAAGTGCCTGCCGTTTTCACTGTAAAACCGAGTTGGAGCTTGTACCTCCCCATATATATGTATGGAGTGGAGTTGGCAACTGAAAAGAAACTTTGTGTTCCCTTCAAGCTAGGTGAAGGACGGCTTTCACACACACTTATCTCTCAGAACTGAGCATGTGGAGAGACGTTCGTTCATCCAGCACAAAGGGAACGGGTTGCAGGAGAAACCCTTACTCTGGTTTCTCAGTCTGTTTCCTAGTGCCGGTTTGAAGTGCCTGCCGTTTTCACTGTAAAACCGAGTTGGAGCTTGTACCTCCCCATATATATGTATGGAGTGGAGTTGGCAACTGAAAAGAAACTTTGTGTTCCCTTCAAGCTAGGTGAAGGACGGCTTTCACACACACTTATCTCTCAGAACTGAGCATGTGGAGAGACGTTCGTTCATCCAGCACAAAGGGAACGGGTTGCAGGAGAAACCCTTACTCTGGTTTCTCAGTCTGTTTCCTAGTGCCGGTTTGAAGTGCCTGCCGTTTTCACTGTAAAACCGAGTTGGAGCTTGTACCTCCCCATATAAATGTATGGAGTGGAGTTGGCAACTGAAAAGAAACTTTGTGTTCCCTTCAAGCTAGGTGAAGGACGGCTTTCACACACACTTATCTCTCAGAACTGAGCATGTGGAGAGACGTTCGTTCATCCAGCACAAAGGGAACGGGTTGCAGGAGAAACCCTTACTCTGGTTTCTCAGTCTGTTTCCTAGTGCCGGTTTGAAGTGCCTGCCGTTTTCACTATAAAAGCGAGTTGGAGCTTGTACCTCCCCATATATATGTATGGAGTGGAGTTGGCAACTGAAAAGAAACTTTGTGTTCCCTTCAAGCTAGGTGAAGGACGGCTTTCACACACACTTATCTCTCAGAACTGAGCATGTGGAGAGACGTTCGTTCATCCAGCACAAAGGGAACGGGTTGCAGGAGAAACCCTTACTCTGGTTTCTCAGTCTGTTTCCTAGTGCCGGTTTGAAGTGCCTGCCGTTTTCACTGTAAAACCGAGTTGGAGCTTGTACCTCCCCATATATATGAATGGAGTGGAGTTGGCAACTTAAAAGAAACTTTGTGTTCCCTTCAAGCTAGGTGAAGGACGGCTTTCACACTCACTTATCTCTCAGAACTGAGCATGTGGAGAGACGTTCGTTCATCCAGCACAAAGGGAACGGGTTGCAGGAGAAACCCTTACTCTGGTTTCTCAGTCGGTTTCCTAGGGCCGGTTTGAAGTGCCTGCCGTTTTCACTGTAAAACCGAGTTGGAGCTTGTACCTCCCCATATATATGTATGGAGTGGAGTTGGCAACTGAAAAGAAACTTTGTGTTCCCTTCAAGCTAGGTGAAGGACGGCTTTCACACACACGAATCTCTCAGAACTGAGCATGTGGAGAGACGTTCGTTCATCCAGCACAAAGGGAACGGGTTGCAGGAGAAACCCTTACTCTGGTTTCTCAGTCTGTTTCCTAGTGCCGGTTTGAAGTGCCTGCCGTTTTCACTGTAAAACCGAGTTGGAGCTTGTACCTCCCCATATATATGTATGGAGTGGAGTTGGCAACTGAAAAGAAACTTTGTGTTCCCTTCAAGCTAGGTGAAGGACGGCTTTCACACACACTTATCTCTCAGAACAGAGCATGTGGAGAGACGTTCGTTCATCCAGCACAAAGGGAACGGGTTGCAGGAGAAACCCTTACTCTGGTTTCTCAGTCTGTTTCCTAGTGCCGGTTTGAAGTGCCTGCCGTTTTCAATGTAAAACCGAGTTGGAGCTTGTACCTCCCCATATATATGTATGGAGTGGAGTTGGCAACTGAAAAGAAACTTTGTGTTCCCTTCAAGCTAGGTGAAGGACGGCTTTCACACACACTTATCTCTCAGAACTGAGCATGTGGAGAGACGTTCGTTCATCCAGCACAAAGGGAACGGGTTGCAGGAGAAACCCTTACTCTGGTTTCTCAGTCTGTTTCCTAGTGCCGGTTTGAAGTGCCTGCCGTTTTCACTGTAAAACCGAGTTGGAGCTTGTACCTCCCCATATATATGTATGGAGTGGAGTTGGCAACTGAAAAGAAACTTTGTGTTCCCTTCAAGCTAGGTGAAGGACGGCTTTCACACACACTTATCTCTCAGAACTGAGCATGTGGAGAGACGTTCGTTCATCCAGCACAAAGGGAACGGGTTGCAGGAGAAACCCTTACTCTGGTTTCTCAGTCTGTTTCCTAGTGCCGGTTTGAAGTGCCTGCCGTTTTCACTGTAAAACCGAGTTGGAGCTTGTACCTCCCCATATAAATGTATGGAGTGGAGTTGGCAACTGAAAAGAAACTTTGTGTTCCCTTCAAGCTAGGTGAAGGACGGCTTTCACACACACTTATCTCTCAGAACTGAGCATGTGGAGAGACGTTCGTTCATCCAGCACAAAGGGAACGGGTTGCAGGAGAAACCCTTACTCTGGTTTCTCAGTCTGTTTCCTAGTGCCGGTTTGAAGTGCCTGCCGTTTTCACTATAAAAGCGAGTTGGAGCTTGTACCTCCCCATATATATGTATGGAGTGGAGTTGGCAACTGAAAAGAAACTTTGTGTTCCCTTCAAGCTAGGTGAAGGACGGCTTTCACACACACTTATCTCTCAGAACTGAGCATGTGGAGAGACGTTCGTTCATCCAGCACAAAGGGAACGGGTTGCAGGAGAAACCCTTACTCTGGTTTCTCAGTCTGTTTCCTAGTGCCGGTTTGAAGTGCCTGCCGTTTTCACTGTAAAACCGAGTTGGAGCTTGTACCTCCCCATATATATGAATGGAGTGGAGTTGGCAACTTAAAAGAAACTTTGTGTTCCCTTCAAGCTAGGTGAAGGACGGCTTTCACACTCACTTATCTCTCAGAACTGAGCATGTGGAGAGACGTTCGTTCATCCAGCACAAAGGGAACGGGTTGCAGGAGAAACCCTTACTCTGGTTTCTCAGTCGGTTTCCTAGGGCCGGTTTGAAGTGCCTGCCGTTTTCACTGTAAAACCGAGTTGGAGCTTGTACCTCCCCATATATATGTATGGAGTGGAGTTGGCAACTGAAAAGAAACTTTGTGTTCCCTTCAAGCTAGGTGAAGGACGGCTTTCACACACACTTATCTCTCAGAACAGAGCATGTGGAGAGACGTTCGTTCATCCAGCACAAAGGGAACGGGTTGCAGGAGAAACCCTTACTCTGGTTTCTCAGTCTGTTTCCTAGTGCCGGTTTGAAGTGCCTGCCTTTTTCACTATAAAACCGAGTTGGAGCTTGTACCTCCCCATATATATGTATGGAGTGGAGTTGGCAACTGAAAAGAAACTTTGTGTTCCCTTCAAGCTAGGTGAAGGACGGCTTTCACACACACTTATCTCTCAGAACTGAGCATGTGAAGAGACGTTCGTTCATCCAGCACAAAGGGAACGGGTTGCAGGAGAAACACAAACTCTGGTTTCTCAGTCTGTTTCCTAGTGCCGGTTTGAAGTGCCTGCCTTTTTCACTGTAAAACCGAGTTGGAGCTTGTACCTCCCCATATATATGTATGGAGTGGAGTTGCCAACTGAAAAGAAACTTTGTGTTCCCTTCAAGCTAGGTGAAGGACGGCTTTCACACTCACTTATCTCTCAGAACTGAGCATGTGGAGAGACGTTCGTTCATCCAGCACAAAGGGAACGGGTTGCAGGAGAAACCCTTACTCTGGTTTCTCAGTCGGTTTCCTAGGGCCGGTTTGAAGTGCCTGCCGTTTTCACTGTAAAACCGAGTTGGAGCTTGTACTTCCCCATATATATGTATGGAGTGGAGTTGGCAACTGAAAAGAAACTTTGTGTTCCCTTCAAGCTAGGTGAAGGACGGCTTTCACACACACTTATCTCTCAGACCTGAGCATGTGGAGAGACGTTCGTTCATCCAGCACAAAGGGAACGGGTTGCAGGAGAAACCCTTACTCTGGTTTCTCAGTCGGTTTCCTAGTGCCGGTTTGAAGTGCCTGCCGTTTTCACTGTAAAACCGAGTTGGAGCTTGTACCTCCCCATATATATGTACGGAGTGGAGTTGGCAACTGAAAAGAAACTTTGTGTTCCCTTCAAGCTAGGTGAAGGACGGCTTTCACACACACTTATCTCTCAGAACTGAGCATGTGGAGAGCCGTTCGTTCATCCAGCACAAAGGGAACGGGTTGCAGGAGAAACCCTTACTCTGGTTTCTCAGTCGGTTTCCTAGTGCCGGTTTGAAGTGCCTGCCGTTTTCACTGTAAAACCGAGTTGGAGCTTGTACCTCCCCATATATATGTATGGAGTGGAGTTGGCAACTGAAAAGAAACTTTGTGTTCCCTTCAAGCTAGGTGAAGGACGGCTTTCACACACACTTATCTCTCAGAACTGAGCATGTGGAGAGACGTTCGTTCATCCAGCACAAAGGGAACGGGTTGCAGGAGAAACCCTTACTCTGGTTTCTCAGTCTGTTTCCTAGGGCCGGTTTGAAGTGCCTGCCGTTTTCACTGTAAAACCGAGTTGGAGCTTGTACCTCCCCATATATATGTATGGAGTGGAGTTGGCAACTGAAAAGAAACTTTGTGTTCCCTTCAAGCTAGGTGAAGGACGGCTTTCACACACACTTATCTCTCAGAACTGAGCATGTGGAGAGACGTTCGTTCATCCAGCACAAAGGGAACGGGTTGCAGGAGAAACCCTTACTCTGGTTTCTCAGTCTGTTTCCTAGTGCCGGTTTGAAGTGCCTGCCGTTTTCACTGTAAAACCGAGTTGGAGCTTGTACCTCCCCATATATATGTATGGAGTGGAGTTGGCAACTGAAAAGAAACTTTGTGTTCCCTTCAAGCTAGGTGAAGGACGGCTTTCACACTCACTTATCTCTCAGAACTGAGCATGTGGAGAGACGTTCGTTCATCCAGCACAAAGGGAACGGGTTGCAGGAGAAACCCTTACTCTGGTTTCTCAGTCTGTTTCCTAGTGCCGGTTTGAAGTGCCTGCCGTTTTCACTGTAAAACCGAGTTGGAGCTTGTACCTCCCCATATATAAGTATGGAGTGGAGTTGGCAACTGAAAAGAAACTTTGTGTTCCCTTCAAGCTAGGTGAAGGACGGCTTTCACACACACTTATCTCTCAGAACTGAGCATGTGGAGAGACGTTCGTTCATCCAGCACAAAGGGAACGGGTTGCAGGAGAAACCCTTACTCTGGTTTCTCAGTCTGTTTCCTAGTGCCGGTTTGAAGTGCCTGCCGTTTTCACTGTAAAACCGAGTTGGAGCTTGTACCTCCCCATATATATGTATGGAGTGGAGTTGGCAACTGAAAAGAAACTTTGTGTTCCCTTCAAGCTAGGTGAAGGACGGCTTTCACACACACTTATCTCTCAGAACTGAGCATGTGGAGAGACGTTCGTTCATCCAGCACAAAGTAAACGGGTTGCAGGAGAAACCCTTACTCTGGTTTCTCAGTCTGTTTCCTAGTGCCGGTTTGAAGTGCCTGCCGTTTTCACTGTAAAACCGAGTTGGAGCTTGTACCTCCCCATATATATGTATGGAGTGGAGTTGGCAACTGAAAAGAAACTTTGTGTTCCCTTCAAGCTAGGTGAAGGACGGCTTTCACACACACTTATCTCTCAGAACTGAGCATGTGGAGAGACGTTCGTTCATCCAGCACAAAGGGAACGGGTTGCAGGAGAAACCCTTACTCTGGTTTCTCAGTCTGTTTCCTAGTGCCGGTTTGAAGTGCCTGCCGTTTTCACTGTAAAACCGAGTTGGAGCTTGTACCTCCCCATATATATGTATGGAGTGGAGTTGGCAACTGAAAAGAAACTTTGTGTTCCCTTCAAGCTAGGTGAAGGATGGCTTTCACACACACTTATCTCTCAGAACTGAGCATGTGGAGAGACGTTCGTTCATCCAGCACAAAGGGAACGGGTTGCAGGAGAAACCCTTACTCTGGTTTCTCAGTCTGTTTCCTAGTGCCGGTTTGAAGTGCCTGCCGTTTTCACTGTAAAACCGAGTTGGAGCTTGTACCTCCCCATATATATGTATGGAGTGGAGTTGGCAACTGAAAAGAAACTTTGTGTTCCCTTCAAGCTAGGTGAAGGACGGCTTTCACACACACTTGTCTCTCAGAACTGAGCATGTGGAGAGACGTTCGTTCATCCAGCACAAAGGGAACGGGTTGCAGGAGAAACCCTTACTCTGGTTTCTCAGTCTGTTTCCTAGTGCCGGTTTGAAGTGCCTGCCGTTTTCACTGTAAAACCGAGTTGGAGCTTGTACCTCCCCATATATATGTATGGAGTGGAGTTGGCAACTGAAAAGAAACTTTGTGTTCCCTTCAAGCTAGGTGAAGGACGGCTTTCACACACACTTATCTCTCAGAACTGAGCATGTGGAGAGACGTTCGTTCATCCAGCACAAAGGGAACGGGTTGCAGGAGAAACCCTTACTCTGGTTTCTCAGTCTGTTTCCTAGTGCCGGTTTGAAGTGCCTGCCGTTTTCACTGTAAAACCGAGTTGGAGCTTGTACCTCCCCATATATATGTATGGAGTGGAGTTGGCAACTGAAAAGAAACTTTGTGTTCCCTTCAAGCTAGGTGAAGGACGGCTTTCACACACACTTATCTCTCAGAACTGAGCATGTGGAGAGACGTTCGTTCATCCAGCACAAAGGGAACGGGTTGCAGGAGAAACCCTTACTCTGGTTTCTCAGTCTGTTTCCTAGTGCCGGTTTGAAGTGCCTGCCGTTTTCACTGTAAAACCGAGTTGGAGCTTGTACCTCCCCATATAAATGTATGGAGTGGAGTTGGCAACTGAAAAGAAACTTTGTGTTCCCTTCAAGCTAGGTGAAGGACGGCTTTCACACACACTTATCTCTCAGAACTGAGCATGTGGAGAGACGTTCGTTCATCCAGCACAAAGGGAACGGGTTGCAGGAGAAACCCTTACTCTGGTTTCTCAGTCTGTTTCCTAGTGCCGGTTTGAAGTGCCTGCCGTTTTCACTATAAAAGCGAGTTGGAGCTTGTACCTCCCCATATATATGTATGGAGTGGAGTTGGCAACTGAAAAGAAACTTTGTGTTCCCTTCAAGCTAGGTGAAGGACGGCTTTCACACACACTTATCTCTCAGACCTGAGCATGTGGAGAGACGTTCGTTCATCCAGCACAAAGGGAACGGGTTGCAGGAGAAACCCTTACTCTGGTTTCTCAGTCTGTTTCCTAGTGCCGGTTTGAAGTGCCTGCCGTTTTCACTGTAAAACCGAGTTGGAGCTTGTACCTCCCCATATATATGAATGGAGTGGAGTTGGCAACTTAAAAGAAACTTTGTGTTCCCTTCAAGCTAGGTGAAGGACGGCTTTCACACTCACTTATCTCTCAGAACTGAGCATGTGGAGAGACGTTCGTTCATCCAGCACAAAGGGAACGGGTTGCAGGAGAAACCCTTACTCTGGTTTCTCAGTCGGTTTCCTAGGGCCGGTTTGAAGTGCCTGCCGTTTTCACTGTAAAACCGAGTTGGAGCTTGTACCTCCCCATATATATGTATGGAGTGGAGTTGGCAACTGAAAAGAAACTTTGTGTTCCCTTCAAGCTAGGTGAAGGACGGCTTTCACACACACGAATCTCTCAGAACTGAGCATGTGGAGAGACGTTCGTTCATCCAGCACAAAGGGAACGGGTTGCAGGAGAAACCCTTACTCTGGTTTCTCAGTCTGTTTCCTAGTGCCGGTTTGAAGTGCCTGCCGTTTTCACTGTAAAACCGAGTTGGAGCTTGTACCTCCCCATATATATGTATGGAGTGGAGTTGGCAACTGAAAAGAAACTTTGTGTTCCCTTCAAGCTAGGTGAAGGACGGCTTTCACACACACTTATCTCTCAGAACAGAGCATGTGGAGAGACGTTCGTTCATCCAGCACAAAGGGAACGGGTTGCAGGAGAAACCCTTACTCTGGTTTCTCAGTCTGTTTCCTAGTGCCGGTTTGAAGTGCCTGCCGTTTTCAATGTAAAACCGAGTTGGAGCTTGTACCTCCCCATATATATGTATGGAGTGGAGTTGGCAACTGAAAAGAAACTTTGTGTTCCCTTCAAGCTAGGTGAAGGACGGCTTTCACACACACTTATCTCTCAGAACTGAGCATGTGGAGAGACGTTCGTTCATCCAGCACAAAGGGAACGGGTTGCAGGAGAAACCCTTACTCT
This sequence comes from Vicugna pacos, assembly GCF_048564905.1. NCBI lineage: Eukaryota > Metazoa > Chordata > Mammalia > Artiodactyla > Camelidae > Vicugna > Vicugna pacos. Next base: position 415,989 of record NW_027328796.1, read on the forward strand.
GGTTTCTCAGTCTGTTTCCTAGTGCCGGTTTGAAGTGCCTGCCGTTTTCACTGTAAAACCGAGTTGGAGCTTGTACCTCCCCATATATATGTATGGAGTGGAGTTGGCAACTGAAAAGAAACTTTGTGTTCCCTTCAAGCTAGGTGAAGGACGGCTTTCACACACACTTATCTCTCAGAACTGAGCATGTGGAGAGACGTTCGTTCATCCAGCACAAAGGGAACGGGTTGCAGGAGAAACCCTTACTCTGGTTTCTCAGTCTGTTTCCTAGTGCCGGTTTGAAGTGCCTGCCGTTTTCACTGTAAAACCGAGTTGGAGCTTGTACCTCCCCATATAAATGTATGGAGTGGAGTTGGCAACTGAAAAGAAACTTTGTGTTCCCTTCAAGCTAGGTGAAGGACGGCTTTCACACACACTTATCTCTCAGAACTGAGCATGTGGAGAGACGTTCGTTCATCCAGCACAAAGGGAACGGGTTGCAGGAGAAACCCTTACTCTGGTTTCTCAGTCTGTTTCCTAGTGCCGGTTTGAAGTGCCTGCCGTTTTCACTATAAAAGCGAGTTGGAGCTTGTACCTCCCCATATATATGTATGGAGTGGAGTTGGCAACTGAAAAGAAACTTTGTGTTCCCTTCAAGCTAGGTGAAGGACGGCTTTCACACACACTTATCTCTCAGAACTGAGCATGTGGAGAGACGTTCGTTCATCCAGCACAAAGGGAACGGGTTGCAGGAGAAACCCTTACTCTGGTTTCTCAGTCTGTTTCCTAGTGCCGGTTTGAAGTGCCTGCCGTTTTCACTGTAAAACCGAGTTGGAGCTTGTACCTCCCCATATATATGAATGGAGTGGAGTTGGCAACTTAAAAGAAACTTTGTGTTCCCTTCAAGCTAGGTGAAGGACGGCTTTCACACTCACTTATCTCTCAGAACTGAGCATGTGGAGAGACGTTCGTTCATCCAGCACAAAGGGAACGGGTTGCAGGAGAAACCCTTACTCTGGTTTCTCAGTCGGTTTCCTAGGGCCGGTTTGAAGTGCCTGCCGTTTTCACTGTAAAACCGAGTTGGAGCTTGTACCTCCCCATATATATGTATGGAGTGGAGTTGGCAACTGAAAAGAAACTTTGTGTTCCCTTCAAGCTAGGTGAAGGACGGCTTTCACACACACGTATCTCTCAGAACTGAGCATGTGGAGAGACGTTCGTTCATCCAGCACAAAGGGAACGGGTTGCAGGAGAAACCCTTACTCTGGTTTCTCAGTCTGTTTCCTAGTGCCGGTTTGAAGTGCCTGCCGTTTTCACTGTAAAACCGAGTTGGAGCTTGTACCTCCCCATATATATGTATGGAGTGGAGTTGGCAACTGAAAAGAAACTTTGTGTTCCCTTCAAGCTAGGTGAAGGACGGCTTTCACACACACTTATCTCTCAGAACAGAGCATGTGGAGAGACGTTCGTTCATCCAGCACAAAGGGAACGGGTTGCAGGAGAAACCCTTACTCTGGTTTCTCAGTCTGTTTCCTAGTGCCGGTTTGAAGTGCCTGCCTTTTTCACTATAAAACCGAGTTGGAGCTTGTACCTCCCCATATATATGTATGGAGTGGAGTTGGCAACTGAAAAGAAACTTTGTGTTCCCTTCAAGCTAGGTGAAGGACGGCTTTCACACACACTTATCTCTCAGAACTGAGCATGTGAAGAGACGTTCGTTCATCCAGCACAAAGGGAACGGGTTGCAGGAGAAACACAAACTCTGGTTTCTCAGTCTGTTTCCTAGTGCCGGTTTGAAGTGCCTGCCTTTTTCACTGTAAAACCGAGTTGGAGCTTGTACCTCCCCATATATATGTATGGAGTGGAGTTGCCAACTGAAAAGAAACTTTGTGTTCCCTTCAAGCTAGGTGAAGGACGGCTTTCACACTCACTTATCTCTCAGAACTGAGCATGTGGAGAGACGTTCGTTCATCCAGCACAAAGGGAACGGGTTGCAGGAGAAACCCTTACTCTGGTTTCTCAGTCGGTTTCCTAGGGCCGGTTTGAAGTGCCTGCCGTTTTCACTGTAAAACCGAGTTGGAGCTTGTACCTCCCCATATATATGTATGGAGTGGAGTTGGCAACTGAAAAGAAACTTTGTGTTCCCTTCAAGCTAGGTGAAGGACGGCTTTCACACACACTTATCTCTCAGAACTGAGCATGTGGAGAGACGTTCGTTCATCCAGCACAAAGGGAACGGGTTGCAGGAGAAACCCTTACTCTGGTTTCTCAGTCTGTTTCCTAGTGCCGGTTTGAAGTGCCTGCCGTTTTCACTGTAAAACCGAGTTGGAGCTTGTACCTCCCCATATATATGTATGGAGTGGAGTTGGCAACCGAAAAGAAACTTTGTGTTCCCTTCAAGCTAGGTGAAGGACGGCTTTCACACACACTTATCTCTCAGAACTGAGCATGTGGAGAGACGTTCGTTCATCCAGCACAAAGGGAACGGGTTGCAGGAGAAACCCTTACTCTGGTTTCTCAGTCGGTTTCCTAGTGCCGGTTTGAAGTGCCTGCCGTTTTCACTGTAAAACCGAGTTGGAGCTTGTACCTCCCCATATATATGTATGGAGTGGAGTTGGCAACCGAAAATAAACTTTGTGTTCCCTTCAAGCTAGGTGAAGGACGGCTTTCACACACACTTATCTCTCAGAACTGAGCATGTGGAGAGACGTTCGTTCATCCAGCACAAAGGGAACGGGTTGCAGGAGAAACCCTTACTCTGGTTTCTCAGTCTGTTTCCTAGTGCCGGTTTGAAGTGCCTGCCGTTTTCACTGTAAAACCGAGTTGGAGCTTGTACCTCCCCATATATATGTATGGAGTGGAGTTGGCAACTGAAAAGAAACTTTGTGTTCCCTTCAAGCTAGGTGAAGGACGGCTTTCACACACACTTATCTCTCAGAACTGAGCATGTGGAGAGACGTTCGTTCATCCAGCACAAAGGGAACGGGTTGCAGGAGAAACCCTTACTCTGGTTTCTCAGTCTGTTTCCTAGGGCCGGTTTGAAGTGCCTGCCGTTTTCACTGTAAAACCGAGTTGGAGCTTGTACCTCCCCATATATATGTATGGAGTGGAGTTGGCAACTGAAAAGAAACTTTGTGTTCCCTTCAAGCTAGGTGAAGGACGGCTTTCACACACACTTATCTCTCAGAACTGAGCATGTGGAGAGACGTTCGTTCATCCAGCACAAAGGGAACGGGTTGCAGGAGAAACCCTTACTCTGGTTTCTCAGTCTGTTTCCTAGGGCCGTTATGAAGTGCCTGCCGTTTTCACTGTAAAACCGAGTTGGAGCTTGTACCTCCCCATATATATGTATGGAGTGGAGTTGGCAACTGAAAAGAAACTTTGTGTTCCCTTCAAGCTAGGTGAAGGACGGCTTTCACACACACTTATCTCTCAGAACTGAGCATGTGGAGAGACGTTCGTTCATCCAGCACAAAGGGAACGGGTTGCAGGAGAAACCCTTACTCTGGTTTCTCAGTCTGTTTCCTAGTGCCGGTTTGAAGTGCCTGCCGTTTTCACTGTAAAACCGAGTAGGAGCTTGTACCTCCCCATATATATGTATGGAGTGGAGTTGGCAACTGAAAAGAAACTTTGTGTTCCCTTCAAGCTAGGTGAAGGACGGCTTTCACACACACTTATCTCTCAGAACTGAGCATGTGGAGAGACGTTCGTTCATCCAGCACAAAGGGAACGGGTTGCAGGAGAAACCCTTACTCTGGTTTCTCAGTCTGTTTCCTAGTGCCGGTTTGAAGTGCCTGCCGTTTTCACTGTAAAACCGAGTTGGAGCTTGTACCTCCCCATATATATGTATGGAGTGGAGTTGGCAACTGAAAAGAAACTTTGTGTTCCCTTCAAGCTAGGTGAAGGACGGCTTTCACACACACTTATCTCTCAGAACTGAGCATGTGGAGAGACGTTCGTTCATCCAGCACAAAGGGAACGGGTTGCAGGAGAAACCCTTACTCTGGTTTCTCAGTCTGTTTCCTAGTGCCGGTTTGAAGTGCCTGCCGTTTTCACTGTAAAACCGAGTTGGAGCTTGTACCTCCCCATATATATGTATGGAGTGGAGTTGGCAACTGAAAAGAAACTTTGTGTTCCCTTCAAGCTAGGTGAAGGACGGCTTTCACACACACTTATCTCTCAGAACTGAGCATGTGGAGAGACGTTCGTTCATCCAGCACAAAGGGAACGGGTTGCAGGAGAAACCCTTACTCTGGTTTCTCAGTCTGTTTCCTAGTGCCGGTTTGAAGTGCCTGCCGTTTTCACTGTAAAACCGAGTTGGAGCTTGTACCTCCCCATATATATGTATGGAGTGGAGTTGGCAACTGAAAAGAAACTTTGTGTTCCCTTCAAGCTAGGTGAAGGACGGCTTTCACACACACTTATCTCTCAGAACTGAGCATGTGAAGAGACGTTCGTTCATCCAGCACAAAGGGAACGGGTTGCAGGAGAAACACTTACTCTGGTTTCTCAGTCTGTTTCCTAGTGCCGGTTTGTAGTGCCTGCCTTTTTCACTGTAAAACCGAGTTGGAGCTTGTACCTCCCCATATATATGTATGGAGTGGAGTTGGCAACTGAAAAGAAACTTTGTGTTCCCTTCAAGCTAGGTGAAGGACGGCTTTCACACTCACTTATCTCTCAGAACTGAGCATGTGGAGAGACGTTCGTTCATCCAGCACAAAGGGAACGGGTTGCAGGAGAAACCCTTACTCTGGTTTCTCAGTCGGTTTCCTAGGGCCGGTTTGAAGTGCCTGCCGTTTTCACTGTAAAACCGAGTTGGAGCTTGTACCTCCCCATATATATGTATAGAGTGGAGTTGGCAACTGAAAAGAAACTTTGTGTTCCCTTCAAGCTAGGTGAAGGACGGCTTTCACACACACTTATCTCTCAGAACTGAGCATGTGGAGAGACGTTCTTTCATCCAGCACAAAGGGAACGGGTTGCAGTAGAAACCCTTACTCTGGTTTCTCAGTCTGTTTCCTAGTGCCGGTTTGAAGTGCCTGCCGTTTTCACTGTAAAACCGAGTTGGAGCTTGTACCTCCCCATATATATGTATGGAGTGGAGTTGGCAACCGAAAAGAAACTTTGTGTTCCCTTCAAGCTAGGTGAAGGACGGCTTTCACACACACTTATCTCTCAGAACTGAGCCTGTAGAGAGACGTTCGTTCATCCAGCACAAAGGGAACGGGTTGCAGGAGAAACCCTTACTCTGGTTTCTCAGTCGGTTTCCTAGTGCCGGTTTGAAGTGCCTGCCGTTTTCACTGTAAAACCGAGTTGGAGCTTGTACCTCCCCATATATATGTATGGAGTGGAGTTGGCAACCGAAAAGAAACTTTGTATTCCCTTCAAGCTAGGTGAAGGACGGCTTTCACACACACTTATCTCTCAGAACTGAGCATGTGGAGAGACGTTCGTTCATCCAGCACAAAGGGAACGGGTTGCAGGAGAAACCCTTACTCTGGTTTCTCAGTCTGTTTCCTAGTGCCGGTTTGAAGTGCCTGCCGTTTTCACTGTAAAACCGAGTTGGAGCTTGTACCTCCCCATATATATGTATGGAGTGGAGTTGGCAACTGAAAAGAAACTTTGTGTTCCCTTCAAGCTAGGTGAAGGACGGCTTTCACACACACTTATCTCTCAGAACTGAGCATGTGGAGAGACGTTCGTTCATCCAGCACAAAGGGAACGGGTTGCAGGAGAAACCCTTACTCTGGTTTCTCAGTCTGTTTCCTAGGGCCGGTTTGAAGTGCCTGCCGTTTTCACTGTAAAACCGAGTTGGAGCTTGTACCTCCCCATATATATGTATGGAGTGGAGTTGGCAACTGAAAAGAAACTTTGTGTTCCCTTCAAGCTAGGTGAAGGACGGCTTTCACACACACTTATCTCTCAGAACTGAGCATGTGGAGAGACGTTCGTTCATCCAGCACAAAGGGAACGGGTTGCAGGAGAAACCCTTACTCTGGTTTCTCAGTCTGTTTCCTAGTGCCGGTTTGAAGTGCCTGCCGTTTTCACTGTAAAACCGAGTTGGAGCTTGTACCTCCCCATATATATGTATGGAGTGGAGTTGGCAACTGAAAAGAAACTTTGTGTTCCCTTCAAGCTAGGTGAAGGACGGCTTACACACACACTTATCTCTCAGAACTGAGCATGTGGAGAGACGTTCGTTCATCCAGCACAAAGGGAACGGGTTTCAGGAGAAACCCTTACTCTGGTTTCTCAGTGTGTTTCCTAGTCCCGGTTTGAAGTGCCTGCCGTTTTCACTGTAAAACCGAGTTGGAGCTTGTACCTCCCCATATATATGTATGGAGTGGAGTTGGCAACTGAAAAGAAACTTTGTGTTCCCTTCAAGCTAGGTGAAGGACGGCTTTCACACACACTTATCTCTCAGAACTGAGCATGTGGAGAGACGTTCGTTCATCCAGCACAAAGGGAACGGGTTGCAGGAGAAACCCTTACTCTGGTTTCTCAGTCTGTTTCCTAGGGCCGGTTTGAAGTGCCTGCCGTTTTCACTGTAAAACCGAGTTGGAGCTTGTACCTCCCCATATATATGTATGGAGTGGAGTTGGCAACTGAAAAGAAACTTTGTGTTCCCTTCAAGCTAGGTGAAGGACGGCTTTCACACACACTTATCTCTCAGAACTGAGCATGTGGAGAGACGTTCGTTCATCCAGCACAAAGGGAACGGGTTGCAGGAGAAACCCTTACTCTGGTTTCTCAGTCTGTTTCCTAGTGCCGGTTTGAAGTGCCTGCCGTTTTCACTGTAAAACCGAGTTGGAGCTTGTACCTCCCCATATATATGTATGGAGTGGAGTTGGCAACTGAAAAGAAACTTTGTGTTCCCTTCAAGCTAGGTGAAGGACGGCTTTCACACACACTTATCTCTCAGAACTGAGCATGTGGAGAGACGTTCGTTCATCCAGCACAAAGGGAACGGGTTGCAGGAGAAACCCTTACTCTGGTTTCTCAGTCTGTTTCCTAGTGCCGGTTTGAAGTGCCTGCCGTTTTCACTGTAAAACCGAGTTGGAGCTTGTACCTCCCCATATATATGTATGGAGTGGAGTTGGCAACTGAAAAGAAACTTTGTGTTCCCTTCAAGCTAGGTGAAGGACGGCTTTCACACACACTTATCTCTCAGAACTGAGCATGTGGAGAGACGTTCGTTCATCCAGCACAAAGGGAACGGGTTGCAGGAGAAACCCTTACTCTGGTTTCTCAGTCTGTTTCCTAGTGCCGGTTTGAAGTGCCTGCCGTTTTCACTGTAAAACCGAGTTGGAGCTTGTACCTCCCCATATATATGTATGGAGTGGAGTTGGCAACTGAAAAGAAACTTTGTGTTCCCTTCAAGCTAGGTGAAGGACGGCTTTCACACACACTTATCTCTCAGAACTGAGCATGTGGAGAGACGTTCGTTCATCCAGCACAAAGGGAACGGGTTGCAGGAGAAACCCTTACTCTGGTTTCTCAGTCTGTTTCCTAGTGCCGGTTTGAAGTGCCTGCCGTTTTCACTGTAAAACCGAGTTGGAGCTTGTACCTCCCCATATATATGTATGGAGTGGAGTTGGCAACTGAAAAGAAACTTTGTGTTCCCTTCAAGCTAGGTGAAGGACGGCTTTCACACACACTTATCTCTCAGAACTGAGCATGTGGAGAGACGTTCGTTCATCCAGCACAAAGGGAACGGGTTGCAGGAGAAACCCTTACTCTGGTTTCTCAGTCTGTTTCCTAGTGCCGGTTTGAAGTGCCTGCCGTTTTCACTGTAAAACCGAGTTGGAGCTTGTACCTCCCCATATATATGTATGGAGTGGAGTTGGCAACTGAAAAGAAACTTTGTGTTCCCTTCAAGCTAGGTGAAGGACGGCTTTCACACACACTTATCTCTCAGAACTGAGCATGTGGAGAGACGTTCGTTCATCCAGCACAAAGGGAACGGGTTGCAGGAGAAACCCTTACTCTGGTTTCTCAGTCTGTTTCCTAGTGCCGGTTTGAAGTGCCTGCCGTTTTCACTGTAAAACCGAGTTGGAGCTTGTACCTCCCCATATATATGTATGGAGTGGAGTTGGCAACTGAAAAGAAACTTTGTGTTCCCTTCAAGCTAGGTGAAGGACGGCTTTCACACACACTTATCTCTCAGAACTGAGCATGTGGAGAGACGTTCGTTCATCCAGCACAAAGGGAACGGGTTGCAGGAGAAACCCTTACTCTGGTTTCTCAGTCTGTTTCCTAGTGCCGGTTTGAAGTGCCTGCCGTTTTCACTGTAAAACCGAGTTGGAGCTTGTACCTCCCCATATATATGTATGGAGTGGAGTTGGCAACTGAAAAGAAACTTTGTGTTCCCTTCAAGCTAGGTGAAGGACGGCTTTCACACACACTTATCTCTCAGAACTGAGCATGTGGAGAGACGTTCGTTCATCCAGCACAAAGGGAACGGGTTGCAGGAGAAACCCTTACTCTGGTTTCTCAGTCTGTTTCCTAGGGCCGGTTTGAAGTGCCTGCCGTTTTCACTGTAAAACCGAGTTGGAGCTTGTACCTCCCCATATATATGTATGGAGTGGAGTTGGCAACTGAAAAGAAACTTTGTGTTCCCTTCAAGCTAGGTGAAGGACGGCTTTCACACACACTTATCTCTCAGAACTGAGCATGTGGAGAGACGTTCGTTCATCCAGCACAAAGGGAACGGGTTGCAGGAGAAACCCTTACTCTGGTTTCTCAGTCTGTTTCCTAGGGCCGGTTTGAAGTGCCTGCCGTTTTCACTGTAAAACCGAGTTGGAGCTTGTACCTCCCCATATATATGTATGGAGTGGAGTTGGCCACTGAAAAGAAACTTTGTGTTCCCTTCAAGCTAGGTGAAGGACGGCTTTCACACACACTTATCTCTCAGAACTGAGCATGTGGAGAGACGTTCGTTCATCCAGCACAAAGGGAACGGGTTGCAGGAGAAACCCTTACTCTGGTTTCTCAGTCTGTTTCCTAGTGCCGGTTTGAAGTGCCTGCCGTTTTCACTGTAAAACCGAGTTGGAGCTTGTACCTCCCCATATATATATATGGAGTGGAGTTGGCCACTGAAAAGAAACTTTGTGTTCCCTTCAAGCTAGGTGAAGGACGGCTTTCACACACACTTATCTCTCAGAACTGAGCATGTGGAGAGACGTTCGTTCATCCAGCACAAAGGGAACGGGTTGCAGGAGAAACCCTTACTCTGGTTTCTCAGTCTGTTTCCTAGTGCCGGTTTGAAGTGCCTGCCGTTTTCACTGTAAAACCGAGTTGGAGCTTGTACCTCCCCATATATATGTATGGAGTGGAGTTGGCAACTGAAAAGAAACTTTGTGTTCCCTTCAAGCTAGGTGAAGGACGGCTTTCACACACACTTATCTCTCAGAACTGAGCATGTGGAGAGACGTTCGTTCATCCAGCACAAAGGGAACGGGTTGCAGGAGAAACCCTTACTCTGGTTTCTCAGTCTGTTTCCTAGGGCCGGTTTGAAGTGCCTGCCGTTTTCACTGTAAAACCGAGTTGGAGCTTGTACCTCCCCATATATATGTATGGAGTGGAGTTGGCAACTGAAAAGAAACTTTGTGTTCCCTTCAAGCTAGGTGAAGGACGGCTTTCACACACACTTATCTCTCAGACCTGAGCATGTGGAGAGACGTTCGTTCATCCAGCACAAAGGGAACGGGTTGCAGGAGAAACCCTTACTCTGGTTTCTCAGTCGGTTTCCTAGTGCCGGTTTGAAGTGCCTGCCGTTTTCACTGTAAAACCGAGTTTGAGCTTGTACCTCCCCATATATATGTATGGAGTGGAGTTGGCAACTGAAAAGAAACTTTGTGTTCCCTTCAAGCTAGGTGAAGGACGGCTTTCACACACACTTATCTCTCAGAACTGAGCATGTGGAGAGCCGTTCGTTCATCCAGCACAAAGGGAACGGGTTGCAGGAGAAACCCTTACTCTGGTTTCTCAGTCGGTTTCCTAGTGCCGGTTTGAAGTGCCTGCCGTTTTCACTGTAAAACCGAGTTGGAGCTTGTACCTCCCCATATATATGTATGGAGTGGAGTTGGCAACTGAAAAGAAACTTTGTGTTCCCTTCAAGCTAGGTGAAGGACGGCTTTCACACACACTTATCTCTCAGAACTGAGCATGTGGAGAGCCGTTCGTTCATCCAGCACAAAGGGAACGGGTTGCAGGAGAAACCCTTACTCTGGTTTCTCAGTATGTTTCCTAGGGCCGGTTTGAAGTGCCTGCCGTTTTCACTGTAAAACCGAGTTGGAGCTTGTACCTCCCCATATATATGTATGGAGTGGAGTTGGCAACTGAAAAGAAACTTTGTGTTCCCTTCAAGCTAGGTGAAGGACGGCTTTCACACACACTTATCTCTCAGAACTGAGCATGTGGAGAGACGTTCGTTCATCCAGCACAAAGGGAACGGGTTGCAGGAGAAACCCTTACTCTGGTTTCTCAGTCTGTTTCCTAGTGCCGGTTTGAAGTGCCTGCCGTTTTCACTGTAAAACCGAGTTGGAGCTTGTACCTCCCCATATATATGTATGGAGTGGAGTTGGCAACTGAAAAGAAACTTTGTGTTCCCTTCAAGCTAGGTGAAGGACGGCTTTCACACACACTTATCTCTCAGAACTGAGCATGTGGAGAGACGTTCGTTCATCCAGCACAAAGGGAACGGGTTGCAGGAGAAACCCTTACTCTGGTTTCTCAGTCTGTTTCCTAGTGCCGGTTTGAAGTGCCTGCCGTTTTCACTGTAAAACCGAGTTGGAGCTTGTACCTCCCCATATATATGTATGGAGTGGAGTTGGCAACTGAAAAGAAACTTTGTGTTCCCTTCAAGCTAGGTGAAGGACGGCTTTCACACACACTTATCTCTCAGAACTGAGCATGTGGAGAGACGTTCGTTCATCCAGCACAAAGGGAACGGGTTGCAGGAGAAACCCTTACTCTGGTTTCTCAGTCTGTTTCCTAGTGCCGGTTTGAAGTGCCTGCCGTTTTCACTGTAAAACCGAGTTGGAGCTTGTACCTCCCCATATATATGTATGGAGTGGAGTTGGCAACTGAAAAGAAACTTTGTGTTCCCTTCAAGCTAGGTGAAGGACGGCTTTCACACACACTTATCTCTCAGAACTGAGCATGTGGAGAGACGTTCGTTCATCCAGCACAAAGGGAACGGGTTGCAGGAGAAACCCTTACTCTGGTTTCTCAGTCTGTTTCCTAGTGCCGGTTTGAAGTGCCTGCCGTTTTCACTGTAAAACCGAGTTGGAGCTTGTACCTCCCCATATATATGTATGGAGTGGAGTTGGCAACTGAAAAGAAACTTTGTGTTCCCTTCAAGCTAGGTGAAGGACGGCTTTCACACACACTTATCTCTCAGAACTGAGCATGTGGAGAGACGTTCGTTCATCCAGCACAAAGGGAACGGGTTGCAGGAGAAACCCTTACTCTGGTTTCTCAGTCTGTTTCCTAGGGCCGGTTTGAAGTGCCTGCCGTTTTCACTGTAAAAACGAGTTGGAGCTTGTACCTCCCCATATATATGTATGGAGTGGAGTTGGCAACTGAAAAGAAACTTTGTGTTCCCTTCAAGCTAGGTGAAGGACGGCTTTCACACACACTTATCTCTCAGAACTGAGCATGTGGAGAGACGTTCGTTCATCCAGCACAAAGGGAACGGGTTGCAGGAGAAACCCTTACTCTGGTTTCTCAGTCTGTTTCCTAGGGCCGGTTTGAAGTGCCTGCCGTTTTCACTGTAAAACCGAGTTGGAGCTTGTACCTCCCCATATATATGTATGGAGTGGAGTTGGCCACTGAAAAGAAACTTTGTGTTCCCTTCAAGCTAGGTGAAGGACGGCTTTCACACACACTTATCTCTCAGAACTGAGCATGTGGAGAGACGTTCGTTCATCCAGCACAAAGGGAACGGGTTGCAGGAGAAACCCTTACTCTGGTTTCTCAGTCTGTTTCCTAGTGCCGGTTTGAAGTGCCTGCCGTTTTCACTGTAAAACCGAGTTGGAGCTTGTACCTCCCCATATATATATATGGAGTGGAGTTGGCCACTGAAAAGAAACTTTGTGTTCCCTTCAAGCTAGGTGAAGGACGGCTTTCACACACACTTATCTCTCAGAACTGAGCATGTGGAGAGACGTTCGTTCATCCAGCACAAAGGGAACGGGTTGCAGGAGAAACCCTTACTCTGGTTTCTCAGTCTGTTTCCTAGTGCCGGTTTGAAGTGCCTGCCGTTTTCACTGTAAAACCGAGTTGGAGCTTGTACCTCCCCATATATATGTATGGAGTGGAGTTGGCAACTGAAAAGAAACTTTGTGTTCCCTTCAAGCTAGGTGAAGGACGGCTTTCACACACACTTATCTCTCAGAACTGAGCATGTGGAGAGACGTTCGTTCATCCAGCACAAAGGGAACGGGTTGCAGGAGAAACCCTTACTCTGGTTTCTCAGTCTGTTTCCTAGGGCCGGTTTGAAGTGCCTGCCGTTTTCACTGTAAAACCGAGTTGGAGCTTGTACCTCCCCATATATATGTATGGAGTGGAGTTGGCAACTGAAAAGAAACTTTGTGTTCCCTTCAAGCTAGGTGAAGGACGGCTTTCACACACACTTATCTCTCAGACCTGAGCATGTGGAGAGACGTTCGTTCATCCAGCACAAAGGGAACGGGTTGCAGGAGAAACCCTTACTCTGGTTTCTCAGTCGGTTTCCTAGTGCCGGTTTGAAGTGCCTGCCGTTTTCACTGTAAAACCGAGTTTGAGCTTGTACCTCCCCATATATATGTATGGAGTGGAGTTGGCAACTGAAAAGAAACTTTGTGTTCCCTTCAAGCTAGGTGAAGGACGGCTTTCACACACACTTATCTCTCAGAACTGAGCATGTGGAGAGCCGTTCGTTCATCCAGCACAAAGGGAACGGGTTGCAGGAGAAACCCTTACTCTGGTTTCTCAGTCGGTTTCCTAGTGCCGGTTTGAAGTGCCTGCCGTTTTCACTGTAAAACCGAGTTGGAGCTTGTACCTCCCCATATATATGTATGGAGTGGAGTTGGCAACTGAAAAGAAACTTTGTGTTCCCTTCAAGCTAGGTGAAGGACGGCTTTCACACACACTTATCTCTCAGAACTGAGCATGTGGAGAGCCGTTCGTTCATCCAGCACAAAGGGAACGGGTTGCAGGAGAAACCCTTACTCTGGTTTCTCAGTCTGTTTCCTAGGGCCGGTTTGAAGTGCCTGCCGTTTTCACTGTAAAACCGAGTTGGAGCTTGTACCTCCCCATATATATGTATGGAGTGGAGTTGGCAACTGAAAAGAAACTTTGTGTTCCCTTCAAGCTAGGTGAAGGACGGCTTTCACACACACTTATCTCTCAGAACTGAGCATGTGGAGAGACGTTCGTTCATCCAGCACAAAGGGAACGGGTTGCAGGAGAAACCCTTACTCTGGTTTCTCAGTCTGTTTCCTAGTGCCGGTTTGAAGTGCCTGCCGTTTTCACTGTAAAACCGAGTTGGAGCTTGTACCTCCCCATATATATGTATGGAGTGGAGTTGGCAACTGAAAAGAAACTTTGTGTTCCCTTCAAGCTAGGTGAAGGACGGCTTTCACACACACTTATCTCTCAGAACTGAGCATGTGGAGAGACGTTCGTTCATCCAGCACAAAGGGAACGGGTTGCAGGAGAAACCCTTACTCTGGTTTCTCAGTCTGTTTCCTAGTGCCGGTTTGAAGTGCCTGCCGTTTTCACTGTAAAACCGAGTTGGAGCTTGTACCTCCCCATATATATGTATGGAGTGGAGTTGGCAACTGAAAAGAAACTTTGTGTTCCCTTCAAGCTAGGTGAAGGACGGCTTTCACACACACTTATCTCTCAGAACTGAGCATGTGGAGAGACGTTCGTTCATCCAGCACAAAGGGAACGGGTTGCAGGAGAAACCCTTACTCTGGTTTCTCAGTCTGTTTCCTAGTGCCGGTTTGAAGTGCCTGCCGTTTTCACTGTAAAACCGAGTTGGAGCTTGTACCTCCCCATATATATGTATGGAGTGGAGTTGGCAACTGAAAAGAAACTTTGTGTTCCCTTCAAGCTAGGTGAAGGACGGCTTTCACACACACTTATCTCTCAGAACTGAGCATGTGGAGAGACGTTCGTTCATCCAGCACAAAGGGAACGGGTTGCAGGAGAAACCCTTACTCTGGTTTCTCAGTCTGTTTCCTAGTGCCGGTTTGAAGTGCCTGCCGTTTTCACTGTAAAACCGAGTTGGAGCTTGTACCTCCCCATATATATGTATGGAGTGGAGTTGGCAACTGAAAAGAAACTTTGTGTTCCCTTCAAGCTAGGTGAAGGACGGCTTTCACACACACTTATCTCTCAGAACTGAGCATGTGGAGAGACGTTCGTTCATCCAGCACAAAGGGAACGGGTTGCAGGAGAAACCCTTACTCTGGTTTCTCAGTCTGTTTCCTAGTGCCGGTTTGAAGTGCCTGCCGTTTTCACTGTAAAACCGAGTTGGAGCTTGTACCTCCCCATATATATGTATGGAGTGGAGTTGGCAACTGAAAAGAAACTTTGTGTTCCCTTCAAGCTAGGTGAAGGACGGCTTTCACACACACTTATCTCTCAGACCTGAGCATGTGGAGAGACGTTCGTTCATCCAGCACAAAGGGAACGGGTTGCAGGAGAAACCCTTACTCTGGTTTCTCAGTCGGTTTCCTAGTGCCGGTTTGAAGTGCCTGCCGTTTTCACTGTAAAACCGAGTTGGAGCTTGTACCTCCCCATATATATGTATGGAGTGGAGTTGGCAACTGAAAAGAAACTTTGTGTTCCCTTCAAGCTAGGTGAAGGACGGCTTTCACACACACTTATCTCTCAGAACTGAGCATGTGGAGAGACGTTCGTTCATCCAGCACAAAGGGAACGGGTTGCAGGAGAAACCCTTACTCTGGTTTCTCAGTCTGTTTCCTAGGGCCGGTTTGAAGTGCCTGCCGTTTTCACTGTAAAACCGAGTTGGAGCTTGTACCTCCCCATATATATGTATGGAGTGGAGTTGGCAACTGAAAAGAAACTTTGTGTTCCCTTCAAGCTAGGTGAAGGACGGCTTTCACACACACTTATCTCTCAGACCTGAGCATGTGGAGAGACGTTCGTTCATCCAGCACAAAGGGAACGGGTTGCAGGAGAAACCCTTACTCTGGTTTCTCAGTCGGTTTCCTAGTGCCGGTTTGAAGTGCCTGCCGTTTTCACTGTAAAACCGAGTTTGAGCTTGTACCTCCCCATATATATGTATGGAGTGGAGTTGGCAACTGAAAAGAAACTTTGTGTTCCCTTCAAGCTAGGTGAAGGACGGCTTTCACACACACTTATCTCTCAGAACTGAGCATGTGGAGAGCCGTTCGTTCATCCAGCACAAAGGGAACGGGTTGCAGGAGAAACCCTTACTCTGGTTTCTCAGTCGGTTTCCTAGTGCCGGTTTGAAGTGCCTGCCGTTTTCACTGTAAAACCGAGTTGGAGCTTGTACCTCCCCATATATATGTATGGAGTGGAGTTGGCAACTGAAAAGAAACTTTGTGTTCCCTTCAAGCTAGGTGAAGGACGGCTTTCACACACACTTATCTCTCAGAACTGAGCATGTGGAGAGCCGTTCGTTCATCCAGCACAAAGGGAACGGGTTGCAGGAGAAACCCTTACTCTGGTTTCTCAGTCTGTTTCCTAGGGCCGGTTTGAAGTGCCTGCCGTTTTCACTGTAAAACCGAGTTGGAGCTTGTACCTCCCCATATATATGTATGGAGTGGAGTTGGCAACTGAAAAGAAACTTTGTGTTCCCTTCAAGCTAGGTGAAGGACGGCTTTCACACACACTTATCTCTCAGACCTGAGCATGTGGAGAGACGTTCGTTCATCCAGCACAAAGGGAACGGGTTGCAGGAGAAACCCTTACTCTGGTTTCTCAGTCGGTTTCCTAGTGCCGGTTTGAAGTGCCTGCCGTTTTCACTGTAAAACCGAGTTTGAGCTTGTACCTCCCCATATATATGTATGGAGTGGAGTTGGCAACTGAAAAGAAACTTTGTGTTCCCTTCAAGCTAGGTGAAGGACGGCTTTCACACACACTTATCTCTCAGAACTGAGCATGTGGAGAGCCGTTCGTTCATCCAGCACAAAGGGAACGGGTTGCAGGAGAAACCCTTACTCTGGTTTCTCAGTCGGTTTCCTAGTGCCGGTTTGAAGTGCCTGCCGTTTTCACTGTAAAACCGAGTTGGAGCTTGTACCTCCCCATATATATGTATGGAGTGGAGTTGGCAACTGAAAAGAAACTTTGTGTTCCCTTCAAGCTAGGTGAAGGACGGCTTTCACACACACTTATCTCTCAGAACTGAGCATGTGGAGAGCCGTTCGTTCATCCAGCACAAAGGGAACGGGTTGCAGGAGAAACCCTTACTCTGGTTTCTCAGTCTGTTTCCTAGGGCCGGTTTGAAGTGCCTGCCGTTTTCACTGTAAAACCGAGTTGGAGCTTGTACCTCCCCATATATATGTATGGAGTGGAGTTGGCAACTGAAAAGAAACTTTGTGTTCCCTTCAAGCTAGGTGAAGGACGGCTTTCACACACACTTATCTCTCAGAACTGAGCATGTGGAGAGACGTTCGTTCATCCAGCACAAAGGGAACGGGTTGCAGGAGAAACCCTTACTCTGGTTTCTCAGTCTGTTTCCTAGTGCCGGTTTGAAGTGCCTGCCGTTTTCACTGTAAAACCGAGTTGGAGCTTGTACCTCCCCATATATATGTATGGAGTGGAGTTGGCAACTGAAAAGAAACTTTGTGTTCCCTTCAAGCTAGGTGAAGGACGGCTTTCACACACACTTATCTCTCAGAACTGAGCATGTGGAGAGACGTTCGTTCATCCAGCACAAAGGGAACGGGTTGCAGGAGAAACCCTTACTCTGGTTTCTCAGTCTGTTTCCTAGTGCCGGTTTGAAGTGCCTGCCGTTTTCACTGTAAAACCGAGTTGGAGCTTGTACCTCCCCATATATATGTATGGAGTGGAGTTGGCAACTGAAAAGAAACTTTGTGTTCCCTTCAAGCTAGGTGAAGGACGGCTTTCACACACACTTATCTCTCAGAACTGAGCATGTGGAGAGACGTTCGTTCATCCAGCACAAAGGGAACGGGTTGCAGGAGAAACCCTTACTCTGGTTTCTCAGTCTGTTTCCTAGTGCCGGTTTGAAGTGCCTGCCGTTTTCACTGTAAAACCGAGTTGGAGCTTGTACCTCCCCATATATATGTATGGAGTGGAGTTGGCAACTGAAAAGAAACTTTGTGTTCCCTTCAAGCTAGGTGAAGGACGGCTTTCACACACACTTATCTCTCAGAACTGAGCATGTGGAGAGACGTTCGTTCATCCAGCACAAAGGGAACGGGTTGCAGGAGAAACCCTTACTCTGGTTTCTCAGTCTGTTTCCTAGTGCCGGTTTGAAGTGCCTGCCGTTTTCACTGTAAAACCGAGTTGGAGCTTGTACCTCCCCATATATATGTATGGAGTGGAGTTGGCAACTGAAAAGAAACTTTGTGTTCCCTTCAAGCTAGGTGAAGGACGGCTTTCACACACACTTATCTCTCAGAACTGAGCATGTGGAGAGACGTTCGTTCATCCAGCACAAAGGGAACGGGTTGCAGGAGAAACCCTTACTCTGGTTTCTCAGTCTGTTTCCTAGTGCCGGTTTGAAGTGCCTGCCGTTTTCACTGTAAAACCGAGTTGGAGCTTGTACCTCCCCATATATATGTATGGAGTGGAGTTGGCAACTGAAAAGAAACTTTGTGTTCCCTTCAAGCTAGGTGAAGGACGGCTTTCACACACACTTATCTCTCAGAACTGAGCATGTGGAGAGACGTTCGTTCATCCAGCACAAAGGGAACGGGTTGCAGGAGAAACCCTTACTCTGGTTTCTCAGTCTGTTTCCTAGTGCCGGTTTGAAGTGCCTGCCGTTTTCACTGTAAAACCGAGTTGGAGCTTGTACCTCCCCATATATATGTATGGAGTGGAGTTGGCAACTGAAAAGAAACTTTGTGTTCCCTTCAAGCTAGGTGAAGGACGGCTTTCACACACACTTATCTCTCAGAACTGAGCATGTGGAGAGACGTTCGTTCATCCAGCACAAAGGGAACGGGTTGCAGGAGAAACCCTTACTCTGGTTTCTCAGTCTGTTTCCTAGGGCCGGTTTGAAGTGCCTGCCGTTTTCACTGTAAAACCGAGTTGGAGCTTGTACCTCCCCATATATATGTATGGAGTGGAGTTGGCAACTGAAAAGAAACTTTGTGTTCCCTTCAAGCTAGGTGAAGGACGGCTTTCACACACACTTATCTCTCAGAACTGAGCATGTGGAGAGACGTTCGTTCATCCAGCACAAAGGGAACGGGTTGCAGGAGAAACCCTTACTCTGGTTTCTCAGTCTGTTTCCTAGTGCCGGTTTGAAGTGCCTGCCGTTTTCACTGTAAAACCGAGTTGGAGCTTGTACCTCCCCATATATATGTATGGAGTGGAGTTGGCAACTGAAAAGAAACTTTGTGTTCCCTTCAAGCTAGGTGAAGGACGGCTTTCACACACACTTATCTCTCAGAACTGAGCATGTGGAGAGACGTTCGTTCATCCAGCACAAAGGGAACGGGTTGCAGGAGAAACCCTTACTCTGGTTTCTCAGTCTGTTTCCTAGTGCCGGTTTGAAGTGCCTGCCGTTTTCACTGTAAAACCGAGTTGGAGCTTGTACCTCCCCATATATATGTATGGAGTGGAGTTGGCAACTGAAAAGAAACTTTGTGTTCCCTTCAAGCTAGGTGAAGGACGGCTTTCACACACACTTATCTCTCAGAACTGAGCATGTGGAGAGACGTTCGTTCATCCAGCACAAAGGGAACGGGTTGCAGGAGAAACCCTTACTCTGGTTTCTCAGTCTGTTTCCTAGTGCCGGTTTGAAGTGCCTGCCGTTTTCACTGTAAAACCGAGTTGGAGCTTGTACCTCCCCATATATATGTATGGAGTGGAGTTGGCAACTGAAAAGAAACTTTGTGTTCCCTTCAAGCTAGGTGAAGGACGGCTTTCACACACACTTATCTCTCAGAACTGAGCATGTGGAGAGACGTTCGTTCATCCAGCACAAAGGGAACGGGTTGCAGGAGAAACCCTTACTCTGGTTTCTCAGTCTGTTTCCTAGTGCCGGTTTGAAGTGCCTGCCGTTTTCACTGTAAAACCGAGTTGGAGCTTGTACCTCCCCATATATATGTATGGAGTGGAGTTGGCAACTGAAAAGAAACTTTGTGTTCCCTTCAAGCTAGGTGAAGGACGGCTTTCACACACACTTATCTCTCAGAACTGAGCATGTGGAGAGACGTTCGTTCATCCAGCACAAAGGGAACGGGTTGCAGGAGAAACCCTTACTCTGGTTTCTCAGTCTGTTTCCTAGTGCCGGTTTGAAGTGCCTGCCGTTTTCACTGTAAAACCGAGTTGGAGCTTGTACCTCCCCATATATATGTATGGAGTGGAGTTGGCAACTGAAAAGAAACTTTGTGTTCCCTTCAAGCTAGGTGAAGGACGGCTTTCACACACACTTATCTCTCAGAACTGAGCATGTGGAGAGACGTTCGTTCATCCAGCACAAAGGGAACGGGTTGCAGGAGAAACCCTTACTCTGGTTTCTCAGTCTGTTTCCTAGTGCCGGTTTGAAGTGCCTGCCGTTTTCACTGTAAAACCGAGTTGGAGCTTGTACCTCCCCATATATATGTATGGAGTGGAGTTGGCAACTGAAAAGAAACTTTGTGTTCCCTTCAAGCTAGGTGAAGGACGGCTTTCACACACACTTATCTCTCAGACCTGAGCATGTGGAGAGACGTTCGTTCATCCAGCACAAAGGGAACGGGTTGCAGGAGAAACCCTTACTCTGGTTTCTCAGTCTGTTTCCTAGTGCCGGTTTGAAGTGCCTGCCGTTTTCACTGTAAAACCGAGTTGGAGCTTGTACCTCCCCATATATATGTATGGAGTGGAGTTGGCAACTGAAAAGAAACTTTGTGTTCCCTTCAAGCTAGGTGAAGGACGGCTTTCACACACACTTATCTCTCAGAACTGAGCATGTGGAGAGACGTTCGTTCATCCAGCACAAAGGGAACGGGTTGCAGGAGAAACCCTTACTCTGGTTTCTCAGTCTGTTTCCTAGTGCCGGTTTGAAGTGCCTGCCGTTTTCACTGTAAAACCGAGTTGGAGCTTGTACCTCCCCATATATATGTATGGAGTGGAGTTGGCAACTGAAAAGAAACTTTGTGTTCCCTTCAAGCTAGGTGAAGGACGGCTTTCACACACACTTATCTCTCAGAACTGAGCATGTGGAGAGACGTTCGTTCATCCAGCACAAAGGGAACGGGTTGCAGGAGAAACCCTTACTCTGGTTTCTCAGTCTGTTTCCTAGTGCCGGTTTGAAGTGCCTGCCGTTTTCACTGTAAAACCGAGTTGGAGCTTGTACCTCCCCATATATATGTATGGAGTGGAGTTGGCAACTGAAAAGAAACTTTGTGTTCCCTTCAAGCTAGGTGAAGGACGGCTTTCACACACACTTATCTCTCAGACCTGAGCATGTGGAGAGACGTTCGTTCATCCAGCACAAAGGGAACGGGTTGCAGGAGAAACCCTTACTCTGGTTTCTCAGTCGGTTTCCTAGTGCCGGTTTGAAGTGCCTGCCGTTTTCACTGTAAAACCGAGTTGGAGCTTGTACCTCCCCATATATATGTATGGAGTGGAGTTGGCAACTGAAAAGAAACTTTGTGTTCCCTTCAAGCTAGGTGAAGGACGGCTTTCACACACACTTATCTCTCAGAACTGAGCATGTGGAGAGCCGTTCGTTCATCCAGCACAAAGGGAACGGGTTGCAGGAGAAACCCTTACTCTGGTTTCTCAGTCTGTTTCCTAGGGCCGGTTTGAAGTGCCTGCCGTTTTCACTGTAAAACCGAGTTGGAGCTTGTACCTCCCCATATATATGTATGGAGTGGAGTTGGCAACTGAAAAGAAACTTTGTGTTCCCTTCAAGCTAGGTGAAGGACGGCTTTCACACACACTTATCTCTCAGACCTGAGCATGTGGAGAGACGTTCGTTCATCCAGCACAAAGGGAACGGGTTGCAGGAGAAACCCTTACTCTGGTTTCTCAGTCGGTTTCCTAGTGCCGGTTTGAAGTGCCTGCCGTTTTCACTGTAAAACCGAGTTTGAGCTTGTACCTCCCCATATATATGTATGGAGTGGAGTTGGCAACTGAAAAGAAACTTTGTGTTCCCTTCAAGCTAGGTGAAGGACGGCTTTCACACACACTTATCTCTCAGAACTGAGCATGTGGAGAGCCGTTCGTTCATCCAGCACAAAGGGAACGGGTTGCAGGAGAAACCCTTACTCTGGTTTCTCAGTCGGTTTCCTAGTGCCGGTTTGAAGTGCCTGCCGTTTTCACTGTAAAACCGAGTTGGAGCTTGTACCTCCCCATATATATGTATGGAGTGGAGTTGGCAACTGAAAAGAAACTTTGTGTTCCCTTCAAGCTAGGTGAAGGACGGCTTTCACACACACTTATCTCTCAGAACTGAGCATGTGGAGAGCCGTTCGTTCATCCAGCACAAAGGGAACGGGTTGCAGGAGAAACCCTTACTCTGGTTTCTCAGTCTGTTTCCTAGGGCCGGTTTGAAGTGCCTGCCGTTTTCACTGTAAAACCGAGTTGGAGCTTGTACCTCCCCATATATATGTATGGAGTGGAGTTGGCAACTGAAAAGAAACTTTGTGTTCCCTTCAAGCTAGGTGAAGGACGGCTTTCACACACACTTATCTCTCAGAACTGAGCATGTGGAGAGACGTTCGTTCATCCAGCACAAAGGGAACGGGTTGCAGGAGAAACCCTTACTCTGGTTTCTCAGTCTGTTTCCTAGTGCCGGTTTGAAGTGCCTGCCGTTTTCACTGTAAAACCGAGTTGGAGCTTGTACCTCCCCATATATATGTATGGAGTGGAGTTGGCAACTGAAAAGAAACTTTGTGTTCCCTTCAAGCTAGGTGAAGGACGGCTTTCACACACACTTATCTCTCAGAACTGAGCATGTGGAGAGACGTTCGTTCATCCAGCACAAAGGGAACGGGTTGCAGGAGAAACCCTTACTCTGGTTTCTCAGTCTGTTTCCTAGTGCCGGTTTGAAGTGCCTGCCGTTTTCACTGTAAAACCGAGTTGGAGCTTGTACCTCCCCATATATATGTATGGAGTGGAGTTGGCAACTGAAAAGAAACTTTGTGTTCCCTTCAAGCTAGGTGAAGGACGGCTTTCACACACACTTATCTCTCAGAACTGAGCATGTGGAGAGACGTTCGTTCATCCAGCACAAAGGGAACGGGTTGCAGGAGAAACCCTTACTCTGGTTTCTCAGTCTGTTTCCTAGTGCCGGTTTGAAGTGCCTGCCGTTTTCACTGTAAAACCGAGTTGGAGCTTGTACCTCCCCATATATATGTATGGAGTGGAGTTGGCAACTGAAAAGAAACTTTGTGTTCCCTTCAAGCTAGGTGAAGGACGGCTTTCACACACACTTATCTCTCAGAACTGAGCATGTGGAGAGACGTTCGTTCATCCAGCACAAAGGGAACGGGTTGCAGGAGAAACCCTTACTCTGGTTTCTCAGTCTGTTTCCTAGTGCCGGTTTGAAGTGCCTGCCGTTTTCACTGTAAAACCGAGTTGGAGCTTGTACCTCCCCATATATAAGTATGGAGTGGAGTTGGCAACTGAAAAGAAACTTTGTGTTCCCTTCAAGCTAGGTGAAGGACGGCTTTCACACACACTTATCTCTCAGAACTGAGCATGTGGAGAGACGTTCGTTCATCCAGCACAAAGGGAACGGGTTGCAGGAGAAACCCTTACTCTGGTTTCTCAGTCTGTTTCCTAGGGCCGGTTTGAAGTGCCTGCCGTTTTCACTGTAAAACCGAGTTGGAGCTTGTACCTCCCCATATATATGTATGGAGTGGAGTTGGCAACTGAAAAGAAACTTTGTGTTCCCTTCAAGCTAGGTGAAGGACGGCTTTCACACACACTTATCTCTCAGAACTGAGCATGTGGAGAGACGTTCGTTCATCCAGCACAAAGGGAACGGGTTGCAGGAGAAACCCTTACTCTGGTTTCTCAGTCTGTTTCCTAGTGCCGGTTTGAAGTGCCTGCCGTTTTCACTGTAAAACCGAGTTGGAGCTTGTACCTCCCCATATATATGTATGGAGTGGAGTTGGCAACTGAAAAGAAACTTTGTGTTCCCTTCAAGCTAGGTGAAGGACGGCTTTCACACACACTTATCTCTCAGAACTGAGCATGTGGAGAGACGTTCGTTCATCCAGCACAAAGGGAACGGGTTGCAGGAGAAACCCTTACTCTGGTTTCTCAGTCTGTTTCCTAGGGCCGGTTTGAAGTGCCTGCCGTTTTCACTGTAAAACCGAGTTGGAGCTTGTACCTCCCCATATATATGTATGGAGTGGAGTTGGCAACTGAAAAGAAACTTTGTGTTCCCTTCAAGCTAGGTGAAGGACGGCTTTCACACACACTTATCTCTCAGAACTGAGCATGTGGAGAGACGTTCGTTCATCCAGCACAAAGGGAACGGGTTGCAGGAGAAACCCTTACTCTGGTTTCTCAGTCTGTTTCCTAGTGCCGCTTTGAAGTGCCTGCCGTTTTCACTGTAAAACCGAGTTGGAGCTTGTACCTCCCCATATATATGTATGGAGTGGAGTTGGCAACTGAAAAGAAACTTTGTGTTCCCTTCAAGCTAGGTGAAGGACGGCTTTCACACACACTTATCTCTCAGAACTGAGCATGTGGAGAGACGTTCGTTCATCCAGCACAAAGGGAACGGGTTGCAGGAGAAACCCTTACTCTGGTTTCTCAGTCTGTTTCCTAGTGCCGGTTTGAAGTGCCTGCCGTTTTCACTGTAAAACCGAGTTGGAGCTTGTACCTCCCCATATATATGTATGGAGTGGAGTTGGCAACTGAAAAGAAACTTTGTGTTCCCTTCAAGCTAGGTGAAGGACGGCTTTCACACACACTTATCTCTCAGAACTGAGCATGTGGAGAGACGTTCGTTCATCCAGCACAAAGGGAACGGGTTGCAGGAGAAACCCTTACTCTGGTTTCTCAGTCGGTTTCCTAGTGCCGGTTTGCAGTGCCTGCCGTTTTCACTGTAAAACCGAGTTGGAGCTTGTACCTCCCCATATATATGTATGGAGTGGAGTTGGCAACTGAAAAGAAACTTTGTGTTCCCTTCAAGCTAGGTGAAGGACGGCTTTCACACACACTTATCTCTCAGAACTGAGCATGTGGAGAGACGTTCGTTCATCCAGCACAAAGGGAACGGGTTGCAGGAGAAACCCTTACTCTGGTTTCTCAGTCTGTTTCCTAGTGCCGGTTTGAAGTGCCTGCCGTTTTCACTGTAAAACCGAGTTGGAGCTTGTACCTCCCCATATATATGTATGGAGTGGAGTTGGCAACTGAAAAGAAACTTTGTGTTCCCTTCAAGCTAGGTGAAGGACGGCTTTCACACACACTTATCTCTCAGAACTGAGCATGTGGAGAGACGTTCGTTCATCCAGCACAAAGGGAACGGGTTGCAGGAGAAACCCTTACTCTGGTTTCTCAGTCTGTTTCCTAGTGCCGGTTTGAAGTGCCTGCCGTTTTCACTGTAAAACCGAGTTGGAGCTTGTACCTCCCCATATATATGTATGGAGTGGAGTTGGCAACTGAAAAGAAACTTTGTGTTCCCTTCAAGCTAGGTGAAGGACGGCTTTCACACACACTTATCTCTCAGAACTGAGCATGTGGAGAGACGTTCGTTCATCCAGCACAAAGGGAACGGGTTGCAGGAGAAACCCTTACTCTGGTTTCTCAGTCTGTTTCCTAGGGCCGGTTTGAAGTGCCTGCCGTTTTCACTGTAAAACCGAGTTGGAGCTTGTACCTCCCCATATATATGTATGGAGTGGAGTTGGCAACTGAAAAGAAACTTTGTGTTCCCTTCAAGCTAGGTGAAGGACGGCTTTCACACACACTTATCTCTCAGAACTGAGCATGTGGAGAGACGTTCGTTCATCCAGCACAAAGGGAACGGGTTGCAGGAGAAACCCTTACTCTGGTTTCTCAGTCTGTTTCCTAGGGCCGGTTTGAAGTGCCTGCCGTTTTCACTGTAAAACCGAGTTGGAGCTTGTACCTCCCCATATATATGTATGGAGTGGAGTTGGCAACTGAAAAGAAACTTTGTGTTCCCTTCAAGCTAGGTGAAGGACGGCTTTCACACACACTTATCTCTCAGAACTGAGCATGTGGAGAGACGTTCGTTCATCCAGCACAAAGGGAACGGGTTGCAGGAGAAACCCTTACTCTGGTTTCTCAGTCTGTTTCCTAGGGCCGGTTTGAAGTGCCTGCCGTTTTCACTGTAAAACCGAGTTGGAGCTTGTACCTCCCCATATATATGTATGGAGTGGAGTTGGCAACTGAAAAGAAACTTTGTGTTCCCTTCAAGCTAGGTGAAGGACGGCTTTCACACACACTTATCTCTCAGAACTGAGCATGTGGAGAGACGTTCGTTCATCCAGCACAAAGGGAACGGGTTGCAGGAGAAACCCTTACTCTGGTTTCTCAGTCTGTTTCCTAGTGCCGGTTTGAAGTGCCTGCCGTTTTCACTGTAAAACCGAGTTGGAGCTTGTACCTCCCCATATATATGTATGGAGTGGAGTTGGCAACTGAAAAGAAACTTTGTGTTCCCTTCAAGCTAGGTGAAGGACGGCTTTCACACACACTTATCTCTCAGAACTGAGCATGTGGAGAGACGTTCGTTCATCCAGCACAAAGGGAACGGGTTGCAGGAGAAACCCTTACTCTGGTTTCTCAGTCTGTTTCCTAGTGCCGGTTTGAAGTGCCTGCCGTTTTCACTGTAAAACCGAGTTGGAGCTTGTACCTCCCCATATATATGTATGGAGTGGAGTTGGCAACTGAAAAGAAACTTTGTGTTCCCTTCAAGCTAGGTGAAGGACGGCTTTCACACACACTTATCTCTCAGACCTGAGCATGTGGAGAGACGTTCGTTCATCCAGCACAAAGGGAACGGGTTGCAGGAGAAACCCTTACTCTGGTTTCTCAGTCGGTTTCCTAGTGCCGGTTTGAAGTGCCTGCCGTTTTCACTGTAAAACCGAGTTGGAGCTTGTACCTCCCCATATATATGTATGGAGTGGAGTTGGCAACTGAAAAGAAACTTTGTGTTCCCTTCAAGCTAGGTGAAGGACGGCTTTCACACACACTTATCTCTCAGAACTGAGCATGTGGAGAGACGTTCGTTCATCCAGCACAAAGGGAACGGGTTGCAGGAGAAACCCTTACTCTGGTTTCTCAGTCTGTTTCCTAGTGCCGGTTTGAAGTGCCTGCCGTTTTCACTGTAAAACCGAGTTGGAGCTTGTACCTCCCCATATATATGTATGGAGTGGAGTTGGCAACTGAAAAGAAACTTTGTGTTCCCTTCAAGCTAGGTGAAGGACGGCTTTCACACACACTTATCTCTCAGAACTGAGCATGTGGAGAGACGTTCGTTCATCCAGCACAAAGGGAACGGGTTGCAGGAGAAACCCTTACTCTGGTTTCTCAGTCTGTTTCCTAGTGCCGGTTTGAAGTGCCTGCCGTTTTCACTGTAAAACCGAGTTGGAGCTTGTACCTCCCCATATATATGTATGGAGTGGAGTTGGCAACTGAAAAGAAACTTTGTGTTCCCTTCAAGCTAGGTGAAGGACGGCTTTCACACACACTTATCTCTCAGAACTGAGCATGTGGAGAGACGTTCGTTCATCCAGCACAAAGGGAACGGGTTGCAGGAGAAACCCTTACTCTGGTTTCTCAGTCTGTTTCCTAGGGCCGGTTTGAAGTGCCTGCCGTTTTCACTGTAAAACCGAGTTGGAGCTTGTACCTCCCCATATATATGTATGGAGTGGAGTTGGCAACTGAAAAGAAACTTTGTGTTCCCTTCAAGCTAGGTGAAGGACGGCTTTCACACACACTTATCTCTCAGAACTGAGCATGTGGAGAGACGTTCGTTCATCCAGCACAAAGGGAACGGGTTGCAGGAGAAACCCTTACTCTGGTTTCTCAGTCTGTTTCCTAGGGCCGGTTTGAAGTGCCTGCCGTTTTCACTGTAAAACCGAGTTGGAGCTTGTACCTCCCCATATATATGTATGGAGTGGAGTTGGCAACTGAAAAGAAACTTTGTGTTCCCTTCAAGCTAGGTGAAGGACGGCTTTCACACACACTTATCTCTCAGAACTGAGCATGTGGAGAGACGTTCGTTCATCCAGCACAAAGGGAACGGGTTGCAGGAGAAACCCTTAGTCTGGTTTCTCAGTCTGTTTCCTAGTGCCGGTTTGAAGTGCCTGCCGTTTTCACTGTAAAACCGAGTTGGAGCTTGTACCTCCCCATATATATATATGGAGTGGAGTTGGCAACTGAAAAGAAACTTTGTGTTCCCTTCAAGCTAGGTGAAGGACGGCTTTCACACACACTTATCTCTCAGATCTGAGCATGTGGAGAGACGTTCGTTCATCCAGCACAAAGGGAACGGGTTGCAGGAGAAACCCTTACTCTGGTTTCTCAGTCTGTTTCCTAGTGCCGGTTTGAAGTGCCTGCCGTTTTCACTGTAAAACCGAGTTGGAGCTTGTACCTCCCCATATATATGTATGGAGTGGAGTTGGCAACTGAAAAGAAACTTTGTGTTCCCTTCAAGCTAGGTGAAGGACGGCTTTCACACACACTTATCTCTCAGAACTGAGCATGTGGAGAGACGTTCGTTCATCCAGCACAAAGGGAACGGGTTGCAGGAGAAACCCTTACTCTGGTTTCTCAGTCTGTTTCCTAGTGCCGGTTTGAAGTGCCTGCCGTTTTCACTGTAAAACCGAGTTGGAGCTTGTACCTCCCCATATATATGTATGGAGTGGAGTTGGCAACTGAAAAGAAACTTTGTGTTCCCTTCAAGCTAGGTGAAGGACGGCTTTCACACACACTTATCTCTCAGAACTGAGCATGTGGAGAGACGTTCGTTCATCCAGCACAAAGGGAACGGGTTGCAGGAGAAACCCTTACTCTGGTTTCTCAGTCTGTTTCCTAGGGCCGGTTTGAAGTGCCTGCCGTTTTCACTGTAAAACCGAGTTGGAGCTTGTACCTCCCCATATATATGTATGGAGTGGAGTTGGCAACTGAAAAGAAACTTTGTGTTCCCTTCAAGCTAGGTGAAGGACGGCTTTCACACACACTTATCTCTCAGAACTGAGCATGTGGAGAGACGTTCGTTCATCCAGCACAAAGGGAACGGGTTGCAGGAGAAACCCTTACTCTGGTTTCTCAGTCGGTTTCCTAGTGCCGGTTTGAAGTGCCTGCCGTTTTCACTGTAAAACCGAGTTGGAGCTTGTACCTCCCCATATATATGTATGGAGTGGAGTTGGCAACTGAAAAGAAACTTTGTGTTCCCTTCAAGCTAGGTGAAGGACGGCTTTCACACACACTTATCTCTCAGAACTGAGCATGTGGAGAGCCGTTCGTTCATCCAGCACAAAGGGAACGGGTTGCAGGAGAAACCCTTACTCTGGTTTCTCAGTCGGTTTCCTAGTGCCGGTTTGAAGTGCCTGCCGTTTTCACTGTAAAACCGAGTTGGAGCTTGTACCTCCCCATATATATGTATGGAGTGGTGTTGGCAACTGAAAAGAAACTTTGTGTTCCCTTCAAGCTAGGTGAAGGACGGCTTTCACACACACTTATCTCTCAGAACTGAGCATGTGGAGAGACGTTCGTTCATCCAGCACAAAGGGAACGGGTTGCAGGAGAAACCCTTACTCTGGTTTCTCAGTCTGTTTCCTAGGGCCGGTTTGAAGTGCCTGCCGTTTTCACTGTAAAACCGAGTTGGAGCTTGTACCTCCCCATATATATGTATGGAGTGGAGTTGGCAACTGAAAAGAAACTTTGTGTTCCCTTCAAGCTAGGTGAAGGACGGCTTTCACACACACTTATCTCTCAGACCTGAGCATGTGGAGAGACGTTCGTTCATCCAGCACAAAGGGAACGGGTTGCAGGAGAAACCCTTACTCTGGTTTCTCAGTCGGTTTCCTAGTGCCGGTTTGAAGTGCCTGCCGTTTTCACTGTAAAACCGAGTTGGAGCTTGTACCTCCCCATATATATGTATGGAGTGGAGTTGGCAACTGAAAAGAAACTTTGTGTTCCCTTCAAGCTAGGTGAAGGACGGCTTTCACACACACTTATCTCTCAGAACTGAGCATGTGGAGAGCCGTTCGTTCATCCAGCACAAAGGGAACGGGTTGCAGGAGAAACCCTTACTCTGGTTTCTCAGTCTGTTTCCTAGGGCCGGTTTGAAGTGCCTGCCGTTTTCACTGTAAAACCGAGTTGGAGCTTGTACCTCCCCATATATATGTATGGAGTGGAGTTGGCAACTGAAAAGAAACTTTGTGTTCCCTTCAAGCTAGGTGAAGGACGGCTTTCACACACACTTATCTCTCAGAACTGAGCATGTGGAGAGACGTTCGTTCATCCAGCACAAAGGGAACGGGTTGCAGGAGAAACCCTTACTCTGGTTTCTCAGTCTGTTTCCTAGTGCCGGTTTGAAGTGCCTGCCGTTTTCACTGTAAAACCGAGTTGGAGCTTGTACCTCCCCATATATATGTATGGAGTGGAGTTGGCAACTGAAAAGAAACTTTGTGTTCCCTTCAAGCTAGGTGAAGGACGGCTTTCACACACACTTATCTCTCAGAACTGAGCATGTGGAGAGACGTTCGTTCATCCAGCACAAAGGGAACGGGTTGCAGGAGAAACCCTTACTCTGGTTTCTCAGTCTGTTTCCTAGTGCCGGTTTGAAGTGCCTGCCGTTTTCACTGTAAAACCGAGTTGGAGCTTGTACCTCCCCATATATATGTATGGAGTGGAGTTGGCAACTGAAAAGAAACTTTGTGTTCCCTTCAAGCTAGGTGAAGGACGGCTTTCACACACACTTATCTCTCAGAACTGAGCATGTGGAGAGACGTTCGTTCATCCAGCACAAAGGGAACGGGTTGCAGGAGAAACACTTACTCTGGTTTCTCAGTCTGTTTCCTAGTGCCGGTTTGAAGTGCCTGCCGTTTTCACTGTAAAACCGAGTTGGAGCTTGTACCTCCCCATATATAAGTATGGAGTGGAGTTGGCAACTGAAAAGAAACTTTGTGTTCCCTTCAAGCTAGGTGAAGGACGGCTTTCACACACACTTATCTCTCAGAACTGAGCATGTGGAGAGACGTTCGTTCATCCAGCACAAAGGGAACGGGTTGCAGGAGAAACCCTTACTCTGGTTTCTCAGTCTGTTTCCTAGTGCCGCTTTGAAGTGCCTGCCGTTTTCACTGTAAAACCGAGTTGGAGCTTGTACCTCCCCATATATATGTATGGAGTGGAGTTGGCAACTGAAAAGAAACTTTGTGTTCCCTTCAAGCTAGGTGAAGGACGGCTTTCACACACACTTATCTCTCAGAACTGAGCATGTGGAGAGACGTTCGTTCATCCAGCACAAAGTAAACGGGTTGCAGGAGAAACCCTTACTCTGGTTTCTCAGTCTGTTTCCTAGTGCCGGTTTGAAGTGCCTGCCGTTTTCACTGTAAAACCGAGTTGGAGCTTGTACCTCCCCATATATATGTATGGAGTGGAGTTGGCAACTGAAAAGAAACTTTGTGTTCCCTTCAAGCTAGGTGAAGGACGGCTTTCACACACACTTATCTCTCAGAACTGAGCATGTGGAGAGACGTTCGTTCATCCAGCACAAAGGGAACGGGTTGCAGGAGAAACCCTTACTCTGGTTTCTCAGTCTGTTTCCTAGTGCCGGTTTGAAGTGCCTGCCGTTTTCACTGTAAAACCGAGTTGGAGCTTGTACCTCCCCATATATATGTATGGAGTGGAGTTGGCAACTGAAAAGAAACTTTGTGTTCCCTTCAAGCTAGGTGAAGGACGGCTTTCACACACACTTATCTCTCAGAACTGAGCATGTGGAGAGACGTTCGTTCATTCAGCACAAAGGGAACGGGTTGCAGGAGAAACCCTTACTCTGGTTTCTCAGTCTGTTTCCTAGTGCCGGTTTGAAGTGCCTGCCGTTTTCACTGTAAAACCGAGTTGGAGCTTGTACCTACCCATATATATGTATGGAGTGGAGTTGGCAACTGAAAAGAAACTTTGTGTTCCCTTCAAGCTAGGTGAAGGACGGCTTTCACACACACTTGTCTCTCAGAACTGAGCATGTGGAGAGACGTTCGTTCATCCAGCACAAAGGGAACGGGTTGCAGGAGAAACCCTTACTCTGGTTTCTCAGTCTGTTTCCTAGTGCCGGTTTGAAGTGCCTGCCGTTTTCACTGTAAAACTGAGTTGGAGCTTGTACCTCCCCATATATATGTATGGAGTGGAGTTGGCAACTGAAAAGAAACTTTGTGTTCCCTTCAAGCTAGGTGAAGGACGGCTTTCACACACACTTATCTCTCAGAACTGAGCATGTGGAGAGACGTTCGTTCATCCAGCACAAAGGGAACGGGTTGCAGGAGAAACCCTTACTCTGGTTTCTCAGTCTGTTTCCTAGTGCCGGTTTGAAGTGCCTGCCGTTTTCACTGTAAAACCGAGTTGGAGCTTGTACCTCCCCATATATATGTATGGAGTGGAGTTGGCAACTGAAAAGAAACTTTGTGTTCCCTTCAAGCTAGGTGAAGGACGGCTTTCACACACACTTATCTCTCAGAACTGAGCATGTGGAGAGACGTTCGTTCATCCAGCACAAAGGGAACGGGTTGCAGGAGAAACCCTTACTCTGGTTTCTCAGTCTGTTTCCTAGTGCGGGTTTGAAGTGCCTGCCGTTTTCACTGTAAAACCGAGTTGGAGCTTGTACCTCCCCATATATATGTATGGAGTGGAGTTGGCAACTGAAAAGAAACTTTGTGTTCCCTTCAAGCTAGGTGAAGGACGGCTTTCACACACATTTATCTCTCAGAACTGAGCATGTGGAGAGACGTTCGTTCATCCAGCACAAAGGGAACGGGTTGCAGGAGAAACCCTTACTCTGGTTTCTCAGTCTGTTTCCTAGTGCCGGTTTGAAGTGCCTGCCGTTTTCACTATAAAAGCGAGTTGGAGCTTGTACCTCCCCATATATATGTATGGAGTGGAGTTGGCAACTGAAAAGAAACTTTGTGTTCCCTTCAAGCTAGGTGAAGGACGGCTTTCACACACACTTATCTCTCAGAACTGAGCATGTGGAGAGACGTTCGTTCATCCAGCACAAAGGGAACGGGTTGCAGGAGAAACCCTTACTCTGGTTTCTCAGTCTGTTTCCTAGTGCCGGTATGAAGTGCCTGCCGTTTTCACTGTAAAACCGAGTTGGAGCTTGTACCTCCCCATATATATGAATGGAGTGGAGTTGGCAACTGAAAAGAAACTTTGTGTTCCCTTCAAGCTAGGTGAAGGACGGCTTTCACACTCACTTATCTCTCAGAACTGAGCATGTGGAGAGACGTTCGTTCATCCAGCACAAAGGGAACGGGTTGCAGGAGAAACCCTTACTCTGGTTTCTCAGTCGGTTTCCTAGGGCCGGTTTGAAGTGCCTGCCGTTTTCACTGTAAAACCGAGTTGGAGCTTGTACCTCCCCATATATATGTATGGAGTGGAGTTGGCAACTGAAAAGAAACTTTGTGTTCCCTTCAAGCTAGGTGAAGGACGGCTTTCACACACACGTATCTCTCAGAACTGAGCATGTGGAGAGACGTTCGTTCATCCAGCACAAAGGGAACGGGTTGCAGGAGAAACCCTTACTCTGGTTTCTCAGTCGGTTTCCTAGGGCCGGTTTGAAGTGCCTGCCGTTTTCACTGTAAAACCGAGTTGGAGCTTGTACCTCCCCATATATATGTATGGAGTGGAGTTGGCAACTGAAAAGAAACTTTGTGTTCCCTTCAAGCTAGGTGAAGGACGGCTTTCACACACACGTATCTCTCAGAACTGAGCATGTGGAGAGACGTTCGTTCATCCAGCACAAAGGGAACGGGTTGCAGGAGAAACCCTTACTCTGGTTTCTCAGTCTGTTTCCTAGTGCCGGTTTGAAGTGCCTGCCGTTTTCACTGTAAAACCGAGTTGGAGCTTGTACCTCCCCATATATATGTATGGAGTGGAGTTGGCAACTGAAAAGAAACTTTGTGTTCCCTTCAAGCTAGGTGAAGGACGGCTTTCACACACAATTATCTCTCAGAACTGAGCATGTGGAGAGACGTTCTTTCATCCAGCACAAAGGGAACGGGTTGCAGGAGAAACCCTTACTCTGGTTTCTCAGTCTGTTTCCTAGTGCCGGTTTGAAGTGCCTGCCTTTTTCACTATAAAACCGAGTTGGAGCTTGTACCTCCCCATATATATGTATGGAGTGGAGTTGGCAACTGAAAAGAAACTTTGTGTTCCCTTCAAGCTAGGTGAAGGACGGCTTTCACACACACTTATCTCTCAGAACTGAGCATGTGAAGAGACGTTCGTTCATCCAGCACAAAGGGAACGGGTTGCAGGAGAAACACTTACTCTGGTTTCTCAGTCTGTTTCCTAGTGCCGGTTTGAAGTGCCTGCCTTTTTCACTGTAAAACCGAGTTGGAGCTTGTACCTCCCCATATATATGTATGGAGTGGAGTTGGCAACTGAAAAGAAACTTTGTGTTCCCTTCAAGCTAGGTGAAGGACGGCTTTCACACTCACTTATCTCTCAGAACTGAGCATGTGGAGAGACGTTCGTTCATCCAGCACAAAGGGAACGGGTTGCAGGAGAAACCCTTACTCTGGTTTCTCAGTCGGTTTCCTAGTGCCGGTTTGAAGTGCCTGCCGTTTTCACTGTAAAACCGAGTTGGAGCTTGTACCTCCCCATATATATGTATGGAGTGGAGTTGGCAACTGAAAAGAAACTTTGTGTTCCCTTCAAGCTAGGTGAAGGACGGCTTTCACACACACTTATCTCTCAGAACTGAGCATGTGGAGAGACGTTCGTTCATCCAGCACAAAGGGAACGGGTTGCAGGAGAAACCCTTACTCTGGTTTCTCAGTCGGTTTCCTAGGGCCGGTTTGAAGTGCCTGCCGTTTTCACTGTAAAACCGAGTTGGAGCTTGTACCTCCCCATATATATGTATGGAGTGGAGTTGGCAACTGAAAAGAAACTTTGTGTTCCCTTCAAGCTAGGTGAAGGACGGCTTTCACACACACGTATCTCTCAGAACTGAGCATGTGGAGAGACGTTCGTTCATCCAGCACAAAGGGAACGGGTTGCAGGAGAAACCCTTACTCTGGTTTCTCAGTCGGTTTCCTAGGGCCGGTTTGAAGTGCCTGCCGTTTTCACTGTAAAACCGAGTTGGAGCTTGTACCTCCCCATATATATGTATGGAGTGGAGTTGGCAACTGAAAAGAAACTTTGTGTTCCCTTCAAGCTAGGTGAAGGACGGCTTTCACACACACGTATCTCTCAGAACTGAGCATGTGGAGAGACGTTCGTTCATCCAGCACAAAGGGAACGGGTTGCAGGAGAAACCCTTACTCTGGTTTCTCAGTCTGTTTCCTAGTGCCGGTTTGAAGTGCCTGCCGTTTTCACTGTAAAACCGAGTTGGAGCTTGTACCTCCCCATATATATGTATGGAGTGGAGTTGGCAACTGAAAAGAAACTTTGTGTTCCCTTCAAGCTAGGTGAAGGACGGCTTTCACACACACTTATCTCTCAGAACTGAGCATGTGGAGAGACGTTCTTTCATCCAGCACAAAGGGAACGGGTTGCAGGAGAAACCCTTACTCTGGTTTCTCAGTCTGTTTCCTAGTGCCGGTTTGAAGTGCCTGCCTTTTTCACTATAAAACCGAGTTGGAGCTTGTACCTCCCCATATATATGTATGGAGTGGAGTTGGCAACTGAAAAGAAACTTTGTGTTCCCTTCAAGCTAGGTGAAGGACGGCTTTCACACACACTTATCTCTCAGAACTGAGCATGTGAAGAGACGTTCGTTCATCCAGCACAAAGGGAACGGGTTGCAGGAGAAACACTTACTCTGGTTTCTCAGTCTGTTTCCTAGTGCCGGTTTGAAGTGCCTGCCTTTTTCACTGTAAAACCGAGTTGGAGCTTGTACCTCCCCATATATATGTATGGAGTGGAGTTGGCAACTGAAAAGAAACTTTGTGTTCCCTTCAAGCTAGGTGAAGGACGGCTTTCACACTCACTTATCTCTCAGAACTGAGCATGTGGAGAGACGTTCGTTCATCCAGCACAAAGGGAACGGGTTGCAGGAGAAACCCTTACTCTGGTTTCTCAGTCGGTTTCCTAGTGCCGGTTTGAAGTGCCTGCCGTTTTCACTGTAAAACCGAGTTGGAGCTTGTACCTCCCCATATATATGTATGGAGTGGAGTTGGCAACTGAAAAGAAACTTTGTGTTCCCTTCAAGCTAGGTGAAGGACGGCTTTCACACACACTTATCTCTCAGAACTGAGCATGTGGAGAGACGTTCGTTCATCCAGCACAAAGGGAACGGGTTGCAGGAGAAACCCTTACTCTGGTTTCTCAGTCTGTTTCCTAGTGCCGGTTTGAAGTGCCTGCCGTTTTCACTGTAAAACCGAGTTGGAGCTTGTACCTCCCCATATATATGTATGGAGTGGAGTTGGCAACCGAAAAGAAACTTTGTGTTCCCTTCAAGCTAGGTGAAGGACGGCTTTCACACACACTTATCTCTCAGAACTGAGCATGTGGAGAGACGTTCGTTCATCCAGCACAAAGGGAACGGGTTGCAGGAGAAACCCTTACTCTGGTTTCTCAGTCTGTTTCCTAGGGCCGGTTTGAAGTGCCTGCCGTTTTCACTGTAAAACCGAGTTGGAGCTTGTACCTCCCCATATATATGTATGGAGTGGAGTTGGCAACTGAAAAGAAACTTTGTGTTCCCTTCAAGCTAGGTGAAGGACGGCTTTCACACACACTTATCTCTCAGAACTGAGCATGTGGAGAGACGTTCGTTCATCCAGCACAAAGGGAACGGGTTGCAGGAGAAACCCTTACTCTGGTTTCTCAGTCTGTTTCCTAGTGCCGGTTTGAAGTGCCTGCCGTTTTCACTGTAAAACCGAGTTGGAGCTTGTACCTACCCATATATATGTATGGAGTGGAGTTGGCAACTGAAAAGAAACTTTGTGTTCCCTTCAAGCTAGGTGAAGGACGGCTTTCACACACACTTATCTCTCAGAACTGAGCATGTGGAGAGACGTTCGTTCATCCAGCACAAAGGGAACGGGTTGCAGGAGAAACCCTTACTCTGGTTTCTCAGTCTGTTTCCTAGTGCCGGTTTGAAGTGCCTGCCGTTTTCACTGTAAAACCGAGTTGGAGCTTGTACCTCCCCATATATATGTATGGAGTGGAGTTGGCAACTGAAAAGAAACTTTGTGTTCCCTTCAAGCTAGGTGAAGGACGGCTTTCACACACACTTATCTCTCAGAACTGAGCATGTGGAGAGACGTTCGTTCATCCAGCACAAAGGGAACGGGTTGCAGGAGAAACCCTTACTCTGGTTTCTCAGTCTGTTTCCTAGTGCCGGTTTGAAGTGCCTGCCGTTTTCACTGTAAAACCGAGTTGGAGCTTGTACCTCCCCATATATATGTATGGAGTGGAGTTGGCAACTGAAAAGAAACTTTGTGTTCCCTTCAAGCTAGGTGAAGGACGGCTTTCACACACACTTGTCTCTCAGAACTGAGCATGTGGAGAGACGTTCGTTCATCCAGCACAAAGGGAACGGGTTGCAGGAGAAACCCTTACTCTGGTTTCTCAGTCTGTTTCCTAGTGCCGGTTTGAAGTGCCTGCCGTTTTCACTGTAAAACTGAGTTGGAGCTTGTACCTCCCCATATATATGTATGGAGTGGAGTTGGCAACTGAAAAGAAACTTTGTGTTCCCTTCAAGCTAGGTGAAGGACGGCTTTCACACACACTTATCTCTCAGAACTGAGCATGTGGAGAGACGTTCGTTCATCCAGCACAAAGGGAACGGGTTGCAGGAGAAACCCTTACTCTGGTTTCTCAGTCTGTTTCCTAGTGCCGGTTTGAAGTGCCTGCCGTTTTCACTGTAAAACCGAGTTGGAGCTTGTACCTCCCCATATATATGTATGGAGTGGAGTTGGCAACTGAAAAGAAACTTTGTGTTCCCTTCAAGCTAGGTGAAGGACGGCTTTCACACACACTTATCTCTCAGAACTGAGCATGTGGAGAGACGTTCGTTCATCCAGCACAAAGGGAACGGGTTGCAGGAGAAACCCTTACTCTGGTTTCTCAGTCTGTTTCCTAGTGCCGGTTTGAAGTGCCTGCCGTTTTCACTGTAAAACCGAGTTGGAGCTTGTACCTCCCCATATATATGTATGGAGTGGAGTTGGCAACTGAAAAGAAACTTTGTGTTCCCTTCAAGCTAGGTGAAGGACGGCTTTCACACACACTTATCTCTCAGAACTGAGCATGTGGAGAGACGTTCGTTCATCCAGCACAAAGGGAACGGGTTGCAGGAGAAACCCTTACTCTGGTTTCTCAGTCGGTTTCCTAGTGCCGGTTTGAAGTGCCTGCCGTTTTCACTGTAAAACCGAGTTGGAGCTTGTACCTCCCCATATATATGTATGGAGTGGAGTTGGCAACTGAAAAGAAACTTTGTGTTCCCTTCAAGCTAGGTGAAGGACGGCTTTCACACACACTTATCTCTCAGAACTGAGCATGTGGAGAGACGTTCGTTCATCCAGCACAAAGGGAACGGGTTGCAGGAGAAACCCTTACTCTGGTTTCTCAGTCTGTTTCCTAGTGCCGGTTTGAAGTGCCTGCCGTTTTCACTGTAAAACCGAGTTGGAGCTTGTACCTCCCCATATATATGTATGGAGTGGAGTTGGCAACTGAAAAGAAACTTTGTGTTCCCTTCAAACTAGGTGAAGGACGGCTTTCACACACACTTATCTCTCAGAACTGAGCATGTGGAGAGACGTTCGTTCATCCAGCACAAAGGGAACGGGTTGCAGGAGAAACCCTTACTCTGGTTTCTCAGTCTGTTTCCTAGTGCCGGTTTGAAGTGCCTGCCTTTTTCACTATAAAACCGAGTTGGAGCTTGTACCTCCCCATATATATGTATGGAGTGGAGTTGGCAACTGAAAAGAAACTTTGTGTTCCCTTCAAGCTAGGTGAAGGACGGCTTTCACACACACTTATCTCTCAGAACTGAGCATGTGAAGAGACGTTCGTTCATCCAGCACAAAGGGAACGGGTTGCAGGAGAAACACTTACTCTGGTTTCTCAGTCTGTTTCCTAGTGCCGGTTTGAAGTGCCTGCCTTTTTCACTGTAAAACCGAGTTGGAGCTTGTACCTCCCCATATATATGTATGGAGTGGAGTTGGCAACTGAAAAGAAACTTTGTGTTCCCTTCAAGCTAGGTGAAGGACGGCTTTCACACACACTTATCTCTCAGAACTGAGCATGTGAAGAGACGTTCGTTCATCCAGCACAAAGGGAACGGGTTGCAGGAGAAACACTTACTCTGGTTTCTCAGTCTGTTTCCTAGTGCCGGTTTGAAGTGCCTGCCTTTTTCACTGTAAAACCGAGTTGGAGCTTGTACCTCCCCATATATATGTATGGAGTGGAGTTGGCAACTGAAAAGAAACTTTGTGTTCCCTTCAAGCTAGGTGAAGGACGGCTTTCACACACACTTATCTCTCAGAACTGAGCATGTGGAGAGACGTTCGTTCATTCAGCACAAAGGGAACGGGTTGCAGGAGAAACCCTTACTCTGGTTTCTCAGTCTGTTTCCTAGTGCCGGTTTGAAGTGCCTGCCGTTTTCACTGTAAAACCGAGTTGGAGCTTGTACCTCCCCATATATATGTATGGAGTGGAGTTGGCAACTGAAAAGAAACTTTGTGTTCCCTTCAAGCTAGGTGAAGGACGGCTTTCACACACACTTGTCTCTCAGAACTGAGCATGTGGAGAGACGTTCGTTCATCCAGCACAAAGGGAACGGGTTGCAGGAGAAACCCTTACTCTGGTTTCTCAGTCTGTTTCCTAGTGCCGGTTTGAAGTGCCTGCCGTTTTCACTGTAAAACTGAGTTGGAGCTTGTACCTCCCCATATATATGTATGGAGTGGAGTTGGCAACTGAAAAGAAACTTTGTGTTCCCTTCAAGCTAGGTGAAGGACGGCTTTCACACACACTTATCTCTCAGAACTGAGCATGTGGAGAGACGTTCGTTCATCCAGCACAAAGGGAACGGGTTGCAGGAGAAACCCTTACTCTGGTTTCTCAGTCTGTTTCCTAGTGCCGGTTTGAAGTGCCTGCCGTTTTCACTGTAAAACCGAGTTGGAGCTTGTACCTCCCCATATATATGTATGGAGTGGAGTTGGCAACTGAAAAGAAACTTTGTGTTCCCTTCAAGCTAGGTGAAGGACGGCTTTCACACACACTTATCTCTCAGAACTGAGCATGTGGAGAGACGTTCGTTCATCCAGCACAAAGGGAACGGGTTGCAGGAGAAACCCTTACTCTGGTTTCTCAGTCTGTTTCCTAGTGCCGGTTTGAAGTGCCTGCCGTTTTCACTGTAAAACCGAGTTGGAGCTTGTACCTCCCCATATATATGTATGGAGTGGAGTTGGCAACTGAAAAGAAACTTTGTGTTCCCTTCAAGCTAGGTGAAGGACGGCTTTCACACACACTTATCTCTCAGAACTGAGCATGTGGAGAGACGTTCGTTCATCCAGCACAAAGGGAACGGGTTGCAGGAGAAACCCTTACTCTGGTTTCTCAGTCTGTTTCCTAGTGCCGGTTTGAAGTGCCTGCCGTTTTCACTATAAAAGCGAGTTGGAGCTTGTACCTCCCCATATATATGTATGGAGTGGAGTTGGCAACTGAAAAGAAACTTTGTGTTCCCTTCAAGCTAGGTGAAGGACGGCTTTCACACACACTTATCTCTCAGAACTGAGCATGTGGAGGGACGTTCGTTCATCCAGCACAAAGGGAACGGGTTGCAGGAGAAACCCTTACTCTGGTTTCTCAGTCTGTTTCCTAGTGCCGGTTTGAAGTGCCTGCCGTTTTCACTGTAAAACCGATTTGGAGCTTGTACCTCCCCTTATATATGAATGGAGTGGAGTTGGCAACTGAAAAGAAACTTTGTGTTCCCTTCAAGCTAGGTGAAGGACGGCTTTCACACTCACTTATCTCTCAGAACTGAGCATGTGGAGAGACGTTCGTTCATCCAGCACAAAGGGAACGGGTTGCAGGAGAAACCCTTACTCTGGTTTCTCAGTCGGTTTCCTAGGGCCGGTTTGAAGTGCCTGCCGTTTTCACTGTAAAACCGAGTTGGAGCTTGTACCTCCCCATATATATGTATGGAGTGGAGTTGGCAACTGAAAAGAAACTTTGTGTTCCCTTCAAGCTAGGTGAAGGACGGCTTTCACACACACGTATCTCTCAGAACTGAGCATGTGGAGAGACGTTCGTTCATCCAGCACAAAGGGAACGGGTTGCAGGAGAAACCCTTACTCTGGTTTCTCAGTCTGTTTCCTAGTGCCGGTTTGAAGTGCCTGCCGTTTTCACTGTAAAACCGAGTTGGAGCTTGTACCTCCCCATATATATGTATGGAGTGGAGTTGGCAACTGAAAAGAAACTTTGTGTTCCCTTCAAGCTAGGTGAAGGACGGCTTTCACACACACTTATCTCTCAGAACTGAGCATGTGGAGAGACGTTCGTTCATCCAGCACAAAGGGAACGGGTTGCAGGAGAAACCCTTACTCTGGTTTCTCAGTCTGTTTCCTAGTGCCGGTTTGAAGTGCCTGCCGTTTTCACTGTAAAACCGAGTTGGAGCTTGTACCTCCCCATATATATGTATGGAGTGGAGTTGGCAACTGAAAAGAAACTTTGTGTTCCCTTCAAGCTAGGTGAAGGACGGCTTTCACACACACTTATCTCTCAGAACTGAGCATGTGGAGAGACGTTCGTTCATCCAGCACAAAGGGAACGGGTTGCAGGAGAAACCCTTACTCTGGTTTCTCAGTCTGTTTCCTAGTGCCGGTTTGAAGTGCCTGCCGTTTTCACTGTAAAACCGAGTTGGAGCTTGTACCTCCCCATATATATGTATGGAGTGGAGTTGGCAACTGAAAAGAAACTTTGTGTTCCCTTCAAGCTAGGTGAAGGACGGCTTTCACACACACTTATCTCTCAGAACTGAGCATGTGGAGAGACGTTCGTTCATCCAGCACAAAGGGAACGGGTTGCAGGAGAAACCCTTACTCTGGTTTCTCAGTCTGTTTCCTAGTGCCGGTTTGAAGTGCCTGCCGTTTTCACTGTAAAACCGAGTTGGAGCTTGTACCTCCCCATATATATGTATGGAGTGGAGTTGGCAACTGAAAAGAAACTTTGTGTTCCCTTCAAGCTAGGTGAAGGACGGCTTTCACACACACTTGTCTCTCAGAACTGAGCATGTGGAGAGACGTTCGTTCATCCAGCACAAAGGGAACGGGTTGCAGGAGAAACCCTTACTCTGGTTTCTCAGTCTGTTTCCTAGTGCCGGTTTGAAGTGCCTGCCGTTTTCACTGTAAAACCGAGTTGGAGCTTGTACCTCCCCATATATATGTATGGAGTGGAGTTGGCAACTGAAAAGAAACTTTGTGTTCCCTTCAAGCTAGGTGAAGGACGGCTTTCACACACACTTATCTCTCAGAACTGAGCATGTGGAGAGACGTTCGTTCATCCAGCACAAAGGGAACGGGTTGCAGGAGAAACCCTTACTCTGGTTTCTCAGTCTGTTTCCTAGTGCCGGTTTGAAGTGCCTGCCGTTTTCACTGTAAAACCGAGTTGGAGCTTGTACCTCCCCATATATATGTATGGAGTGGAGTTGGCAACTGAAAAGAAACTTTGTGTTCCCTTCAAGCTAGGTGAAGGACGGCTTTCACACACACTTATCTCTCAGAACTGAGCATGTGGAGAGACGTTCGTTCATCCAGCACAAAGGGAACGGGTTGCAGGAGAAACCCTTACTCTGGTTTCTCAGTCTGTTTCCTAGTGCCGGTTTGAAGTGCCTGCCGTTTTCACTGTAAAACCGAGTTGGAGCTTGTACCTCCCCATATATATGTATGGAGTGGAGTTGGCAACTGAAAAGAAACTTTGTGTTCCCTTCAAGCTAGGTGAAGGACGGCTTTCACACACACTTGTCTCTCAGAACTGAGCATGTGGAGAGACGTTCGTTCATCCAGCACAAAGGGAACGGGTTGCAGGAGAAACCCTTACTCTGGTTTCTCAGTCTGTTTCCTAGTGCCGGTTTGAAGTGCCTGCCGTTTTCACTGTAAAACCGAGTTGGAGCTTGTACCTCCCCATATATATGTATGGAGTGGATTTGGCAACTGAAAAGAAACTTTGTGTTCCCTTCAAGCTAGGTGAAGGACGGCTTTCACACACACTTATCTCTCAGAACTGAGCATGTGGAGAGACGTTCGTTCATCCAGCACAAAGGGAACGGGTTGCAGGAGAAACCCTTACTCTGGTTTCTCAGTCTGTTTCCTAGTGCCGGTTTGAAGTGCCTGCCGTTTTCACTGTAAAACTGAGTTGGAGCTTGTACCTCCCCATATATATGTATGGAGTGGAGTTGGCAACTGAAAAGAAACTTTGTGTTCCCTTCAAGCTAGGTGAAGGACGGCTTTCACACACACTTATCTCTCAGAACTGAGCATGTGGAGAGACGTTCGTTCATCCAGCACAAAGGGAACGGGTTGCAGGAGAAACCCTTACTCTGGTTTCTCAGTCTGTTTCCTAGTGCCGGTTTGAAGTGCCTGCCGTTTTCACTGTAAAACCGAGTTGGAGCTTGTACCTCCCCATATATATGTATGGAGTGGAGTTGGCAACTGAAAAGAAACTTTGTGTTCCCTTCAAGCTAGGTGAAGGACGGCTTTCACACACACTTATCTCTCAGAACTGAGCATGTGGAGAGACGTTCGTTCATCCAGCACAAAGGGAACGGGTTGCAGGAGAAACCCTTACTCTGGTTTCTCAGTCTGTTTCCTAGTGCCGGTTTGAAGTGCCTGCCGTTTTCACTGTAAAACCGAGTTGGAGCTTGTACCTCCCCATATATATGTATGGAGTGGAGTTGGCAACTGAAAAGAAACTTTGTGTTCCCTTCAAGCTAGGTGAAGGACGGCTTTCACACACACTTATCTCTCAGAACTGAGCATGTGGAGAGACGTTCGTTCATCCAGCACAAAGGGAACGGGTTGCAGGAGAAACCCTTACTCTGGTTTCTCAGTCTGTTTCCTAGTGCCGGTTTGAAGTGCCTGCCGTTTTCACTATAAAAGCGAG
Organism: Vicugna pacos; assembly: GCF_048564905.1. NCBI lineage: Eukaryota > Metazoa > Chordata > Mammalia > Artiodactyla > Camelidae > Vicugna > Vicugna pacos. The sequence goes on from NW_027328796.1 coordinate 459,378, forward strand.
TTGGAGCTTGTACCTCCCCATATATATGTATGGAGTGGAGTTGGCAACTGAAAAGAAACTTTGTGTTCCCTTCAAGCTAGGTGAAGGACGGCTTTCACACACACTTATCTCTCAGAACTGAGCATGTGGAGGGACGTTCGTTCATCCAGCACAAAGGGAACGGGTTGCAGGAGAAACCCTTACTCTGGTTTCTCAGTCTGTTTCCTAGTGCCGGTTTGAAGTGCCTGCCGTTTTCACTGTAAAACCGAGTTGGAGCTTGTACCTCCCCTTATATATGAATGGAGTGGAGTTGGCAACTGAAAAGAAACTTTGTGTTCCCTTCAAGCTAGGTGAAGGACGGCTTTCACACTCACTTATCTCTCAGAACTGAGCATGTGGAGAGACGTTCGTTCATCCAGCACAAAGGGAACGGGTTGCAGGAGAAACCCTTACTCTGGTTTCTCAGTCGGTTTCCTAGGGCCGGTTTGAAGTGCCTGCCGTTTTCACTGTAAAACCGAGTTGGAGCTTGTACCTCCCCATATATATGTATGGAGTGGAGTTGGCAACTGAAAAGAAACTTTGTGTTCCCTTCAAGCTAGGTGAAGGACGGCTTTCACACACACGTATCTCTCAGAACTGAGCATGTGGAGAGACGTTCGTTCATCCAGCACAAAGGGAACGGGTTGCAGGAGAAACCCTTACTCTGGTTTCTCAGTCTGTTTCCTAGTGCCGGTTTGAAGTGCCTGCCGTTTTCACTGTAAAACCGAGTTGGAGCTTGTACCTCCCCATATATATGTATGGAGTGGAGTTGGCAACTGAAAAGAAACTTTGTGTTCCCTTCAAGCTAGGTGAAGGACGGCTTTCACACACACTTATCTCTCAGAACTGAGCATGTGGAGAGACGTTCGTTCATCCAGCACAAAGGGAACGGGTTGCAGGAGAAACCCTTACTCTGGTTTCTCAGTCTGTTTCCTAGTGCCGGTTTGAAGTGCCTGCCGTTTTCACTGTAAAACCGAGTTGGAGCTTGTACCTCCCCATATATATGTATGGAGTGGAGTTGGCAACTGAAAAGAAACTTTGTGTTCCCTTCAAGCTAGGTGAAGGACGGCTTTCACACACACTTATCTCTCAGAACTGAGCATGTGGAGAGACGTTCGTTCATCCAGCACAAAGGGAACGGGTTGCAGGAGAAACCCTTACTCTGGTTTCTCAGTCGGTTTCCTAGTGCCGGTTTGAAGTGCCTGCCGTTTTCACTGTAAAACCGAGTTGGAGCTTGTACCTCCCCATATATATGTATGGAGTGGAGTTGGCAACTGAAAAGAAACTTTGTGTTCCCTTCAAGCTAGGTGAAGGACGGCTTTCACACACACTTATCTCTCAGAACTGAGCATGTGGAGAGACGTTCGTTCATCCAGCACAAAGGGAACGGGTTGCAGGAGAAACCCTTACTCTGGTTTCTCAGTCGGTTTCCTAGTGCCGGTTTGAAGTGCCTGCCGTTTTCACTGTAAAACCGAGTTGGAGCTTGTACCTCCCCATATATATGTATGGAGTGGAGTTGGCAACTGAAAAGAAACTTTGTGTTCCCTTCAAGCTAGGTGAAGGACGGCTTTCACACACACTTGTCTCTCAGAACTGAGCATGTGGAGAGACGTTCGTTCATCCAGCACAAAGGGAACGGGTTGCAGGAGAAACCCTTACTCTGGTTTCTCAGTCGGTTTCCTAGTGCCGGTTTGAAGTGCCTGCCGTTTTCACTGTAAAACCGAGTTGGAGCTTGTACCTCCCCATATATATGTATGGAGTGGATTTGGCAACTGAAAAGAAACTTTGTGTTCCCTTCAAGCTAGGTGAAGGACGGCTTTCACACACACTTATCTCTCAGAACTGAGCATGTGGAGAGACGTTCGTTCATCCAGCACAAAGGGAACGGGTTGCAGGAGAAACCCTTACTCTGGTTTCTCAGTCTGTTTCCTAGTGCCGGTTTGAAGTGCCTGCCGTTTTCACTGTAAAACCGAGTTGGAGCTTGTACCTCCCCATATATATGTATGGAGTGGAGTTGGCAACTGAAAAGAAACTTTGTGTTCCCTTCAAGCTAGGTGAAGGACGGCTTTCACACACACTTATCTCTCAGAACTGAGCATGTGGAGAGACGTTCGTTCATCCAGCACAAAGGGAACGGGTTGCAGGAGAAACCCTTACTCTGGTTTCTCAGTCTGTTTCCTAGTGCCGGTTTGAAGTGCCTGCCGTTTTCACTGTAAAACCGAGTTGGAGCTTGTACCTCCCCATATATATGTATGGAGTGGAGTTGGCAACTGAAAAGAAACTTTGTGTTCCCTTCAAGCTAGGTGAAGGACGGCTTTCACACACACTTGTCTCTCAGAACTGAGCATGTGGAGAGACGTTCGTTCATCCAGCACAAAGGGAACGGGTTGCAGGAGAAACCCTTACTCTGGTTTCTCAGTCTGTTTCCTAGTGCCGGTTTGAAGTGCCTGCCGTTTTCACTGTAAAACTGAGTTGGAGCTTGTACCTCCCCATATATATGTATGGAGTGGAGTTGGCAACTGAAAAGAAACTTTGTGTTCCCTTCAAGCTAGGTGAAGGACGGCTTTCACACACACTTATCTCTCAGAACTGAGCATGTGGAGAGACGTTCGTTCATCCAGCACAAAGGGAACGGGTTGCAGGAGAAACCCTTACTCTGGTTTCTCAGTCTGTTTCCTAGTGCCGGTTTGAAGTGCCTGCCGTTTTCACTGTAAAACCGAGTTGGAGCTTGTACCTCCCCATATATATGTATGGAGTGGAGTTGGCAACTGAAAAGAAACTTTGTGTTCCCTTCAAGCTAGGTGAAGGACGGCTTTCACACACACTTATCTCTCAGAACTGAGCATGTGGAGAGACGTTCGTTCATCCAGCACAAAGGGAACGGGTTGCAGGAGAAACCCTTACTCTGGTTTCTCAGTCTGTTTCCTAGTGCCGGTTTGAAGTGCCTGCCGTTTTCACTGTAAAACCGAGTTGGAGCTTGTACCTCCCCATATATATGTATGGAGTGGAGTTGGCAACTGAAAAGAAACTTTGTGTTCCCTTCAAGCTAGGTGAAGGACGGCTTTCACACACACTTATCTCTCAGAACTGAGCATGTGGAGAGACGTTCGTTCATCCAGCACAAAGGGAACGGGTTGCAGGAGAAACCCTTACTCTGGTTTCTCAGTCTGTTTCCTAGTGCCGGTTTGAAGTGCCTGCCGTTTTCACTGTAAAACCGATTTGGAGCTTGTACCTCCCCATATATATGTATGGAGTGGAGTTGGCAACTGAAAAGAAACTTTGTGTTCCCTTCAAGCTAGGTGAAGGACGGCTTTCACACACACTTATCTCTCAGAACTGAGCATGTGGAGAGACGTTCGTTCATTCAGCACAAAGGGAACGGGTTGCAGGAGAAACCCTTACTCTGGTTTCTCAGTCTGTTTCCTAGTGCCGGTTTGAAGTGCCTGCCGTTTTCACTGTAAAACCGAGTTGGAGCTTGTACCTCCCCATATATATGTATGGAGTGGAGTTGGCAACTGAAAAGAAACTTTGTGTTCCCTTCAAGCTAGGTGAAGGACGGCTTTCACACACACTTGTCTCTCAGAACTGAGCATGTGGAGAGACGTTCGTTCATCCAGCACAAAGGGAACGGGTTGCAGGAGAAACCCTTACTCTGGTTTCTCAGTCTGTTTCCTAGTGCCGGTTTGAAGTGCCTGCCGTTTTCACTGTAAAACTGAGTTGGAGCTTGTACCTCCCCATATATATGTATGGAGTGGAGTTGGCAACTGAAAAGAAACTTTGTGTTCCCTTCAAGCTAGGTGAAGGACGGCTTTCACACACACTTATCTCTCAGAACTGAGCATGTGGAGAGACGTTCGTTCATCCAGCACAAAGGGAACGGGTTGCAGGAGAAACCCTTACTCTGGTTTCTCAGTCTGTTTCCTAGTGCCGGTTTGAAGTGCCTGCCGTTTTCACTGTAAAACCGAGTTGGAGCTTGTACCTCCCCATATATATGTATGGAGTGGAGTTGGCAACTGAAAAGAAACTTTGTGTTCCCTTCAAGCTAGGTGAAGGACGGCTTTCACACACACTTATCTCTCAGAACTGAGCATGTGGAGAGACGTTCGTTCATCCAGCACAAAGGGAACGGGTTGCAGGAGAAACCCTTACTCTGGTTTCTCAGTCTGTTTCCTAGTGCCGGTTTGAAGTGCCTGCCGTTTTCACTGTAAAACCGAGTTGGAGCTTGTACCTCCCCATATATATGTATGGAGTGGAGTTGGCAACTGAAAAGAAACTTTGTGTTCCCTTCAAGCTAGGTGAAGGACGGCTTTCACACACACTTATCTCTCAGAACTGAGCATGTGGAGAGACGTTCGTTCATCCAGCACAAAGGGAACGGGTTGCAGGAGAAACCCTTACTCTGGTTTCTCAGTCTGTTTCCTAGTGCCGGTTTGAAGTGCCTGCCGTTTTCACTATAAAAGCGAGTTGGAGCTTGTACCTCCCCATATATATGTATGGAGTGGAGTTGGCAACTGAAAAGAAACTTTGTGTTCCCTTCAAGCTAGGTGAAGGACGGCTTTCACACACACTTATCTCTCAGAACTGAGCATGTGGAGGGACGTTCGTTCATCCAGCACAAAGGGAACGGGTTGCAGGAGAAACCCTTACTCTGGTTTCTCAGTCTGTTTCCTAGTGCCGGTTTGAAGTGCCTGCCGTTTTCACTGTAAAACCGAGTTGGAGCTTGTACCTCCCCATATATATGAATGGAGTGGAGTTGGCAACTGAAAAGAAACTTTGTGTTCCCTTCAAGCTAGGTGAAGGACGGCTTTCACACTCACTTATCTCTCAGAACTGAGCATGTGGAGAGACGTTCGTTCATCCAGCACAAAGGGAACGGGTTGCAGGAGAAACCCTTACTCTGGTTTCTCAGTCGGTTTCCTAGGGCCGGTTTGAAGTGCCTGCCGTTTTCACTGTAAAACCGAGTTGGAGCTTGTACCTCCCCATATATATGTATGGAGTGGAGTTGGCAACTGAAAAGAAACTTTGTGTTCCCTTCAAGCTAGGTGAAGGACGGCTTTCACACACACGTATCTCTCAGAACTGAGCATGTGGAGAGACGTTCGTTCATCCAGCACAAAGGGAACGGGTTGCAGGAGAAACCCTTACTCTGGTTTCTCAGTCTGTTTCCTAGTGCCGGTTTGAAGTGCCTGCCGTTTTCACTGTAAAACCGAGTTGGAGCTTGTACCTCCCCATATATATGTATGGAGTGGAGTTGGCAACTGAAAAGAAACTTTGTGTTCCCTTCAAGCTAGGTGAAGGACGGCTTTCACACACACTTATCTCTCAGAACTGAGCATGTGGAGAGACGTTCGTTCATCCAGCACAAAGGGAACGGGTTGCAGGAGAAACCCTTACTCTGGTTTCTCAGTCGGTTTCCTAGTGCCGGTTTGAAGTGCCTGCCGTTTTCACTGTAAAACCGAGTTGGAGCTTGTACCTCCCCATATATATGTATGGAGTGGAGTTGGCAACTGAAAAGAAACTTTGTGTTCCCTTCAAGCTAGGTGAAGGACGGCTTTCACACACACTTATCTCTCAGAACTGAGCATGTGGAGAGACGTTCGTTCATCCAGCACAAAGGGAACGGGTTGCAGGAGAAACCCTTACTCTGGTTTCTCAGTCTGTTTCCTAGTGCCGGTTTGAAGTGCCTGCCGTTTTCACTGTAAAACCGAGTTGGAGCTTGTACCTCCCCATATATATGTATGGAGTGGAGTTGGCAACTGAAAAGAAACTTTGTGTTCCCTTCAAGCTAGGTGAAGGACGGCTTTCACACACACTTATCTCTCAGAACTGAGCATGTGGAGAGACGTTCGTTCATCCAGCACAAAGGGAACGGGTTGCAGGAGAAACCCTTACTCTGGTTTCTCAGTCTGTTTCCTAGTGCCGGTTTGAAGTGCCTGCCGTTTTCACTGTAAAACCGAGTTGGAGCTTGTACCTCCCCATATATATGTATGGAGTGGAGTTGGCAACTGAAAAGAAACTTTGTGTTCCCTTCAAGCTAGGTGAAGGACGGCTTTCACACACACTTGTCTCTCAGAACTGAGCATGTGGAGAGACGTTCGTTCATCCAGCACAAAGGGAACGGGTTGCAGGAGAAACCCTTACTCTGGTTTCTCAGTCTGTTTCCTAGTGCCGGTTTGAAGTGCCTGCCGTTTTCACTGTAAAACCGAGTTGGAGCTTGTACCTCCCCATATATATGTATGGAGTGGAGTTGGCAACTGAAAAGAAACTTTGTGTTCCCTTCAAGCTAGGTGAAGGACGGCTTTCACACACACTTATCTCTCAGAACTGAGCATGTGGAGAGACGTTCGTTCATCCAGCACAAAGGGAACGGGTTGCAGGAGAAACCCTTACTCTGGTTTCTCAGTCTGTTTCCTAGTGCCGGTTTGAAGTGCCTGCCGTTTTCACTGTAAAACCGAGTTGGAGCTTGTACCTCCCCATATATATGTATGGAGTGGAGTTGGCAACTGAAAAGAAACTTTGTGTTCCCTTCAAGCTAGGTGAAGGACGGCTTTCACACACACTTATCTCTCAGAACTGAGCATGTGGAGAGACGTTCGTTCATCCAGCACAAAGGGAACGGGTTGCAGGAGAAACCCTTACTCTGGTTTCTCAGTCTGTTTCCTAGTGCCGGTTTGAAGTGCCTGCCGTTTTCACTGTAAAACCGAGTTGGAGCTTGTACCTCCCCATATATATGTATGGAGTGGAGTTGGCAACTGAAAAGAAACTTTGTGTTCCCTTCAAGCTAGGTGAAGGACGGCTTTCACACACACTTATCTCTCAGAACTGAGCATGTGGAGAGACGTTCGTTCATCCAGCACAAAGGGAACGGGTTGCAGGAGAAACCCTTACTCTGGTTTCTCAGTCTGTTTCCTAGTGCCGGTTTGAAGTGCCTGCCGTTTTCACTGTAAAACTGAGTTGGAGCTTGTACCTCCCCATATATATGTATGGAGTGGAGTTGGCAACTGAAAAGAAACTTTGTGTTCCCTTCAAGCTAGGTGAAGGACGGCTTTCACACACACTTATCTCTCAGAACTGAGCATGTGGAGAGACGTTCGTTCATCCAGCACAAAGGGAACGGGTTGCAGGAGAAACCCTTACTCTGGTTTCTCAGTCTGTTTCCTAGTGCCGGTTTGAAGTGCCTGCCGTTTTCACTGTAAAACCGAGTTGGAGCTTGTACCTCCCCATATATATGTATGGAGTGGAGTTGGCAACTGAAAAGAAACTTTGTGTTCCCTTCAAGCTAGGTGAAGGACGGCTTTCACACACACTTATCTCTCAGAACTGAGCATGTGGAGAGACGTTCGTTCATCCAGCACAAAGGGAACGGGTTGCAGGAGAAACCCTTACTCTGGTTTCTCAGTCTGTTTCCTAGTGCCGGTTTGAAGTGCCTGCCGTTTTCACTGTAAAACCGAGTTGGAGCTTGTACCTCCCCATATATATGTATGGAGTGGAGTTGGCAACTGAAAAGAAACTTTGTGTTCCCTTCAAGCTAGGTGAAGGACGGCTTTCACACACACTTATCTCTCAGAACTGAGCATGTGGAGAGACGTTCGTTCATCCAGCACAAAGGGAACGGGTTGCAGGAGAAACCCTTACTCTGGTTTCTCAGTCTGTTTCCTAGTGCCGGTTTGAAGTGCCTGCCGTTTTCACTGTAAAACCGAGTTGGAGCTTGTACCTCCCCATATATATGTATGGAGTGGAGTTGGCAACTGAAAAGAAACTTTGTGTTCCCTTCAAGCTAGGTGAAGGACGGCTTTCACACACACTTATCTCTCAGAACTGAGCATGTGGAGAGACGTTCGTTCATCCAGCACAAAGGGAACGGGTTGCAGGAGAAACCCTTACTCTGGTTTCTCAGTCTGTTTCCTAGTGCCGGTTTGAAGTGCCTGCCGTTTTCACTGTAAAACTGAGTTGGAGCTTGTACCTCCCCATATATATGTATGGATTGGAGTTGGCAACTGAAAAGAAACTTTGTGTTCCCTTCAAGCTAGGTGAAGGACGGCTTTCACACACACTTGTCTCTCAGAACTGAGCATGTGGAGAGACGTTCGTTCATCCAGCACAAAGGGAACGGGTTGCAGGAGAAACCCTTACTCTGGTTTCTCAGTCTGTTTCCTAGTGCCGGTTTGAAGTGCCTGCCGTTTTCACTGTAAAACTGAGTTGGAGCTTGTACCTCCCCATATATATGTATGGAGTGGAGTTGGCAACTGAAAAGAAACTTTGTGTTCCCTTCAAGCTAGGTGAAGGACGGCTTTCACACACACTTATCTCTCAGAACTGAGCATGTGGAGAGACGTTCGTTCATCCAGCACAAAGGGAACGGGTTGCAGGAGAAACCCTTACTCTGGTTTCTCAGTCTGTTTCCTAGTGCCGGTTTGAAGTGCCTGCCGTTTTCACTGTAAAACCGAGTTGGAGCTTGTACCTCCCCATATATATGTATGGAGTGGAGTTGGCAACTGAAAAGAAACTTTGTGTTCCCTTCAAGCTAGGTGAAGGACGGCTTTCACACACACTTATCTCTCAGAACTGAGCATGTGGAGAGACGTTCGTTCATCCAGCACAAAGGGAACGGGTTGCAGGAGAAACCCTTACTCTGGTTTCTCAGTCTGTTTCCTAGTGCCGGTTTGAAGTGCCTGCCGTTTTCACTGTAAAACCGAGTTGGAGCTTGTACCTCCCCATATATATGTATGGAGTGGAGTTGGCAACTGAAAAGAAACTTTGTGTTCCCTTCAAGCTAGGTGAAGGACGGCTTTCACACACACTTATCTCTCAGAACTGAGCATGTGGAGAGACGTTCGTTCATCCAGCACAAAGGGAACGGGTTGCAGGAGAAACCCTTACTCTGGTTTCTCAGTCTGTTTCCTAGTGCCGGTTTGAAGTGCCTGCCGTTTTCACTATAAAAGCGAGTTGGAGCTTGTACCTCCCCATATATATGTATGGAGTGGAGTTGGCAACTGAAAAGAAACTTTGTGTTCCCTTCAAGCTAGGTGAAGGACGGCTTTCACACACACTTATCTCTCAGAACTGAGCATGTGGAGGGACGTTCGTTCATCCAGCACAAAGGGAACGGGTTGCAGGAGAAACCCTTACTCTGGTTTCTCAGTCTGTTTCCTAGTGCCGGTTTGAAGTGCCTGCCGTTTTCACTGTAAAACCGAGTTGGAGCTTGTACCTCCCCATATATATGAATGGAGTGGAGTTGGCAACTGAAAAGAAACTTTGTGTTCCCTTCAAGCTAGGTGAAGGACGGCTTTCACACTCACTTATCTCTCAGAACTGAGCATGTGGAGAGACGTTCGTTCATCCAGCACAAAGGGAACGGGTTGCAGGAGAAACCCTTACTCTGGTTTCTCAGTCGGTTTCCTAGGGCCGGTTTGAAGTGCCTGCCGTTTTCACTGTAAAACCGAGTTGGAGCTTGTACCTCCCCATATATATGTATGGAGTGGAGTTGGCAACTGAAAAGAAACTTTGTGTTCCCTTCAAGCTAGGTGAAGGACGGCTTTCACACACACGTATCTCTCAGAACTGAGCATGTGGAGAGACGTTCGTTCATCCAGCACAAAGGGAACGGGTTGCAGGAGAAACCCTTACTCTGGTTTCTCAGTCTGTTTCCTAGTGCCGGTTTGAAGTGCCTGCCGTTTTCACTGTAAAACCGAGTTGGAGCTTGTACCTCCCCATATATATGTATGGAGTGGAGTTGGCAACTGAAAAGAAACTTTGTGTTCCCTTCAAGCTAGGTGAAGGACGGCTTTCACACACACTTATCTCTCAGAACTGAGCATGTGGAGAGACGTTCGTTCATCCAGCACAAAGGGAACGGGTTGCAGGAGAAACCCTTACTCTGGTTTCTCAGTCTGTTTCCTAGTGCCGGTTTGAAGTGCCTGCCGTTTTCACTGTAAAACCGAGTTGGAGCTTGTACCTCCCCATATATATGTATGGAGTGGAGTTGGCAACTGAAAAGAAACTTTGTGTTCCCTTCAAGCTAGGTGAAGGACGGCTTTCACACACACTTATCTCTCAGAACTGAGCATGTGGAGAGACGTTCGTTCATCCAGCACAAAGGGAACGGGTTGCAGGAGAAACCCTTACTCTGGTTTCTCAGTCTGTTTCCTAGTGCCGGTTTGAAGTGCCTGCCGTTTTCACTATAAAAGCGAGTTGGAGCTTGTACCTCCCCATATATATGTATGGAGTGGAGTTGGCAACTGAAAAGAAACTTTGTGTTCCCTTCAAGCTAGGTGAAGGACGGCTTTCACACACACTTATCTCTCAGAACTGAGCATGTGGAGGGACGTTCGTTCATCCAGCACAAAGGGAACGGGTTGCAGGAGAAACCCTTACTCTGGTTTCTCAGTCTGTTTCCTAGTGCCGGTTTGAAGTGCCTGCCGTTTTCACTGTAAAACCGAGTTGGAGCTTGTACCTCCCCATATATATGAATGGAGTGGAGTTGGCAACTGAAAAGAAACTTTGTGTTCCCTTCAAGCTAGGTGAAGGACGGCTTTCACACTCACTTATCTCTCAGAACTGAGCATGTGGAGAGACGTTCGTTCATCCAGCACAAAGGGAACGGGTTGCAGGAGAAACCCTTACTCTGGTTTCTCAGTCGGTTTCCTAGGGCCGGTTTGAAGTGCCTGCCGTTTTCACTGTAAAACCGAGTTGGAGCTTGTACCTCCCCATATATATGAATGGAGTGGAGTTGGCAACTGAAAAGAAACTTTGTGTTCCCTTCAAGCTAGGTGAAGGACGGCTTTCACACACACGTATCTCTCAGAACTGAGCATGTGGAGAGACGTTCGTTCATCCAGCACAAAGGGAACGGGTTGCAGGAGAAACCCTTACTCTGGTTTCTCAGTCTGTTTCCTAGTGCCCGTTTGAAGTGCCTGCCGTTTTCACTGTAAAACCGAGTTGGAGCTTGTACCTCCCCATATATATGTATGGAGTGGAGTTGGCAACTGAAAAGAAACTTTGTGTTCCCTTCAAGCTAGGTGAAGGACGGCTTTCACACACACTTATCTCTCAGAACTGAGCATGTGGAGAGACGTTCGTTCATCCAGCACAAAGGGAACGGGTTGCAGGAGAAACCCTTACTCTGGTTTCTCAGTCTGTTTCCTAGTGCCGGTTTGAAGTGCCTGCCGTTTTCACTGTAAAACCGAGTTGGAGCTTGTACCTCCCCATATATATGTATGGAGTGGAGTTGGCAACTGAAAAGAAACTTTGTGTTCCCTTCAAGCTAGGTGAAGGACGGCTTTCACACACACTTATCTCTCAGAACTGAGCATGTGGAGAGACGTTCGTTCATCCAGCACAAAGGGAACGGGTTGCAGGAGAAACCCTTACTCTGGTTTCTCAGTCTGTTTCCTAGGGCCGGTTTGAAGTGCCTGCCGTTTTCACTGTAAAACCGAGTTGGAGCTTGTACCTCCCCATATATATGTATGGAGTGGAGTTGGCAACTGAAAAGAAACTTTGTGTTCCCTTCAAGCTAGGTGAAGGACGGCTTTCACACACACTTATCTCTCAGAACTGAGCATGTGGAGAGACGTTCGTTCATCCAGCACAAAGGGAACGGGTTGCAGGAGAAACCCTTACTCTGGTTTCTCAGTCTGTTTCCTAGTGCCGGTTTGAAGTGCCTGCCGTTTTCACTGTAAAACCGAGTTGGAGCTTGTACCTCCCCATATATATGTATGGAGTGGAGTTGGCAACTGAAAAGAAACTTTGTGTTCCCTTCAAGCTAGGTGAAGGACGGCTTTCACACACACTTATCTCTCAGAACTGAGCATGTGGAGAGACGTTCGTTCATCCAGCACAAAGGGAACGGGTTGCAGGAGAAACCCTTACTCTGGTTTCTCAGTCTGTTTCCTAGGGCCGGTTTGAAGTGCCTGCCGTTTTCACTGTAAAACCGAGTTGGAGCTTGTACCTCCCCATATATATGTATGGAGTGGAGTTGGCAACTGAAAAGAAACTTTGTGTTCCCTTCAAGCTAGGTGAAGGACGGCTTTCACACACACTTATCTCTCAGAACTGAGCATGTGGAGAGACGTTCGTTCATCCAGCACAAAGGGAACGGGTTGCAGGAGAAACCCTTACTCTGGTTTCTCAGTCTGTTTCCTAGTGCCGGTTTGAAGTGCCTGCCGTTTTCACTGTAAAACCGAGTTGGAGCTTGTACCTCCCCATATATATGTATGGAGTGGAGTTGGCAACTGAAAAGAAACTTTGTGTTCCCTTCAAGCTAGGTGAAGGACGGCTTTCACACACACTTATCTCTCAGAACTGAGCATGTGGAGAGACGTTCGTTCATCCAGCACAAAGGGAACGGGTTGCAGGAGAAACCCTTACTCTGGTTTCTCAGTCGGTTTCCTAGTGCCGGTATGAAGTGCCTGCCGTTTTCACTGTAAAACCGAGTTGGAGCTTGTACCTCCCCATATATATGTATGGAGTGGAGTTGGCAACTGAAAAGAAACTTTGTGTTCCCTTCAAGCTAGGTGAAGGACGGCTTTCACACACACTTATCTCTCAGAACTGAGCATGTGGAGAGACGTTCGTTCATCCAGCACAAAGGGAACGGGTTGCAGGAGAAACCCTTACTCTGGTTTCTCAGTCGGTTTCCTAGTGCCGGTTTGAAGTGCCTGCCGTTTTCACTGTAAAACCGAGTTGGAGCTTGTACCTCCCCATATATATGTATGGAGTGGAGTTGGCAACTGAAAAGAAACTTTGTGTTCCCTTCAAGCTAGGTGAAGGACGGCTTTCACACACACTTATCTCTCAGAACTGAGCATGTGGAGAGACGTTCGTTCATCCAGCACAAAGGGAACGGGTTGCAGGAGAAACCCTTACTCTGGTTTCTCAGTCGGTTTCCTAGTGCCGGTTTGAAGTGCCTGCCGTTTTCACTGTAAAACCGAGTTGGAGCTTGTACCTCCCCATATATATGTATGGAGTGGAGTTGGCAACTGAAAAGAAACTTTGTGTTCCCTTCAAGCTAGGTGAAGGACGGCTTTCACACACACTTATCTCTCAGAACTGAGCATGTGGAGAGACGTTCGTTCATCCAGCACAAAGGGAACGGGTTGCAGGAGAAACCCTTACTCTGGTTTCTCAGTCTGTTTCCTAGGGCCGGTTTGAAGTGCCTGCCGTTTTCACTGTAAAACCGAGTTGGAGCTTGTACCTCCCAATATATATGTATGGAGTGGAGTTGGCAACTGAAAAGAAACTTTGTGTTCCCTTCAAGCTAGGTGAAGGACGGCTTTCACACACACTTATCTCTCAGAACTGAGCATGTGGAGAGACGTTCGTTCATCCAGCACAAAGGGAACGGGTTGCAGGAGAAACCCTTACTCTGGTTTCTCAGTCTGTTTCCTAGTGCCGGTTTGAAGTGCCTGCCGTTTTCACTGTAAAACCGAGTTGGAGCTTGTACCTCCCCATATATATGTATGGAGTGGAGTTGGCAACTGAAAAGAAACTTTGTGTTCCCTTCAAGCTAGGTGAAGGACGGCTTTCACACACACTTATCTCTCAGAACTGAGCATGTGGAGGGACGTTCGTTCATCCAGCACAAAGGGAACGGGTTGCAGGAGAAACCCTTACTCTGGTTTCTCAGTCTGTTTCCTAGTGCCGGTTTGAAGTGCCTGCCGTTTTCACTGTAAAACCGAGTTGGAGCTTGTACCTCCCCATATATATGAATGGAGTGGAGTTGGCAACTGAAAAGAAACTTTGTGTTCCCTTCAAGCTAGGTGAAGGACGGCTTTCACACTCACTTATCTCTCAGAACTGAGCATGTGGAGAGACGTTCGTTCATCCAGCACAAAGGGAACGGGTTGCAGGAGAAACCCTTACTCTGGTTTCTCAGTCGGTTTCCTAGGGCCGGTTTGAAGTGCCTGCCGTTTTCACTGTAAAACCGAGTTGGAGCTTGTACCTCCCCATATATATGTATGGAGTGGAGTTGGCAACTGAAAAGAAACTTTGTGTTCCCTTCAAGCTAGGTGAAGGACGGCTTTCACACACACGTATCTCTCAGAACTGAGCATGTGGAGAGACGTTCGTTCATCCAGCACAAAGGGAACGGGTTGCAGGAGAAACCCTTACTCTGGTTTCTCAGTCTGTTTCCTAGTGCCGGTTTGAAGTGCCTGCCGTTTTCACTGTAAAACCGAGTTGGAGCTTGTACCTCCCCATATATATGTATGGAGTGGAGTTGGCAACTGAAAAGAAACTTTGTGTTCCCTTCAAGCTAGGTGAAGGACGGCTTTCACACACACTTATCTCTCAGAACTGAGCATGTGGAGAGACGTTCGTTCATCCAGCACAAAGGGAACGGGTTGCAGGAGAAACCCTTACTCTGGTTTCTCAGTCTGTTTCCTAGTGCCGGTTTGAAGTGCCTGCCGTTTTCACTGTAAAACCGAGTTGGAGCTTGTACCTCCCCATATATATGTATGGAGTGGAGTTGGCAACTGAAAAGAAACTTTGTGTTCCCTTCAAGCTAGGTGAAGGACGGCTTTCACACACACTTATCTCTCAGAACTGAGCATGTGGAGAGACGTTCGTTCATCCAGCACAAAGGGAACGGGTTGCAGGAGAAACCCTTACTCTGGTTTCTCAGTCTGTTTCCTAGTGCCGGTTTGAAGTGCCTGCCGTTTTCACTATAAAAGCGAGTTGGAGCTTGTACCTCCCCATATATATGTATGGAGTGGAGTTGGCAACTGAAAAGAAACTTTGTGTTCCCTTCAAGCTAGGTGAAGGACGGCTTTCACACACACTTATCTCTCAGAACTGAGCATGTGGAGGGACGTTCGTTCATCCAGCACAAAGGGAACGGGTTGCAGGAGAAACCCTTACTCTGGTTTCTCAGTCTGTTTCCTAGTGCCGGTTTGAAGTGCCTGCCGTTTTCACTGTAAAACCGAGTTGGAGCTTGTACCTCCCCATATATATGAATGGAGTGGAGTTGGCAACTGAAAAGAAACTTTGTGTTCCCTTCAAGCTAGGTGAAGGACGGCTTTCACACTCACTTATCTCTCAGAACTGAGCATGTGGAGAGACGTTCGTTCATCCAGCACAAAGGGAACGGGTTGCAGGAGAAACCCTTACTCTGGTTTCTCAGTCGGTTTCCTAGGGCCGGTTTGAAGTGCCTGCCGTTTTCACTGTAAAACCGAGTTGGAGCTTGTACCTCCCCATATATATGAATGGAGTGGAGTTGGCAACTGAAAAGAAACTTTGTGTTCCCTTCAAGCTAGGTGAAGGACGGCTTTCACACACACGTATCTCTCAGAACTGAGCATGTGGAGAGACGTTCGTTCATCCAGCACAAAGGGAACGGGTTGCAGGAGAAACCCTTACTCTGGTTTCTCAGTCTGTTTCCTAGTGCCCGTTTGAAGTGCCTGCCGTTTTCACTGTAAAACCGAGTTGGAGCTTGTACCTCCCCATATATATGTATGGAGTGGAGTTGGCAACTGAAAAGAAACTTTGTGTTCCCTTCAAGCTAGGTGAAGGACGGCTTTCACACACACTTATCTCTCAGAACTGAGCATGTGGAGAGACGTTCGTTCATCCAGCACAAAGGGAACGGGTTGCAGGAGAAACCCTTACTCTGGTTTCTCAGTCGGTTTCCTAGTGCCGGTTTGAAGTGCCTGCCGTTTTCACTGTAAAACCGAGTTGGAGCTTGTACCTCCCCATATATATGTATGGAGTGGAGTTGGCAACTGAAAAGAAACTTTGTGTTCCCTTCAAGCTAGGTGAAGGACGGCTTTCACACACACGTATCTCTCAGAACTGAGCATGTGGAGAGACGTTCGTTCATCCAGCACAAAGGGAACGGGTTGCAGGAGAAACCCTTACTCTGGTTTCTCAGTCTGTTTCCTAGTGCCGGTTTGAAGTGCCTGCCGTTTTCACTGTAAAACCGAGTTGGAGCTTGTACCTCCCCATATATATGTATGGAGTGGAGTTGGCAACTGAAAAGAAACTTTGTGTTCCCTTCAAGCTAGGTGAAGGACGGCTTTCACACACACTTATCTCTCAGAACTGAGCATGTGGAGAGACGTTCGTTCATCCAGCACAAAGGGAACGGGTTGCAGGAGAAACCCTTACTCTGGTTTCTCAGTCTGTTTCCTAGTGCCGGTTTGAAGTGCCTGCCGTTTTCACTGTAAAACCGAGTTGGAGCTTGTACCTCCCCATATATATGTATGGAGTGGAGTTGGCAACTGAAAAGAAACTTTGTGTTCCCTTCAAGCTAGGTGAAGGACGGCTTTCACACACACTTATCTCTCAGAACTGAGCATGTGGAGAGACGTTCGTTCATCCAGCACAAAGGGAACGGGTTGCAGGAGAAACCCTTACTCTGGTTTCTCAGTCTGTTTCCTAGTGCCGGTTTGAAGTGCCTGCCGTTTTCACTATAAAAGCGAGTTGGAGCTTGTACCTCCCCATATATATGTATGGAGTGGAGTTGGCAACTGAAAAGAAACTTTGTGTTCCCTTCAAGCTAGGTGAAGGACGGCTTTCACACACACTTATCTCTCAGAACTGAGCATGTGGAGGGACGTTCGTTCATCCAGCACAAAGGGAACGGGTTGCAGGAGAAACCCTTACTCTGGTTTCTCAGTCTGTTTCCTAGTGCCGGTTTGAAGTGCCTGCCGTTTTCACTGTAAAACCGAGTTGGAGCTTGTACCTCCCCATATATATGAATGGAGTGGAGTTGGCAACTGAAAAGAAACTTTGTGTTCCCTTCAAGCTAGGTGAAGGACGGCTTTCACACTCACTTATCTCTCAGAACTGAGCATGTGGAGAGACGTTCGTTCATCCAGCACAAAGGGAACGGGTTGCAGGAGAAACCCTTACTCTGGTTTCTCAGTCGGTTTCCTAGGGCCGGTTTGAAGTGCCTGCCGTTTTCACTGTAAAACCGAGTTGGAGCTTGTACCTCCCCATATATATGAATGGAGTGGAGTTGGCAACTGAAAAGAAACTTTGTGTTCCCTTCAAGCTAGGTGAAGGACGGCTTTCACACACACGTATCTCTCAGAACTGAGCATGTGGAGAGACGTTCGTTCATCCAGCACAAAGGGAACGGGTTGCAGGAGAAACCCTTACTCTGGTTTCTCAGTCTGTTTCCTAGTGCCCGTTTGAAGTGCCTGCCGTTTTCACTGTAAAACCGAGTTGGAGCTTGTACCTCCCCATATATATGTATGGAGTGGAGTTGGCAACTGAAAAGAAACTTTGTGTTCCCTTCAAGCTAGGTGAAGGACGGCTTTCACACACACTTAACTCTCAGAACTGAGCATGTGGAGAGACGTTCGTTCATCCAGCACAAAGGGAACGGGTTGCAGGAGAAACCCTTACTCTGGTTTCTCAGTCGGTTTCCTAGTGCCGGTTTGAAGTGCCTGCCGTTTTCACTGTAAAACCGAGTTGGAGCTTGTACCTCCCCATATATATGTATGGAGTGGAGTTGGCAACTGAAAAGAAACTTTGTGTTCCCTTCAAGCTAGGTGAAGGACGGCTTTCACACACACTTATCTCTCAGAACTGAGCATGTGGAGAGACGTTCGTTCATCCAGCACAAAGGGAACGGGTTGCAGGAGAAACCCTTACTCTGGTTTCTCAGTCTGTTTCCTAGGGCCGGTTTGAAGTGCCTGCCGTTTTCACTGTAAAACCGAGTTGGAGCTTGTACCTCCCCATATATATGTATGGAGTGGAGTTGGCAACTGAAAAGAAACTTTGTGTTCCCTTCAAGCTAGGTGAAGGACGGCTTTCACACACACTTATCTCTCAGAACTGAGCATGTGGAGAGACGTTCGTTCATCCAGCACAAAGGGAACGGGTTGCAGGAGAAACCCTTACTCTGGTTTCTCAGTCTGTTTCCTAGTGCCGGTTTGAAGTGCCTGCCGTTTTCACTGTAAAACCGAGTTGGAGCTTGTACCTCCCCATATATATGTATGGAGTGGAGTTGGCAACTGAAAAGAAACTTTGTGTTCCCTTCAAGCTAGGTGAAGGACGGCTTTCACACACACTTATCTCTCAGAACTGAGCATGTGGAGAGACGTTCGTTCATCCAGCACAAAGGGAACGGGTTGCAGGAGAAACCCTTACTCTGGTTTCTCAGTCTGTTTCCTAGGGCCGGTTTGAAGTGCCTGCCGTTTTCACTGTAAAACCGAGTTGGAGCTTGTACCTCCCCATATATATGTATGGAGTGGAGTTGGCAACTGAAAAGAAACTTTGTGTTCCCTTCAAGCTAGGTGAAGGACGGCTTTCACACACACTTATCTCTCAGAACTGAGCATGTGGAGAGACGTTCGTTCATCCAGCACAAAGGGAACGGGTTGCAGGAGAAACCCTTACTCTGGTTTCTCAGTCTGTTTCCTAGTGCCGGTTTGAAGTGCCTGCCGTTTTCACTGTAAAACCGAGTTGGAGCTTGTACCTCCCCATATATATGTATGGAGTGGAGTTGGCAACTGAAAAGAAACTTTGTGTTCCCTTCAAGCTAGGTGAAGGACGGCTTTCACACACACTTATCTCTCAGAACTGAGCATGTGGAGAGACGTTCGTTCATCCAGCACAAAGGGAACGGGTTGCAGGAGAAACCCTTACTCTGGTTTCTCAGTCTGTTTCCTAGTGCCGGTTTGAAGTGCCTGCCGTTTTCACTGTAAAACCGAGTTGGAGCTTGTACCTCCCCATATATATGTATGGAGTGGAGTTGGCAACTGAAAAGAAACTTTGTGTTCCCTTCAAGCTAGGTGAAGGACGGCTTTCACACACACTTATCTCTCAGAACTGAGCATGTGGAGAGACGTTCGTTCATCCAGCACAAAGGGAACGGGTTGCAGGAGAAACCCTTACTCTGGTTTCTCAGTCGGTTTCCTAGTGCCGGTTTGAAGTGCCTGCCGTTTTCACTGTAAAACCGAGTTGGAGCTTGTACCTCCCCATATATATGTATGGAGTGGAGTTGGCAACTGAAAAGAAACTTTGTGTTCCCTTCAAGCTAGGTGAAGGACGGCTTTCACACACACTTATCTCTCAGAACTGAGCATGTGGAGAGACGTTCGTTCATCCAGCACAAAGGGAACGGGTTGCAGGAGAAACCCTTACTCTGGTTTCTCAGTCGGTTTCCTAGTGCCGGTTTGAAGTGCCTGCCGTTTTCACTGTAAAACCGAGTTGGAGCTTGTACCTCCCCATATATATGTATGGAGTGGAGTTGGCAACTGAAAAGAAACTTTGTGTTCCCTTCAAGCTAGGTGAAGGACGGCTTTCACACACACTTATCTCTCAGAACTGAGCATGTGGAGAGACGTTCGTTCATCCAGCACAAAGGGAACGGGTTGCAGGAGAAACCCTTACTCTGGTTTCTCAGTCTGTTTCCTAGGGCCGGTTTGAAGTGCCTGCCGTTTTCACTGTAAAACCGAGTTGGAGCTTGTACCTCCCAATATATATGTATGGAGTGGAGTTGGCAACTGAAAAGAAACTTTGTGTTCCCTTCAAGCTAGGTGAAGGACGGCTTTCACACACACTTATCTCTCAGAACTGAGCATGTGGAGAGACGTTCGTTCATCCAGCACAAAGGGAACGGGTTGCAGGAGAAACCCTTACTCTGGTTTCTCAGTCGGTTTCCTAGTGCCGGTTTGAAGTGCCTGCCGTTTTCACTGAAAAACCGAGTTGGAGCTTGTACCTCCCCATATATATGTATGGAGTGGAGTTGGCAACTGAAAAGAAACTTTGTGTTCCCTTCAAGCTAGGTGAAGGACGGCTTTCACACACACTTATCTCTCAGAACTGAGCATGTGGAGAGACGTTCGTTCATCCAGCACAAAGGGAACGGGTTGCAGGAGAAACCCTTACTCTGGTTTCTCAGTCTGTTTCCTAGGGCCGGTTTGAAGTGCCTGCCGTTTTCACTGTAAAACCGAGTTGGAGCTTGTACCTCCCCATATATATGTATGGAGTGGAGTTGGCAACTGAAAAGAAACTTTGTGTTCCCTTCAAGCTAGGTGAAGGACGGCTTTCACACACACTTATCTCTCAGAACTGAGCATGTGGAGAGACGTTCGTTCATCCAGCACAAAGGGAACGGGTTGCAGGAGAAACCCTTACTCTGGTTTCTCAGTCTGTTTCCTAGTGCCGGTTTGAAGTGCCTGCCGTTTTCACTGTAAAACCGAGTTGGAGCTTGTACCTCCCCATATATATGTATGGAGTGGAGTTGGCAACTGAAAAGAAACTTTGTGTTCCCTTCAAGCTAGGTGAAGGACGGCTTTCACACACACTTATCTCTCAGAACTGAGCATGTGGAGAGACGTTCGTTCATCCAGGACAAAGGGAACGGGTTGCAGGAGAAACCCTTACTCTGGTTTCTCAGTCTGTTTCCTAGTGCCGGTTTGAAGTGCCTGCCGTTTTCACTGTAAAACCGAGTTGGAGCTTGTACCTCCCCATATATATATATGGAGTGGAGTTGGCAACTGAAAAGAAACTTTGTGTTCCCTTCAAGCTAGGTGAAGGACGGCTTTCACACACACTTATCTCTCAGAACTGAGCATGTGGAGAGACGTTCGTTCATCCAGCACAAAGGGAACGGGTTGCAGGAGAAACCCTTACTCTGGTTTCTCAGTCGGTTTCCTATTGCCGGTTTGAAGTGCCTGCCGTTTTCACTGTAAAACCGAGTTGGAGCTTGTACCTCCCCATATATATGTATGGAGTGGAGTTGGCAACTGAAAAGAAACTTTGTATTCCCTTCAAGCTAGGTGAAGGACGGCTTTCACACACACTTATCTCTCAGAACTGAGCATGTGGAGACACGTTCGTTCATCCAGCACAAAGGGAACGGGTTGCAGGGGAAACCCTTACTCTGGTTTCTCAGTCTGTTTCCTAGTGCCGGATTGAAATGCCTGCCGTTTTCACTGTAAAACCGAGTTGGAGCTTGTACCTCCCCATATATATGTATGGAGTGGAGTTGGCAACTGAAATGAAACTTTGTGTTCCCTTCAAGCTAGGTGAAGGACGGCTTTCACACACACTTGCCTCTCAGAACTGAGCATGTGGAGAGACGTTCGTTCATCCAGCACAAAGGGAACGGGTTGCAGGAGAAACCCTTACTCTGGTTTCTCAGTCTGTTTCCTAGTGCCGGTTTGAAGTGCCTGCCGTTTTCACTGTAAAACTGAGTTGAAGCTTGTACCTCCCCATATATATGTATGGAGTGGAGTTGGCAACTGAAAAGAAACTTTGTGTTCCCTTCAAGCTAGGTGAAGGACGGCTTTCACACACACTTATCTCTCAGAACTGAGCATGTGGAGAGACGTTCGTTCATCCAGCACAAAGGGAACGGGTTGCAGGAGAAACCCTTACTCTGGGTTCTCAGTCTGTTTCCTAGTGCCGGTTTGAAGTGCCTGCCGTTTTCACTGTAAAACCGAGTTGGAGCTTGTACCTCCCCATATATATGTATGGAGTGGAGTTGGCAACTGAAAAGAAACTTTGTGTTCCCTTCAAGCTAGGTGAAGGACGGCTTTCACACACACTTATCTCTCAGAACTGAGCATGTGGAGAGACGTTCGTTCATCCAGCACAAAGGGAACGGGTTGCAGGAGAAACCCTTACTCTGGTTTCTCAGTCTGTTTCCTAGTGCCGGTTTGAAGTGCCTGCCGTTTTCACTGTAAAACCGAGTTGGAGCTTGTACCTCCCCATATATATGTATGGAGTGGAGTTGGCAACTGAAAAGAAACTTTGTGTTCCCTTCAAGCTAGGTGAAGGACGGCTTTCACACACACTTGCCTCTCAGAACTGAGCATGTGGAGAGACGTTCGTTCATCCAGCACAAAGGGAACGGGTTGCAGGAGAAACCCTTACTCTGGTTTCTCAGTCTGTTTCCTAGTGCCGGTTTGAAGTGCCTGCCGTTTTCACTGTAAAACTGAGTTGGAGCTTGTACCTCCCCATATATATGTATGGAGTGGAGTTGGCAACTGAAAAGAAACTTTGTGTTCCCTTCAAGCTAGGTGAAGGACGGCTTTCACACACACTTATCTCTCAGAACTGAGCATGTGGAGAGACGTTCGTTCATCCAGCACAAAGGGAACGGGTTGCAGGAGAAACCCTTACTCTGGTTTCTCAGTCTGTTTCCTAGTGCCGGTTTGAAGTGCCTGCCGTTTTCACTGTAAAACCGAGTTGGAGCTTGTACCTCCCCATATATATGTATGGAGTGGAGTTGGCAACTGAAAAGAAACTTTGTGTTCCCTTCAAGCTAGGTGAAGGACGGCTTTCACACACACTTATCTCTCAGAACTGAGCATGTGGAGAGACGTTCGTTCATCCAGCACAAAGGGAACGGGTTGCAGGAGAAACCCTTACTCTGGTTTCTCAGTCTGTTTCCTAGTGCCGGTTTGAAGTGCCTGCCGTTTTCACTGTAAAACCGAGTTGGAGCTTGTACCTCCCCATATATATGTATGGAGTGGAGTTGGCAACTGAAAAGAAACTTTGTGTTCCCTTCAAGCTAGGTGAAGGACGGCTTTCACACACACTTATCTCTCAGAACTGAGCATGTGGAGAGACGTTCGTTCATCCAGCACAAAGGGAACGGGTTGCAGGAGAAACCCTTACTCTGGTTTCTCAGTCTGTTTCCTAGTGCCGGTTTGAAGTGCCTGCCGTTTTCACTGTAAAACCGAGTTGGAGCTTGTACCTCCCCATATATATGTATGGAGTGGAGTTGGCAACTGAAAAGAAACTTTGTGTTCCCTTCAAGCTAGGTGAAGGACGGCTTTCACACACACTTATCTCTCAGAACTGAGCATGTGGAGAGACGTTCGTTCATCCAGCACAAAGGGAACGGGTTGCAGGAGAAACCCTTACTCTGGTTTCTCAGTCGGTTTCCTAGTGCCGGTTTGAAGTGCCTGCCGTTTTCACTGTAAAACCGAGTTGGAGCTTGTACCTCCCCATATATATGTATGGAGTGGAGTTGGCAACTGAAAAGAAACTTTGTGTTCCCTTCAAGCTAGGTGAAGGACGGCTTTCACACACACTTATCTCTCAGAACTGAGCATGTGGAGAGACGTTCGTTCATCCAGCACAAAGGGAACGGGTTGCAGGAGAAACCCTTACTCTGGTTTCTCAGTCGGTTTCCTAGTGCCGGTTTGAAGTGCCTGCCGTTTTCACTGTAAAACCGAGTTGGAGCTTGTACCTCCCCATATATATGTATAGAGTGGAGTTGGCAACTGAAAAGAAACTTTGTGTTCCCTTCAAGCTAGGTGAAGGACGGCTTTCACACACACTTATCTCTCAGAACTGAGCATGTGGAGAGACGTTCGTTCATCCAGCACAAAGGGAACGGGTTGCAGGAGAAACCCTTACTCTGGTTTCTCAGTCTGTTTCCTAGGGCCGGTTTGAAGTGCCTGCCGTTTTCACTGTAAAACCGAGTTGGAGCTTGTACCTCCCCATATATATGTATGGAGTGGAGTTGGCAACTGAAAAGAAACTTTGTGTTCCCTTCAAGCTAGGTGAAGGACGGCTTTCACACACACTTATCTCTCAGAACTGAGCATGTGGAGAGACGTTCGTTCATCCAGCACAAAGGGAACGGGTTGCAGGAGAAACCCTTACTCTGGTTTCTCAGTCTGTTTCCTAGTGCCGGTTTGAAGTGCCTGCCGTTTTCACTGTAAAACCGAGTTGGAGCTTGTACCTCCCCATATATATGTATGGAGTGGAGTTGGCAACTGAAAAGAAACTTTGTGTTCCCTTCAAGCTAGGTGAAGGACGGCTTTCACACACACTTATCTCTCAGAACTGAGCATGTGGAGAGACGTTCGTTCATCCAGCACAAAGGGAACGGGTTGCAGGAGAAACCCTTACTCTGGTTTCTCAGTCTGTTTCCTAGGGCCGGTTTGAAGTGCCTGCCGTTTTCACTGTAAAACCGAGTTGGAGCTTGTACCTCCCCATATATATGTATGGAGTGGAGTTGGCAACTGAAAAGAAACTTTGTGTTCCCTTCAAGCTAGGTGAAGGACGGCTTTCACACACACTTATCTCTCAGAACTGAGCATGTGGAGAGACGTTCGTTCATCCAGCACAAAGGGAACGGGTTGCAGGAGAAACCCTTACTCTGGTTTCTCAGTCTGTTTCCTAGTGCCGGTTTGAAGTGCCTGCCGTTTTCACTGTAAAACCGAGTTGGAGCTTGTACCTCCCCATATATATGTATGGAGTGGAGTTGGCAACTGAAAAGAAACTTTGTGTTCCCTTCAAGCTAGGTGAAGGACGGCTTTCACACACACTTATCTCTCAGAACTGAGCATGTGGAGAGACGTTCGTTCATCCAGCACAAAGGGAACGGGTTGCAGGAGAAACCCTTACTCTGGTTTCTCAGTCTGTTTCCTAGTGCCGGTTTGAAGTGCCTGCCGTTTTCACTGTAAAACCGAGTTGGAGCTTGTACCTCCCCATATATATGTATGGAGTGGAGTTGGCAACTGAAAAGAAACTTTGTGTTCCCTTCAAGCTAGGTGAAGGACGGCTTTCACACACACTTATCTCTCAGAACTGAGCATGTGGAGAGACGTTCGTTCATCCAGCACAAAGGGAACGGGTTGCAGGAGAAACCCTTACTCTGGTTTCTCAGTCGGTTTCCTAGTGCCGGTTTGAAGTGCCTGCCGTTTTCACTGTAAAACCGAGTTGGAGCTTGTACCTCCCCATATATATGTATGGAGTGGAGTTGGCAACTGAAAAGAAACTTTGTGTTCCCTTCAAGCTAGGTGAAGGACGGCTTTCACACACACTTATCTCTCAGAACTGAGCATGTGGAGAGACGTTCGTTCATCCAGCACAAAGGGAACGGGTTGCAGGAGAAACCCTTACTCTGGTTTCTCAGTCGGTTTCCTAGTGCCGGTTTGAAGTGCCTGCCGTTTTCACTGTAAAACCGAGTTGGAGCTTGTACCTCCCCATATATATGTATGGAGTGGAGTTGGCAACTGAAAAGAAACTTTGTGTTCCCTTCAAGCTAGGTGAAGGACGGCTTTCACACACACTTATCTCTCAGAACTGAGCATGTGGAGAGACGTTCGTTCATCCAGCACAAAGGGAACGGGTTGCAGGAGAAACCCTTACTCTGGTTTCTCAGTCTGTTTCCTAGGGCCGGTTTGAAGTGCCTGCCGTTTTCACTGTAAAACCGAGTTGGAGCTTGTACCTCCCAATACATATGTATGGAGTGGAGTTGGCAACTGAAAAGAAACTTTGTGTTCCCTTCAAGCTAGGTGAAGGACGGCTTTCACACACACTTATCTCTCAGAACTGAGCATGTGGAGAGACGTTCGTTCATCCAGCACAAAGGGAACGGGTTGCAGGAGAAACCCTTACTCTGGTTTCTCAGTCGGTTTCCTAGTGCCGGTTTGAAGTGCCTGCCGTTTTCACTGAAAAACCGAGTTGGAGCTTGTACCTCCCCATATATATGTATGGAGTGGAGTTGGCAACTGAAAAGAAACTTTGTGTTCCCTTCAAGCTAGGTGAAGGACGGCTTTCACACACACTTATCTCTCAGAACTGAGCATGTGGAGAGACGTTCGTTCATCCAGCACAAAGGGAACGGGTTGCAGGAGAAACCCTTACTCTGGTTTCTCAGTCTGTTTCCTAGGGCCGGTTTGAAGTGCCTGCCGTTTTCACTGTAAAACCGAGTTGGAGCTTGTACCTCCCCATATATATGTATGGAGTGGAGTTGGCAACTGAAAAGAAACTTTGTGTTCCCTTCAAGCTAGGTGAAGGACGGCTTTCACACACACTTATCTCTCAGAACTGAGCATGTGGAGAGACGTTCGTTCATCCAGCACAAAGGGAACGGGTTGCAGGAGAAACCCTTACTCTGGTTTCTCAGTCTGTTTCCTAGTGCCGGTTTGAAGTGCCTGCCGTTTTCACTGTAAAACCGAGTTGGAGCTTGTACCTCCCCATATATATGTATGGAGTGGAGTTGGCAACTGAAAAGAAACTTTGTGTTCCCTTCAAGCTAGGTGAAGGACGGCTTTCACACACACTTATCTCTCAGAACTGAGCATGTGGAGAGACGTTCGTTCATCCAGGACAAAGGGAACGGGTTGCAGGAGAAACCCTTACTCTGGTTTCTCAGTCTGTTTCCTAGTGCCGGTTTGAAGTGCCTGCCGTTTTCACTGTAAAACCGAGTTGGAGCTTGTACCTCCCCATATATATATATGGAGTGGAGTTGGCAACTGAAAAGAAACTTTGTGTTCCCTTCAAGCTAGGTGAAGGACGGCTTTCACACACACTTATCTCTCAGAACTGAGCATGTGGAGAGACGTTCGTTCATCCAGCACAAAGGGAACGGGTTGCAGGAGAAACCCTTACTCTGGTTTCTCAGTCGGTTTCCTATTGCCGGTTTGAAGTGCCTGCCGTTTTCACTGTAAAACCGAGTTGGAGCTTGTACCTCCCCATATATATGTATGGAGTGGAGTTGGCAACTGAAAAGAAACTTTGTATTCCCTTCAAGCTAGGTGAAGGACGGCTTTCACACACACTTATCTCTCAGAACTGAGCATGTGGAGACACGTTCGTTCATCCAGCACAAAGGGAACGGGTTGCAGGGGAAACCCTTACTCTGGTTTCTCAGTCTGTTTCCTAGTGCCGGATTGAAATGCCTGCCGTTTTCACTGTAAAACCGAGTTGGAGCTTGTACCTCCCCATATATATGTATGGAGTGGAGTTGGCAACTGAAATGAAACTTTGTGTTCCCTTCAAGCTAGGTGAAGGACGGCTTTCACACACACTTGCCTCTCAGAACTGAGCATGTGGAGAGACGTTCGTTCATCCAGCACAAAGGGAACGGGTTGCAGGAGAAACCCTTACTCTGGTTTCTCAGTCTGTTTCCTAGTGCCGGTTTGAAGTGCCTGCCGTTTTCACTGTAAAACCGAGTTGGAGCTTGTACCTCCCCATATATATGTATGGAGTGGAGTTGGCAACTGAAAAGAAACTTTGTGTTCCCTTCAAGCTAGGTGAAGGACGGCTTTCACACACACTTATCTCTCAGAACTGAGCATGTGGAGAGACGTTCGTTCATCCAGCACAAAGGGAACGGGTTGCAGGAGAAACCCTTACTCTGGTTTCTCAGTCTGTTTCCTAGTGCCGGTTTGAAGTGCCTGCCGTTTTCACTGTAAAACCGAGTTGGAGCTTGTACCTCCCCATATATATGTATGGAGTGGAGTTGGCAACTGAAAAGAAACTTTGTGTTCCCTTCAAGCTAGGTGAAGGACGGCTTTCACACACACTTATCTCTCAGAACTGAGCATGTGGAGAGACGTTCGTTCATCCAGCACAAAGGGAACGGGTTGCAGGAGAAACCCTTACTCTGGTTTCTCAGTCGGTTTCCTAGTGCCGGTTTGAAGTGCCTGCCGTTTTCACTGTAAAACCGAGTTGGAGCTTGTACCTCCCCATATATATGTATGGAGTGGAGTTGGCAACTGAAAAGAAACTTTGTGTTCCCTTCAAGCTAGGTGAAGGACGGCTTTCACACACACTTATCTCTCAGAACTGAGCATGTGGAGAGACGTTCGTTCATCCAGCACAAAGGGAACGGGTTGCAGGAGAAACCCTTACTCTGGTTTCTCAGTCGGTTTCCTAGTGCCGGTTTGAAGTGCCTGCCGTTTTCACTGTAAAACCGAGTTGGAGCTTGTACCTCCCCATATATATGTATAGAGTGGAGTTGGCAACTGAAAAGAAACTTTGTGTTCCCTTCAAGCTAGGTGAAGGACGGCTTTCACACACACTTATCTCTCAGAACTGAGCATGTGGAGAGACGTTCGTTCATCCAGCACAAAGGGAACGGGTTGCAGGAGAAACCCTTACTCTGGTTTCTCAGTCTGTTTCCTAGGGCCGGTTTGAAGTGCCTGCCGTTTTCACTGTAAAACCGAGTTGGAGCTTGTACCTCCCAATATATATGTATGGAGTGGAGTTGGCAACTGAAAAGAAACTTTGTGTTCCCTTCAAGCTAGGTGAAGGACGGCTTTCACACACACTTATCTCTCAGAACTGAGCATGTGGAGAGACGTTCGTTCATCCAGCACAAAGGGAACGGGTTGTAGGAGAAACCCTTACTCTGGTTTCTCAGTCGGTTTCCTAGTGCCGGTTTGAAGTGCCTGCCGTTTTCACTGTAAAACCGAGTTGGAGCTTGTACCTCCCCATATATATGTATGGAGTGGAGTTGGCAACTGAAAAGAAACTTTGTGTTCCCTTCAAGCTAGGTGAAGGACGGCTTTCACACACACTTATCTCTCAGAACTGAGCATGTGGAGAGACGTTCGTTCATCCAGCACAAAGGGAACGGGTTGCAGGAGAAACCCTTACTCTGGTTTCTCAGTCTGTTTCCTAGTGCCGGTTTGAAGTGCCTGCCGTTTTCACTGTAAAACCGAGTTGGAGCTTGTACCTCCCCATATATATGTATGGAGTGGAGTTGGCAACTGAAAAGAAACTTTGTGTTCCCTTCAAGCTAGGTGAAGGACGGCTTTCACACAAACTTATCTCTCAGAACTGAGCATGTGGAGAGACGTTCGTTCATCCAGCACAAAGGGAACGGGTTGCAGGAGAAACCCTTACTCTGGTTTCTCAGTCTGTTTCCTAGTGCCGGTTTGAAGTGCCTGCCGTTTTCACTGTAAAACCGAGTTGGAGCTTGTACCTCCCCATATATATGTATGGAGTGGAGTTGGCAACTGAAAAGAAACTTTGTGTTCCCTTCAAGCTAGGTGAAGGACGGCTTTCACACACACTTATCTCTCAGAACTGAGCATGTGGAGAGACGTTCGTTCATCCAGGACAAAGGGAACGGGTTGCAGGAGAAACCCTTACTCTGGTTTCTCAGTCTGTTTCGTAGTGCCGGTTTGAAGTGCCTGCCGTTTTCACTGTAAAACCGAGTTGGAGCTTGTACCTCCCCATATATATATATGGAGTGGAGTTGGCAACTGAAAAGAAACTTTGTGTTCCCTTCAAGCTAGGTGAAGGACGGCTTTCACACACACTTATCTCTCAGAACTGAGCATGTGGAGAGACGTTCGTTCATCCAGCACAAAGGGAACGGGTTGCAGGAGAAACCCTTACTCTGGTTTCTCAGTCGGTTTCCTAGTGCCGGTTTGAAGTGCCTGCCGTTTTCACTGTAAAACCGAGTTGGAGCTTGTACCTCCCCATATATATGTATGGAGTGGAGTTGGCAACTGAAAAGAAACTTTGTGTTCCCTTCAAGCTAGGTGAAGGACGGCTTTCACACACACTTATCTCTCAGAACTGAGCATGTGGAGAGACGTTCGTTCATCCAGCACAAAGGGAACGGGTTGCAGGAGAAACCCTTACTCTGGTTTCTCAGTCTGTTTCCTAGGGCCGGTTTGAAGTGCCTGCCGTTTTCACTGTAAAACCGAGTTGGAGCTTGTACCTCCCCATATATATGTATGGAGTGGAGTTGGCAACTGAAAAGAAACTTTGTGTTCCCTTCAAGCTAGGTGAAGGACGGCTTTCACACAAACTTATCTCTCAGAACTGAGCATGTGGAGAGACGTTCGTTCATCCAGCACAAAGGGAACGGGTTGCAGGAGAAACCCTTACTCTGGTTTCTCAGTCTGTTTCCTAGTGCCGGTTTGAAGTGCCTGCCGTTTTCACTGTAAAACCGAGTTGGAGCTTGTACCTCCCCATATATATGTATGGAGTGGAGTTGGCAACTGAAAAGAAACTTTGTGTTCCCTTCAAGCTAGGTGAAGGACGGCTTTCACACACACTTATCTCTCAGAACTGAGCATGTGGAGAGACGTTCGTTCATCCAGCACAAAGGGAACGGGTTGTAGGAGAAACCCTTACTCTGGTTTCTCAGTCGGTTTCCTAGTGCCGGTTTGAAGTGCCTGCCGTTTTCACTGTAAAACCGAGTTGGAGCTTGTACCTCCCCATATATATGTATGGAGTGGAGTTGGCAACTGAAAAGAAACTTTGTGTTCCCTTCAAGCTAGGTGAAGGACGGCTTTCACACACACTTATCTCTCAGAACTGAGCATGTGGAGAGACGTTCGTTCATCCAGCACAAAGGGAACGGGTTGTAGGAGAAACCCTTACTCTGGTTTCTCAGTCGGTTTCCTAGTGCCGGTTTGAAGTGCCTGCCGTTTTCACTGTAAAACCGAGTTGGAGCTTGTACCTCCCCATATATATGTATGGAGTGGAGTTGGCAACTGAAAAGAAACTTTGTGTTCCCTTCAAGCTAGGTGAAGGACGGCTTTCACACACACTTATCTCTCAGAACTGAGCATGTGGAGAGACGTTCGTTCATCCAGCACAAAGGGAACGGGTTGCAGGAGAAACCCTTACTCTGGTTTCTCAGTCTGTTTCCTAGGGCCGGTTTGAAGTGCCTGCCGTTTTCACTGTAAAACCGAGTTGGAGCTTGTACCTCCCCATATATATGTATGGAGTGGAGTTGGCAACTGAAAAGAAACTTTGTGTTCCCTTCAAGCTAGGTGAAGGACGGCTTTCACACAAACTTATCTCTCAGAACTGAGCATGTGGAGAGACGTTCGTTCATCCAGCACAAAGGGAACGGGTTGCAGGAGAAACCCTTACTCTGGTTTCTCAGTCTGTTTCCTAGTGCCGGTTTGAAGTGCCTGCCGTTTTCACTGTAAAACCGAGTTGGAGCTTGTACCTCCCCATATATATGTATGGAGTGGAGTTGGCAACTGAAAAGAAACTTTGTGTTCCCTTCAAGCTAGGTGAAGGACGGCTTTCACACACACTTATCTCTCAGAACTGAGCATGTGGAGAGACGTTCGTTCATCCAGGACAAAGGGAACGGGTTGCAGGAGAAACCCTTACTCTGGTTTCTCAGTCTGTTTCGTAGTGCCGGTTTGAAGTGCCTGCCGTTTTCACTGTAAAACCGAGTTGGAGCTTGTACCTCCCCATATATATATATGGAGTGGAGTTGGCAACTGAAAAGAAACTTTGTGTTCCCTTCAAGCTAGGTGAAGGACGGCTTTCACACACACTTATCTCTCAGAACTGAGCATGTGGAGAGACGTTCGTTCATCCAGCACAAAGGGAACGGGTTGCAGGAGAAACCCTTACTCTGGTTTCTCAGTCTGTTTCCTAGTGCCGGTTTGAAGTGCCTGCCGTTTTCACTGTAAAACCGAGTTGGAGCTTGTACCTCCCCATATATATGTATGGAGTGGAGTTGGCAACTGAAAAGAAACTTTGTGTTCCCTTCAAGCTAGGTGAAGGACGGCTTTCACACACACTTATCTCTCAGAACTGAGCATGTGGAGAGACGTTCGTTCATCCAGCACAAAGGGAACGGGTTGTAGGAGAAACCCTTACTCTGGTTTCTCAGTCGGTTTCCTAGTGCCGGTTTGAAGTGCCTGCCGTTTTCACTGTAAAACCGAGTTGGAGCTTGTACCTCCCCATATATATGTATGGAGTGGAGTTGGCAACTGAAAAGAAACTTTGTGTTCCCTTCAAGCTAGGTGAAGGACGGCTTTCACACACACTTATCTCTCAGAACTGAGCATGTGGAGAGACGTTCGTTCATCCAGCACAAAGGGAACGGGTTGTAGGAGAAACCCTTACTCTGGTTTCTCAGTCGGTTTCCTAGTGCCGGTTTGAAGTGCCTGCCGTTTTCACTGTAAAACCGAGTTGGAGCTTGTACCTCCCCATATATATGTATGGAGTGGAGTTGGCAACTGAAAAGAAACTTTGTGTTCCCTTCAAGCTAGGTGAAGGACGGCTTTCACACACACTTATCTCTCAGAACTGAGCATGTGGAGAGACGTTCGTTCATCCAGCACAAAGGGAACGGGTTGCAGGAGAAACCCTTACTCTGGTTTCTCAGTCTGTTTCCTAGGGCCGGTTTGAAGTGCCTGCCGTTTTCACTGTAAAACCGAGTTGGAGCTTGTACCTCCCCATATATATGTATGGAGTGGAGTTGGCAACTGAAAAGAAACTTTGTGTTCCCTTCAAGCTAGGTGAAGGACGGCTTTCACACAAACTTATCTCTCAGAACTGAGCATGTGGAGAGACGTTCGTTCATCCAGCACAAAGGGAACGGGTTGCAGGAGAAACCCTTACTCTGGTTTCTCAGTCTGTTTCCTAGTGCCGGTTTGAAGTGCCTGCCGTTTTCACTGTAAAACCGAGTTGGAGCTTGTACCTCCCCATATATATGTATGGAGTGGAGTTGGCAACTGAAAAGAAACTTTGTGTTCCCTTCAAGCTAGGTGAAGGACGGCTTTCACACACACTTATCTCTCAGAACTGAGCATGTGGAGAGACGTTCGTTCATCCAGGACAAAGGGAACGGGTTGCAGGAGAAACCCTTACTCTGGTTTCTCAGTCTGTTTCGTAGTGCCGGTTTGAAGTGCCTGCCGTTTTCACTGTAAAACCGAGTTGGAGCTTGTACCTCCCCATATATATATATGGAGTGGAGTTGGCAACTGAAAAGAAACTTTGTGTTCCCTTCAAGCTAGGTGAAGGACGGCTTTCACACACACTTATCTCTCAGAACTGAGCATGTGGAGAGACGTTCGTTCATCCAGCACAAAGGGAACGGGTTGCAGGAGAAACCCTTACTCTGGTTTCTCAGTCTGTTTCCTAGTGCCGGTTTGAAGTGCCTGCCGTTTTCACTGTAAAACCGAGTTGGAGCTTGTACCTCCCCATATATATGTATGGAGTGGAGTTGGCAACTGAAAAGAAACTTTGTGTTCCCTTCAAGCTAGGTGAAGGACGGCTTTCACACACACTTATCTCTCAGAACTGAGCATGTGGAGAGACGTTCGTTCATCCAGCACAAAGGGAACGGGTTGCAGGAGAAACCCTTACTCTGGTTTCTCAGTCTGTTTCCTAGTGCCGGTTTGAAGTGCCTGCCGTTTTCACTGTAAAACCGAGTTGGAGCTTGTACCTCCCCATATATATGTATGGAGTGGAGTTGGCAACTGAAAAGAAACTTTGTGTTCCCTTCAAGCTAGGTGAAGGACGGCTTTCACACACACTTATCTCTCAGAACTGAGCATGTGGAGAGACGTTCGTTCATCCAGCACAAAGGGAACGGGTTGCAGGAGAAACCCTTACTCTGGTTTCTCAGTCGGTTTCCTAGTGCCGGTTTGAAGTGCCTGCCGTTTTCACTGTAAAACCGAGTTGGAGCTTGTACCTCCCCATATATATGTATGGAGTGGAGTTGGCAACTGAAAAGAAACTTTGTGTTCCCTTCAAGCTAGGTGAAGGACGGCTTTCACACACACTTATCTCTCAGAACTGAGCATGTGGAGAGACGTTCGTTCATCCAGCACAAAGGGAACGGGTTGCAGGAGAAACCCTTACTCTGGTTTCTCAGTCGGTTTCCTAGTGCCGGTTTGAAGTGCCTGCCGTTTTCACTGTAAAACCGAGTTGGAGCTTGTACCTCCCCATATATATGTATAGAGTGGAGTTGGCAACTGAAAAGAAACTTTGTGTTCCCTTCAAGCTAGGTGAAGGACGGCTTTCACACACACTTATCTCTCAGAACTGAGCATGTGGAGAGACGTTCGTTCATCCAGCACAAAGGGAACGGGTTGCAGGAGAAACCCTTACTCTGGTTTCTCAGTCTGTTTCCTAGGGCCGGTTTGAAGTGCCTGCCGTTTTCACTGTAAAACCGAGTTGGAGCTTGTACCTCCCAATATATATGTATGGAGTGGAGTTGGCAACTGAAAAGAAACTTTGTGTTCCCTTCAAGCTAGGTGAAGGACGGCTTTCACACACACTTATCTCTCAGAACTGAGCATGTGGAGAGACGTTCGTTCATCCAGCACAAAGGGAACGGGTTGTAGGAGAAACCCTTACTCTGGTTTCTCAGTCGGTTTCCTAGTGCCGGTTTGAAGTGCCTGCCGTTTTCACTGTAAAACCGAGTTGGAGCTTGTACCTCCCCATATATATGTATGGAGTGGAGTTGGCAACTGAAAAGAAACTTTGTGTTCCCTTCAAGCTAGGTGAAGGACGGCTTTCACACACACTTATCTCTCAGAACTGAGCATGTGGAGAGACGTTCGTTCATCCAGCACAAAGGGAACGGGTTGCAGGAGAAACCCTTACTCTGGTTTCTCAGTCTGTTTCCTAGGGCCGGTTTGAAGTGCCTGCCGTTTTCACTGTAAAACCGAGTTGGAGCTTGTACCTCCCCATATATATGTATGGAGTGGAGTTGGCAACTGAAAAGAAACTTTGTGTTCCCTTCAAGCTAGGTGAAGGACGGCTTTCACACAAACTTATCTCTCAGAACTGAGCATGTGGAGAGACGTTCGTTCATCCAGCACAAAGGGAACGGGTTGCAGGAGAAACCCTTACTCTGGTTTCTCAGTCTGTTTCCTAGTGCCGGTTTGAAGTGCCTGCCGTTTTCACTGTAAAACCGAGTTGGAGCTTGTACCTCCCCATATATATGTATGGAGTGGAGTTGGCAACTGAAAAGAAACTTTGTGTTCCCTTCAAGCTAGGTGAAGGACGGCTTTCACACACACTTATCTCTCAGAACTGAGCATGTGGAGAGACGTTCGTTCATCCAGGACAAAGGGAACGGGTTGCAGGAGAAACCCTTACTCTGGTTTCTCAGTCTGTTTCGTAGTGCCGGTTTGAAGTGCCTGCCGTTTTCACTGTAAAACCGAGTTGGAGCTTGTACCTCCCCATATATATATATGGAGTGGAGTTGGCAACTGAAAAGAAACTTTGTGTTCCCTTCAAGCTAGGTGAAGGACGGCTTTCACACACACTTATCTCTCAGAACTGAGCATGTGGAGAGACGTTCGTTCATCCAGCACAAAGGGAACGGGTTGCAGGAGAAACCCTTACTCTGGTTTCTCAGTCGGTTTCCTAGTGCCGGTTTGAAGTGCCTGCCGTTTTCACTGTAAAACCGAGTTGGAGCTTGTACCTCCCCATATATATGTATGGAGTGGAGTTGGCAACTGAAAAGAAACTTTGTGTTCCCTTCAAGCTAGGTGAAGGACGGCTTTCACACACACTTATCTCTCAGAACTGAGCATGTGGAGAGACGTTCGTTCATCCAGCACAAAGGGAACGGGTTGCAGGAGAAACCCTTACTCTGGTTTCTCAGTCTGTTTCCTAGGGCCGGTTTGAAGTGCCTGCCGTTTTCACTGTAAAACCGAGTTGGAGCTTGTACCTCCCCATATATATGTATGGAGTGGAGTTGGCAACTGAAAAGAAACTTTGTGTTCCCTTCAAGCTAGGTGAAGGACGGCTTTCACACACACTTGTCTCTCAGAACTGAGCATGTGGAGAGACGTTCGTTCATCCAGCACAAAGGGAACGGGTTGCAGGAGAAACCCTTACTCTGGTTTCTCAGTCTGTTTCCTAGTGCCGGTTTGAAGTGCCTGCCGTTTTCACTGTAAAACCGAGTTGGAGCTTGTACCTCCCCATATATATGTATGGAGTGGAGTTGGCAACTGAAAAGAAACTTTGTGTTCCCTTCAAGCTAGGTGAAGGACGGCTTTCACACACACTTATCTCTCAGAACTGAGCATGTGGAGAGACGTTCGTTCATCCAGCACAAAGGGAACGGGTTGCAGGAGAAACCCTTACTCTGGTTTCTCAGTCGGTTTCCTAGTGCCGGTTTGAAGTGCCTGCCGTTTTCACTGTAAAACCGAGTTGGAGCTTGTACCTCCCCATATATATGTATGGAGTGGAGTTGGCAACTGAAAAGAAACTTTGTGTTCCCTTCAAGCTAGGTGAAGGACGGCTTTCACACACACTTATCTCTCAGAACTGAGCATGTGGAGAGACGTTCGTTCATCCAGCACAAAGGGAACGGGTTGCAGGAGAAACCCTTACTCTGGTTTCTCAGTCTGTTTCCTAGGGCCGGTTTGAAGTGCCTGCCGTTTTCACTGTAAAACCGAGTTGGAGCTTGTACCTCCCCATATATATGTATGGAGTGGAGTTGGCAACTGAAAAGAAACTTTGTGTTCCCTTCAAGCTAGGTGAAGGACGGCTTTCACACACACTTATCTCTCAGAACTGAGCATGTGGAGAGACGTTCGTTCATCCAGCACAAAGGGAACGGGTTGCAGGAGAAACCCTTACTCTGGTTTCTCAGTCGGTTTCCTAGTGCCGGTTTGAAGTGCCTGCCGTTTTCACTGTAAAACCGAGTTGGAGCTTGTACCTCCCCATATATATGTATGGAGTGGAGTTGGCAACTGAAAAGAAACTTTGTGTTCCCTTCAAGCTAGGTGAAGGACGGCTTTCACACACACTTATCTCTCAGAACTGAGCATGTGGAGAGACGTTCGTTCATCCAGCACAAAGGGAACGGGTTGCAGGAGAAACCCTTACTCTGGTTTCTCAGTCGGTTTCCTAGTGCCGGTTTGAAGTGCCTGCCTTTTTCACTGTAAAACCGAGTTGGAGCTTGTACCTCCCCATATATATGTATGGAGTGGAGTTGGCAACTGAAAAGAAACTTTGTGTTCCCTTCAAGCTAGGTGAAGGACGGCTTTCACACACACTTATCTCTCAGAACTGAGCATGTGGAGAGACGTTCGTTCATCCAGCACAAAGGGAACGGGTTGCAGGAGAAACCCTTACTCTGGTTTCTCAGTCTGTTTCCTAGGGCCGGTTTGAAGTGCCTGCCGTTTTCACTGTAAAACCGAGTTGGAGCTTGTACCTCCCCATATATATGTATGGAGTGGAGTTGGCAACTGAAAAGAAACTTTGTGTTCCCTTCAAGCTAGGTGAAGTACGGCTTTCACACACACTTATCTCTCAGAACTGAGCATGTGGAGAGACGTTCGTTCATCCAGCACAAAGGGAACGGGTTGCAGGAGAAACCCTTACTCTGGTTTCTCAGTCTGTTTCCTAGTGCCGGTTTGAAGTGCCTGCCGTTTTCACTGTAAAACCGAGTTGGAGCTTGTACCTCCCCATATATATGTATGGAGTGGAGTTGGCAACTGAAAAGAAACTTTGTGTTCCCTTCAAGCTAGGTGAAGGACGGCTTTCACACACACTTATCTCTCAGAACTGAGCATGTGGAGAGACGTTCGTTCATCCAGCACAAAGGGAACGGGTTGCAGGAGAAACCCTTACTCTGGTTTCTCAGTCGGTTTCCTAGTGCCGGTTTGAAGTGCCTGCCGTTTTCACTGTAAAACCGAGTTGGAGCTTGTACCTCCCCATATATATGTATGGAGTGGAGTTGGCAACTGAAAAGAAACTTTGTATTCCCTTCAAGCTAGGTGAAGGACGGCTTTCACACACACTTATCTCTCAGAACTGAGCATGTGGAGAGACGTTCGTTCATCCAGCACAAAGGGAACGGGTTGCAGGAGAAACCCTTACTCTGGTTTCTCAGTCTGTTTCCTAGTGCCGGTTTGAAGTGCCTGCCGTTTTCACTGTAAAACCGAGTTGGAGCTTGTACCTCCCCATATATATGTATGGAGTGGAGTTGGCAACTGAAAAGAAACTTTGTGTTCCCTTCAAGCTAGGTGAAGGACGGCTTTCACACACACTTGTCTCTCAGAACTGAGCATGTGGAGAGACGTTCGTTCATCCAGCACAAAGGGAACGGGTTGCAGGAGAAACCCTTACTCTGGTTTCTCAGTCTGTTTCCTAGTGCCGGTTTGAAGTGCCTGCCGTTTTCACTGTAAAACCGAGTTGGAGCTTGTACCTCCCCATATATATGTATGGAGTGGAGTTGGCAACTGAAAAGAAACTTTGTGTTCCCTTCAAGCTAGGTGAAGGACGGCTTTCACACACACTTATCTCTCAGAACTGAGCATGTGGAGAGACGTTCGTTCATCCAGCACAAAGGGAACGGGTTGCAGGAGAAACCCTTACTCTGGTTTCTCAGTCGGTTTCCTAGTGCCGGTTTGAAGTGCCTGCCGTTTTCACTGTAAAACCGAGTTGGAGCTTGTACCTCCCCATATATATGTATGGAGTGGAGTTGGCAACTGAAAAGAAACTTTGTGTTCCCTTCAAGCTAGGTGAAGGACGGCTTTCACACACACTTATCTCTCAGAACTGAGCATGTGGAGAGACGTTCGTTCATCCAGCACAAAGGGAACGGGTTGCAGGAGAAACCCTTACTCTGGTTTCTCAGTCGGTTTCCTAGTGCCGGTTTGAAGTGCCTGCCGTTTTCACTGTAAAACCGAGTTGGAGCTTGTACCTCCCCATATATATGTATGGAGTGGAGTTGGCAACTGAAAAGAAACTTTGTGTTCCCTTCAAGCTAGGTGAAGGACGGCTTTCACACACACTTATCTCTCAGAACTGAGCATGTGGAGAGACGTTCGTTCATCCAGCACAAAGGGAACGGGTTGCAGGAGAAACCCTTACTCTGGTTTCTCAGTCTGTTTCCTAGGGCCGGTTTGAAGTGCCTGCCGTTTTCACTGTAAAACCGAGTTGGAGCTTGTACCTCCCCATATATATGTATGGAGTGGTGTTGGCAACTGAAAAGAAACTTTGTGTTCCCTTCAAGCTAGGTGAAGTACGGCTTTCACACACACTTATCTCTCAGAACTGAGCATGTGGAGAGACGTTCGTTCATCCAGCACAAAGGGAACGGGTTGCAGGAGAAACCCTTACTCTGGTTTCTCAGTCTGTTTCCTAGTGCCGGTTTGAAGTGCCTGCCGTTTTCACTGTAAAACCGAGTTGGAGCTTGTACCTCCCCATATATATGTATGGAGTGGAGTTGGCAACTGAAAAGAAACTTTGTGTTCCCTTCAAGCTAGGTGAAGGACGGCTTTCACACACACTTATCTCTCAGAACTGAGCATGTGGAGAGACGTTCGTTCATCCAGCACAAAGGGAACGGGTTGCAGGAGAAACCCTTACTCTGGTTTCTCAGTCGGTTTCCTAGTGCCGGTTTGAAGTGCCTGCCGTTTTCACTGTAAAACCGAGTTGGAGCTTGTACCTCCCCATATATATGTATGGAGTGGAGTTGGCAACTGAAAAGAAACTTTGTATTCCCTTCAAGCTAGGTGAAGGACGGCTTTCACACACACTTATCTCTCAGAACTGAGCATGTGGAGAGACGTTCGTTCATCCAGCACAAAGGGAACGGGTTGCAGGAGAAACCCTTACTCTGGTTTCTCAGTCTGTTTCCTAGTGCCGGTTTGAAGTGCCTGCCGTTTTCACTGTAAAACCGAGTTGGAGCTTGTACCTCCCCATATATATGTATGGAGTGGAGTTGGCAACTGAAAAGAAACTTTGTGTTCCCTTCAAGCTAGGTGAAGGACGGCTTTCACACACACTTGTCTCTCAGAACTGAGCATGTGGAGAGACGTTCGTTCATCCAGCACAAAGGGAACGGGTTGCAGGAGAAACCCTTACTCTGGTTTCTCAGTCTGTTTCCTAGTGCCGGTTTGAAGTGCCTGCCGTTTTCACTGTAAAACCGAGTTGGAGCTTGTACCTCCCCATATATATGTATGGAGTGGAGTTGGCAACTGAAAAGAAACTTTGTGTTCCCTTCAAGCTAGGTGAAGGACGGCTTTCACACACACTTATCTCTCAGAACTGAGCATGTGGAGAGACGTTCGTTCATCCAGCACCAAGGGAACGGGTTGCAGGAGAAACCCTTACTCTGGTTTCTCAGTCTGTTTCCTAGGGCCGGTTTGAAGTGCCTGCCGTTTTCACTGTAAAACCGAGTTGGAGCTTGTACCTCCCCATATATATGTATGGAGTGGAGTTGGCAACTGAAAAGAAACTTTGTGTTCCCTTCAAGCTAGGTGAAGGACGGCTTTCACACACACTTATCTCTCAGAACTGAGCATGTGGAGAGACGTTCGTTCATCCAGCACAAAGGGAACGGGTTGCAGGAGAAACCCTTACTCTGGTTTCTCAGTCTGTTTCCTAGTGCCGGTTTGAAGTGCCTGCCGTTTTCACTGTAAAACCGAGTTGGAGCTTGTACCTCCCCATATATATGTATGGAGTGGAGTTGGCAACTGAAAAGAAACTTTGTGTTCCCTTCAAGCTAGGTGAAGGACGGCTTTCACACACACTTATCTCTCAGAACTGAGCATGTGGAGAGACGTTCGTTCATCCAGCACAAAGGGAACGGGTTGCAGGAGAAACCCTTACTCTGGTTTCTCAGTCTGTTTCCTAGGGCCGGTTTGAAGTGCCTGCCGTTTTCACTATAAAAGCGAGTTGGAGCTTGTACCGCCCCATATATATGTATGGAGTGGAGTTGGCAACTGAAAAGAAACTTTGTGTTCCCTTCAAGCTAGGTGAAGGACGGCTTTCACACACACTTATCTCTCAGAACTGAGCATGTGGAGAGACGTTCGTTCATCCAGCACAAAGGGAACGGGTTGCAGGAGAAACCCTTACTCTGGTTTCTCAGTCGGTTTCCTAGTGCCGGTTTGAAGTGCCTGCCGTTTTCACTATAAAAGCGAGTTGGAGCTTGTACCTCCCCATATATATGTATGGAGTGGAGTTGGCAACTGAAAAGAAACTTTCTGTTCCCTTCAAGCTAGGTGAAGGACGGCTTTCACACACACTTATCTCTCAGAACTGAGCATGTGGAGAGACGTTCGTTCATCCAGCACAAAGGGAACGGGTTGCAGGAGAAACCCTTACTCTGGTTTCTCAGTCGGTTTCCTAGTGCCGGTTTGAAGTGCCTGCCGTTTTCACTGTAAAACCGAGTTGGAGCTTGTACCTCCCCATATATATGTATGGAGTGGAGTTGGCAACTGAAAAGAAACTTTGTGTTCCCTTCAAGCTAGGTGAAGGACGGCTTTCACACACACTTATCTCTCAGAACTGAGCATGTGGAGAGACGTTCGTTCATCCAGCACAAAGGGAACGGGTTGCAGGAGAAACCCTTACTCTGGTTTCTCAGTCTGTTTCCTAGGGCCGGTTTGAAGTGCCTGCCGTTTTCACTGTAAAACCGAGTTGGAGCTTGTACCTCCCAATATATATGTATGGAGTGGAGTTGGCAACTGAAAAGAAACTTTGTGTTCCCTTCAAGCTAGGTGAAGGACGGCTTTCACACACACTTATCTCTCAGAACTGAGCATGTGGAGAGACGTTCGTTCATCCAGCACAAAGGGAACGGGTTGCAGGAGAAACCCTTACTCTGGTTTCTCAGTCGGTTTCCTAGGGCCGGTTTGAAGTGCCTGCCGTTTTCACTGTAAAACCGAGTTGGAGCTTGTACCTCCCCATATATATGTATGGAGTGGAGTTGGCAACTGAAAAGAAACTTTGTGTTCCCTTCAAGCTAGGTGAAGGACGGCTTTCACACACACTTATCTCTGAGAACTGAGCATGTGGAGAGACGTTCGTTCATCCAGCACAAAGGGAACGGGTTGCAGGAGAAACCCTTACTCTGGTTTCTCAGTCTGTTTCCTAGGGCCGGTTTGAAGTGCCTGCCGTTTTCACTGTAAAACCGAGTTGGAGCTTGTACCTCCCCATATATATGTATGGAGTGGAGTTGGCAACTGAAAAGAAACTTTGTGTTCCCTTCAAGCTAGGTGAAGGACGGCTTTCACACACACTTATCTCTCAGAACTGAGCATGTGGAGAGACGTTCGTTCATCCAGCACAAAGGGAACGGGTTGCAGGAGAAACCCTTACTCTGGTTTCTCAGTCTGTTTCCTAGTGCCGGTTTGAAGTGCCTGCCGTTTTCACTGTAAAACCGAGTTGGAGCTTGTACCTCCCCATATATATGTATGGAGTGGAGTTGGCAACTGAAAAGAAACTTTGTGTTCCCTTCAAGCTAGGTGAAGGACGGCTTTCACACACACTTATCTCTCAGAACTGAGCATGTGGAGAGACGTTCGTTCATCCAGCACAAAGGGAACGGGTTGCAGGAGAAACCCTTACTCTGGTTTCTCAGTCGGTTTCCTAGTGCCGGTTTGAAGTGCCTGCCGTTTTCACTGTAAAACCGAGTTGGAGCTTGTACCTCCCCATATATATGTATGGAGTGGAGTTGGCAACTGAAAAGAAACTTTGTGTTCCCTTCAAGCTAGGTGAAGGACGGCTTTCACACACACTTATCTCTCAGAACTGAGCATGTGGAGAGACGTTCGTTCATCCAGCACAAAGGGAACGGGTTGCAGGAGAAACCCTTACTCTGGTTTCTCAGTCGGTTTCCTAGTGCCGGTTTGAAGTGCCTGCCGTTTTCACTGTAAAACCGAGTTGGAGCTTGTACCTCCCCATATATATGTATGGAGTGGAGTTGGCAACTGAAAAGAAACTTTGTGTTCCCTTCAAGCTAGGTGAAGGACGGCTTTCACACACACTTATCTCTCAGAACTGAGCATGTGGAGAGACGTTCGTTCATCCAGCACAAAGGGAACGGGTTGCAGGAGAAACCCTTACTCTGGTTTCTCAGTCTGTTTCCTAGGGCCGGTTTGAAGTGCCTGCCGTTTTCACTGTAAAACCGAGTTGGAGCTTGTACCTCCCCATATATATGTATGGAGTGGAGTTGGCAACTGAAAAGAAACTTTGTGTTCCCTTCAAGCTAGGTGAAGTACGGCTTTCACACACACTTATCTCTCAGAACTGAGCATGTGGAGAGACGTTCGTTCATCCAGCACAAAGGGAACGGGTTGCAGGAGAAACCCTTACTCTGGTTTCTCAGTCTGTTTCCTAGTGCCGGTTTGAAGTGCCTGCCGTTTTCACTGTAAAACCGAGTTGGAGCTTGTACCTCCCCATATATATGTATGGAGTGGAGTTGGCAACTGAAAAGAAACTTTGTGTTCCCTTCAAGCTAGGTGAAGGACGGCTTTCACACACACTTATCTCTCAGAACTGAGCATGTGGAGAGACGTTCGTTCATCCAGCACAAAGGGAACGGGTTGCAGGAGAAACCCTTACTCTGGTTTCTCAGTCGGTTTCCTAGTGCCGGTTTGAAGTGCCTGCCGTTTTCACTGTAAAACCGAGTTGGAGCTTGTACCTCCCCATATATATGTATGGAGTGGAGTTGGCAACTGAAAAGAAACTTTGTATTCCCTTCAAGCTAGGTGAAGGACGGCTTTCACACACACTTATCTCTCAGAACTGAGCATGTGGAGAGACGTTCGTTCATCCAGCACAAAGGGAACGGGTTGCAGGAGAATCCCTTACTCTGGTTTCTCAGTCTGTTTCCTAGTGCCGGTTTGAAGTGCCTGCCGTTTTCACTGTAAAACCGAGTTGGAGCTTGTACCTCCCCATATATATGTATGGAGTGGAGTTGGCAACTGAAAAGAAACTTTGTGTTCCCTTCAAGCTAGGTGAAGGACGGCTTTCACACACACTTGTCTCTCAGAACTGAGCATGTGGAGAGACGTTCGTTCATCCAGCACAAAGGGAACGGGTTGCAGGAGAAACCCTTACTCTGGTTTCTCAGTCTGTTTCCTAGTGCCGGTTTGAAGTGCCTGCCGTTTTCACTGTAAAACCGAGTTGGAGCTTGTACCTCCCCATATATATGTATGGAGTGGAGTTGGCAACTGAAAAGAAACTTTGTGTTCCCTTCAAGCTAGGTGAAGGACGGCTTTCACACACACTTATCTCTCAGAACTGAGCATGTGGAGAGACGTTCGTTCATCCAGCACAAAGGGAACGGGTTGCAGGAGAAACCCTTACTCTGGTTTCTCAGTCGGTTTCCTAGTGCCGGTTTGAAGTGCCTGCCGTTTTCACTGTAAAACCGAGTTGGAGCTTGTACCTCCCCATATATATGTATGGAGTGGAGTTGGCAACTGAAAAGAAACTTTGTGTTCCCTTCAAGCTAGGTGAAGGACGGCTTTCACACACACTTATCTCTCAGAACTGAGCATGTGGAGAGACGTTCGTTCATCCAGCACAAAGGGAACGGGTTGCAGGAGAAACCCTTACTCTGGTTTCTCAGTCGGTTTCCTAGTGCCGGTTTGAAGTGCCTGCCGTTTTCAC
Source organism: Vicugna pacos (assembly GCF_048564905.1). NCBI lineage: Eukaryota > Metazoa > Chordata > Mammalia > Artiodactyla > Camelidae > Vicugna > Vicugna pacos. The sequence goes on from NW_027328796.1 coordinate 503,190, forward strand.
TGTAAAACCGAGTTGGAGCTTGTACCTCCCCATATATATGTATGGAGTGGAGTTGGCAACTGAAAAGAAACTTTGTGTTCCCTTCAAGCTAGGTGAAGGACGGCTTTCACACACACTTATCTCTCAGAACTGAGCATGTGGAGAGACGTTCGTTCATCCAGCACAAAGGGAACGGGTTGCAGGAGAAACCCTTACTCTGGTTTCTCAGTCTGTTTCCTAGGGCCGGTTTGAAGTGCCTGCCGTTTTCACTGTAAAACCGAGTTGGAGCTTGTACCTCCCCATATATATGTATGGAGTGGTGTTGGCAACTGAAAAGAAACTTTGTGTTCCCTTCAAGCTAGGTGAAGTACGGCTTTCACACACACTTATCTCTCAGAACTGAGCATGTGGAGAGACGTTCGTTCATCCAGCACAAAGGGAACGGGTTGCAGGAGAAACCCTTACTCTGGTTTCTCAGTCTGTTTCCTAGTGCCGGTTTGAAGTGCCTGCCGTTTTCACTGTAAAACCGAGTTGGAGCTTGTACCTCCCCATATATATGTATGGAGTGGAGTTGGCAACTGAAAAGAAACTTTGTGTTCCCTTCAAGCTAGGTGAAGGACGGCTTTCACACACACTTATCTCTCAGAACTGAGCATGTGGAGAGACGTTCGTTCATCCAGCACAAAGGGAACGGGTTGCAGGAGAAACCCTTACTCTGGTTTCTCAGTCGGTTTCCTAGTGCCGGTTTGAAGTGCCTGCCGTTTTCACTGTAAAACCGAGTTGGAGCTTGTACCTCCCCATATATATGTATGGAGTGGAGTTGGCAACTGAAAAGAAACTTTGTATTCCCTTCAAGCTAGGTGAAGGACGGCTTTCACACACACTTATCTCTCAGAACTGAGCATGTGGAGAGACGTTCGTTCATCCAGCACAAAGGGAACGGGTTGCAGGAGAAACCCTTACTCTGGTTTCTCAGTCTGTTTCCTAGTGCCGGTTTGAAGTGCCTGCCGTTTTCACTGTAAAACCGAGTTGGAGCTTGTACCTCCCCATATATATGTATGGAGTGGAGTTGGCAACTGAAAAGAAACTTTGTGTTCCCTTCAAGCTAGGTGAAGGACGGCTTTCACACACACTTGTCTCTCAGAACTGAGCATGTGGAGAGACGTTCGTTCATCCAGCACAAAGGGAACGGGTTGCAGGAGAAACCCTTACTCTGGTTTCTCAGTCTGTTTCCTAGTGCCGGTTTGAAGTGCCTGCCGTTTTCACTGTAAAACCGAGTTGGAGCTTGTACCTCCCCATATATATGTATGGAGTGGAGTTGGCAACTGAAAAGAAACTTTGTGTTCCCTTCAAGCTAGGTGAAGGACGGCTTTCACACACACTTATCTCTCAGAACTGAGCATGTGGAGAGACGTTCGTTCATCCAGCACCAAGGGAACGGGTTGCAGGAGAAACCCTTACTCTGGTTTCTCAGTCGGTTTCCTAGTGCCGGTTTGAAGTGCCTGCCGTTTTCACTGTAAAACCGAGTTGGAGCTTGTACCTCCCCATATATATGTATGGAGTGGAGTTGGCAACTGAAAAGAAACTTTGTGTTCCCTTCAAGCTAGGTGAAGGACGGCTTTCACACACACTTATCTCTCAGAACTGAGCATGTGGAGAGACGTTCGTTCATCCAGCACAAAGGGAACGGGTTGCAGGAGAAACCCTTACTCTGGTTTCTCAGTCTGTTTCCTAGTGCCGGTTTGAAGTGCCTGCCGTTTTCACTGTAAAACCGAGTTGGAGCTTGTACCTCCCCATATATATGTATGGAGTGGAGTTGGCAACTGAAAAGAAACTTTGTGTTCCCTTCAAGCTAGGTGAAGGACGGCTTTCACACACACTTATCTCTCAGAACTGAGCATGTGGAGAGACGTTCGTTCATCCAGCACAAAGGGAACGGGTTGCAGGAGAAACCCTTACTCTGGTTTCTCAGTCTGTTTCCTAGGGCCGGTTTGAAGTGCCTGCCGTTTTCACTATAAAAGCGAGTTGGAGCTTGTACCTCCCCATATATATGTATGGAGTGGAGTTGGCAACTGAAAAGAAACTTTGTGTTCCCTTCAAGCTAGGTGAAGGACGGCTTTCACACACACTTATCTCTCAGAACTGAGCATGTGGAGAGACGTTCGTTCATCCAGCACAAAGGGAACGGGTTGCAGGAGAAACCCTTACTCTGGTTTCTCAGTCGGTTTCCTAGTGCCGGTTTGAAGTGCCTGCCGTTTTCACTATAAAAGCGAGTTGGAGCTTGTACCTCCCCATATATATGTATGGAGTGGAGTTGGCAACTGAAAAGAAACTTTCTGTTCCCTTCAAGCTAGGTGAAGGACGGCTTTCACACACACTTATCTCTCAGAACTGAGCATGTGGAGAGACGTTCGTTCATCCAGCACAAAGGGAACGGGTTGCAGGAGAAACCCTTACTCTGGTTTCTCAGTCGGTTTCCTAGTGCCGGTTTGAAGTGCCTGCCGTTTTCACTGTAAAACCGAGTTGGAGCTTGTACCTCCCCATATATATGTATGGAGTGGAGTTGGCAACTGAAAAGAAACTTTGTGTTCCCTTCAAGCTAGGTGAAGGACGGCTTTCACACACACTTATCTCTCAGAACTGAGCATGTGGAGAGACGTTCGTTCATCCAGCACAAAGGGAACGGGTTGCAGGAGAAACCCTTACTCTGGTTTCTCAGTCTGTTTCCTAGGGCCGGTTTGAAGTGCCTGCCGTTTTCACTGTAAAACCGAGTTGGAGCTTGTACCTCCCAATATATATGTATGGAGTGGAGTTGGCAACTGAAAAGAAACTTTGTGTTCCCTTCAAGCTAGGTGAAGGACGGCTTTCACACACACTTATCTCTCAGAACTGAGCATGTGGAGAGACGTTCGTTCATCCAGCACAAAGGGAACGGGTTGCAGGAGAAACCCTTACTCTGGTTTCTCAGTCTGTTTCCTAGGGCCGGTTTGAAGTGCCTGCCGTTTTCACTGTAAAACCGAGTTGGAGCTTGTACCTCCCCATATATATGTATGGAGTGGTGTTGGCAACTGAAAAGAAACTTTGTGTTCCCTTCAAGCTAGGTGAAGTACGGCTTTCACACACACTTATCTCTCAGAACTGAGCATGTGGAGAGACGTTCGTTCATCCAGCACAAATGGAACGGGTTGCAGGAGAAACCCTTACTCTGGTTTCTCAGTCTGTTTCCTAGTGCCGGTTTGAAGTGCCTGCCGTTTTCACTGTAAAACCGAGTTGGAGCTTGTACCTCCCCATATATATGTATGGAGTGGAGTTGGCAACTGAAAAGAAACTTTGTGTTCCCTTCAAGCTAGGTGAAGGACGGCTTTCACACACACTTATCTCTCAGAACTGAGCATGTGGAGAGACGTTCGTTCATCCAGCACAAAGGGAACGGGTTGCAGGAGAAACCCTTACTCTGGTTTCTCAGTCGGTTTCCTAGTGCCGGTTTGAAGTGCCTGCCGTTTTCACTGTAAAACCGAGTTGGAGCTTGTACCTCCCCATATATATGTATGGAGTGGAGTTGGCAACTGAAAAGAAACTTTGTGTTCCCTTCAAGCTAGGTGAAGGACGGCTTTCACACACACTTATCTCTCAGAACTGAGCATGTGGAGAGACGTTCGTTCATCCAGCACAAAGGGAACGGGTTGCAGGAGAAACCCTTACTCTGGTTTCTCAGTCTGTTTCCTAGTGCCGGTTTGAAGTGCCTGCCGTTTTCACTGTAAAACCGAGTTGGAGCTTGTACCTCCCCATATATATGTATGGAGTGGAGTTGGCAACTGAAAAGAAACTTTGTGTTCCCTTCAAGCTAGGTGAAGGACGGCTTTCACACACACTTGTGTCTCAGAACTGAGCATGTGGAGAGACGTTCGTTCATCCAGCACAAAGGGAACGGGTTGCAGGAGAAACCCTTACTCTGGTTTCTCAGTCTGTTTCCTAGTGCCGGTTTGAAGTGCCTGCCGTTTTCACTGTAAAACCGAGTTGGAGCTTGTACCTCCCCATATATATGTATGGAGTGGAGTTGGCAACTGAAAAGAAACTTTGTGTTCCCTTCAAGCTAGGTGAAGGACGGCTTTCACACACACTTATCTCTCAGAACTGAGCATGTGGAGAGACGTTCGTTCATCCAGCACCAAGGGAACGGGTTGCAGGAGAAACCCTTACTCTGGTTTCTCAGTCGGTTTCCTAGTGCCGGTTTGAAGTGCCTGCCGTTTTCACTGTAAAACCGAGTTGGAGCTTGTACCTCCCCATATATATGTATGGAGTGGAGTTGGCAACTGAAAAGAAACTTTGTGTTCCCTTCAAGCTAGGTGAAGGACGGCTTTCACACACACTTATCTCTCAGAACTGAGCATGTGGAGAGACGTTCGTTCATCCAGCACAAAGGGAACGGGTTGCAGGAGAAACCCTTACTCTGGTTTCTCAGTCTGTTTCCTAGTGCCGGTTTGAAGTGCCTGCCGTTTTCACTGTAAAACCGAGTTGGAGCTTGTACCTCCCCATATATATGTATGGAGTGGAGTTGGCAACTGAAAAGAAACTTTGTGTTCCCTTCAAGCTAGGTGAAGGACGGCTTTCACACACACTTATCTCTCAGAACTGAGCATGTGGAGAGACGTTCGTTCATCCAGCACAAAGGGAACGGGTTGCAGGAGAAACCCTTACTCTGGTTTCTCAGTCTGTTTCCTAGGGCCGGTTTGAAGTGCCTGCCGTTTTCACTATAAAAGCGAGTTGGAGCTTGTACCTCCCCATATATATGTATGGAGTGGAGTTGGCAACTGAAAAGAAACTTTGTGTTCCCTTCAAGCTAGGTGAAGGACGGCTTTCACACACACTTATCTCTCAGAACTGAGCATGTGGAGAGACGTTCGTTCATCCAGCACAAAGGGAACGGGTTGCAGGAGAAACCCTTACTCTGGTTTCTCAGTCGGTTTCCTAGTGCCGGTTTGAAGTGCCTGCCGTTTTCACTATAAAAGCGAGTTGGAGCTTGTACCTCCCCATATATATGTATGGAGTGGAGTTGGCAACTGAAAAGAAACTTTCTGTTCCCTTCAAGCTAGGTGAAGGACGGCTTTCACACACACTTATCTCTCAGAACTGAGCATGTGGAGAGACGTTCGTTCATCCAGCACAAAGGGAACGGGTTGCAGGAGAAACCCTTACTCTGGTTTCTCAGTCGGTTTCCTAGTGCCGGTTTGAAGTGCCTGCCGTTTTCACTGTAAAACCGAGTTGGAGCTTGTACCTCCCCATATATATGTATGGAGTGGAGTTGGCAACTGAAAAGAAACTTTGTGTTCCCTTCAAGCTAGGTGAAGGACGGCTTTCACACACACTTATCTCTCAGAACTGAGCATGTGGAGAGACGTTCGTTCATCCAGCACAAAGGGAACGGGTTGCAGGAGAAACCCTTACTCTGGTTTCTCAGTCTGTTTCCTAGGGCCGGTTTGAAGTGCCTGCCGTTTTCACTGTAAAACCGAGTTGGAGCTTGTACCTCCCAATATATATGTATGGAGTGGAGTTGGCAACTGAAAAGAAACTTTGTGTTCCCTTCAAGCTAGGTGAAGGACGGCTTTCACACACACTTATATCTCAGAACTGAGCATGTGGAGAGACGTTCGTTCATCCAGCACAAAGGGAACGGGTTGCAGGAGAAACCCTTACTCTGGTTTCTCAGTCGGTTTCCTAGGGCCGGTTTGAAGTGCCTGCCGTTTTCACTGTAAAACCGAGTTGGAGCTTGTACCTCCCCATATATATGTATGGAGTGGAGTTGGCAACTGAAAAGAAACTTTGTGTTCCCTTCAAGCTAGGTGAAGGACGGCTTTCACACACACTTATCTCTGAGAACTGAGCATGTGGAGAGACGTTCGTTCATCCAGCACAAAGGGAACGGGTTGCAGGAGAAACCCTTACTCTGGTTTCTCAGTCTGTTTCCTAGGGCCGGTTTGAAGTGCCTGCCGTTTTCACTGTAAAACCGAGTTGGAGCTTGTACCTCCCCATATATATGTATGGAGTGGAGTTGGCAACTGAAAAGAAACTTTGTGTTCCCTTCAAGCTAGGTGAAGGACGGCTTTCACACACACTTATCTCTCAGAACTGAGCATGTGGAGAGACGTTCGTTCATCCAGCACAAAGGGAACGGGTTGCAGGAGAAACCCTTACTCTGGTTTCTCAGTCTGTTTCCTAGTGCCGGTTTGAAGTGCCTGCCGTTTTCACTGTAAAACCGAGTTGGAGCTTGTACCTCCCCATATATATGTATGGAGTGGAGTTGGCAACTGAAAAGAAACTTTGTGTTCCCTTCAAGCTAGGTGAAGGACGGCTTTCACACACACTTATCTCTCAGAACTGAGCATGTGGAGAGACGTTCGTTCATCCAGCACAAAGGGAACGGGTTGCAGGAGAAACCCTTACTCTGGTTTCTCAGTCGGTTTCCTAGGGCCGGTTTGAAGTGCCTGCCGTTTTCACTGTAAAACCGAGTTGGAGCTTGTACCTCCCCATATATATATATGGAGTGGAGTTGGCAACTGAAAAGAAACTTTGTGTTCCCTTCAAGCTAGGTGAAGGACGGCTTTCACACACACTTGTCTCTCAGAACTGAGCATGTGGAGAGACGTTCGTTCATCCAGCACAAAGGGAACGGGTTGCAGGAGAAACCCTTACTCTGGTTTCTCAGTCTGTTTCCTAGTGCCGGTTTGAAGTGCCTGCCGTTTTCACTGTAAAACCGAGTTGGAGCTTGTACCTCCCCATATATATGTATGGAGTGGAGTTGGCAACTGAAAAGAAACTTTGTGTTCCCTTCAAGCTAGGTGAAGGACGGCTTTCACACACACTTATCTCTCAGAACTGAGCATGTGGAGAGACGTTCGTTCATCCAGCACAAAGGGAACGGGTTGCAGGAGAAACCCTTACTCTGGTTTCTCAGTCGGTTTCCTAGTGCCGGTTTGAAGTGCCTGCCGTTTTCACTGTAAAACCGAGTTGGAGCTTGTACCTCCCCATATATATGTATGGAGTGGAGTTGGCAACTGAAAAGAAACTTTGTGTTCCCTTCAAGCTAGGTGAAGGACGGCTTTCACACACACTTATCTCTCAGAACTGAGCATGTGGAGAGACGTTCGTTCATCCAGCACAAAGGGAACGGGTTGCAGGAGAAACCCTTACTCTGGTTTCTCAGTCTGTTTCCTAGTGCCGGTTTGAAGTGCCTGCCGTTTTCACTGTAAAACCGAGTTGGAGCTTGTACCTCCCCATATATATGTATGGAGTGGAGTTGGCAACTGAAAAGAAACTTTGTGTTCCCTTCAAGCTAGGTGAAGGACGGCTTTCACACACACTTATCTCTCAGAACTGAGCATGTGGAGAGACGTTCGTTCATCCAGCACAAAGGGAACGGGTTGCAGGAGAAACCCTTACTCTGGTTTCTCAGTCGGTTTCCTAGTGCCGGTTTGAAGTGCCTGCCGTTTTCACTGTAAAACCGAGTTGGAGCTTGTACCTCCCCATATATATGTATGGAGTGGAGTTGGGAACTGAAAAGAAACTTTGTGTTCCCTTCAAGCTAGGTGAAGGACGGCTTTCACACACACTTATCTCTCAGAACTGAGCATGTGGAGAGACGTTCGTTCATCCAGCACAAAGGGAACGGGTTGCAGGAGAAACCCTTACTCTGGTTTCTCAGTCGGTTTCCTAGTGCCGGTTTGAAGTGCCTGCCGTTTTCACTGTAAAACCGAGTTGGAGCTTGTACCTCCCCGTATATATGTATGGAGTGGAGTTGGCAACTGAAAAGAAACTTTGTGTTCCCTTCAAGCTAGGTGAAGGACGGCTTTCACACACACTTATCTCTCAGAACTGAGCATGTGGAGAGACGTTCGTTCATCCAGCACAAAGGGAACGGGTTGCAGGAGAAACCCTTACTCTGGTTTCTCAGTCTGTTTCCTAGGGCCGGTTTGAAGTGCCTGCCGTTTTCACTGTAAAACCGAGTTGGAGCTTGTACCTCCCAATATATATGTATGGAGTGGAGTTGGCAACTGAAAAGAAACTTTGTGTTCCCTTCAAGCTAGGTGAAGGACGGCTTTCACACACACTTATCTCTCAGAACTGAGCATGTGGAGAGACGTTCGTTCATCCAGCACAAAGGGAACGGGTTGCAGGAGAAACCCTTACTCTGGTTTCTCAGTCGGTTTCCTAGTGCCGGTTTGAAGTGCCTGCCGTTTTCACTGTAAAACCGAGTTGGAGCTTGTACCTCCCCATATATATGTATGGAGTGGAGTTGGCAACTGAAAAGAAACTTTGTGTTCCCTTCAAGCTAGGTGAAGGACGGCTTTCACACACACTTATCTCTCAGAACTGAGCATGTGGAGAGACGTTCGTTCATCCAGCACAAAGGGAACGGGTTGCAGGAGAAACCCTTACTCTGGTTTCTCAGTCTGTTTCCTAGGGCCGGTTTGAAGTGCCTGCCGTTTTCACTGTAAAACCGAGTTGGAGCTTGTTCCTCCCCATATATATGTATGGAGTGGAGTTGGCAACTGAAAAGAAACTTTGTGTTCCCTTCAAGCTAGGTGAAGGACGGCTTTCACACACACTTATCTCTCAGAACTGAGCATGTGGAGAGACGTTCGTTCATCCAGCACAAAGGGAACGGGTTGCAGGAGAAACCCTTACTCTGGTTTCTCAGTCTGTTTCCTAGTGCCGGTTTGAAGTGCCTGCCGTTTTCACTGTAAAACCGAGTTGGAGCTTGTACCTCCCCATATATATGTATGGAGTGGAGTTGGCAACTGAAAAGAAACTTTGTATTCCCTTCAAGCTAGGTGAACGACGGCTTTCACACACACTTATCTCTCAGAACTGAGCATGTGGAGAGACGTTCGTTCATCCAGCACAAAGGGAACGGGTTGCAGGAGAAACCCTTACTCTGGTTTCTCAGTCTGTTTCCTAGTGCCGGTTTGAAGTGCCTGCCGTTTTCACTGTAAAACCGAGTTGGAGCTTGTACCTCCCCATATATATGTATGGAGTGGAGTTGGCAACTGAAAAGAAACTTTGTGTTCCCTTCAAGCTAGGTGAAGGACGGCTTTCACACACACTTGTCTCTCAGAACTGAGCATGTGGAGAGACGTTCGTTCATCCAGCACAAAGGGAACGGGTTGCAGGAGAAACCCTTACTCTGGTTTCTCAGTCTGTTTCCTAGTGCCGGTTTGAAGTGCCTGCCGTTTTCACTGTAAAACCGAGTTGGAGCTTGTACCTCCCCATATATATGTATGGAGTGGAGTTGGCAACTGAAAAGAAACTTTGTGTTCCCTTCAAGCTAGGTGAAGGACGGCTTTCACACACACTTATCTCTCAGAACTGAGCATGTGGAGAGACGTTCGTTCATCCAGCACAAAGGGAACGGGTTGCAAGAGAAACCCTTACTCTGGTTTCTCAGTCTGTTTCCTAGTGCCGGTTTGAAGTGCCTGCCGTTTTCACTGTAAAACCGAGTTGGAGCTTGTACCTCCCCATATATATGTATGGAGTGGAGTTGGCAACTGAAAAGAAACTTTGTGTTCCCTTCAAGCTAGGTGAAGGACGGCTTTCACACACACTTATCTCTCAGAACTGAGCATGTGGAGAGACGTTCGTTCATCCAGCACAAAGGGAACGGGTTGCAGGAGAAACCCTTACTCTGGTTTCTCAGTCTGTTTCCTAGTGCCGGTTTGAAGTGCCTGCCGTTTTCACTGTAAAACCGAGTTGGAGCTTGTACCTCCCCATATATATGTATGGAGTGGAGTTGGCAACTGAAAAGAAACTTTGTGTTCCCTTCAAGCTAGGTGAAGGACGGCTTTCACACACACTTATCTCTCAGAACTGAGCATGTGGAGAGACGTTCGTTCATCCAGCACAAAGGGAACGGGTTGCAGGAGAAACCCTTACTCTGGTTTCTCAGTCTGTTTCCTAGTGCCGGTTTGAAGTGCCTGCCGTTTTCACTATAAAAGCGAGTTGGAGCTTGTACCTCCCCATATATATGTATGGAGTGGAGTTGGCAACTGAAAAGAAACTTTGTGTTCCCTTCAAGCTAGGTGAAGGACGGCTTTCACACACACTTATCTCTCAGAACTGAGCATGTGGAGAGACGTTCGTTCATCCAGCACAAAGGGAACGGGTTGCAGGAGAAACCCTTACTCTGGTTTCTCAGTCTGTTTCCTAGTGCCGGTTTGAAGTGCCTGCCGTTTTCACTGTAAAACCGAGTAGGAGCTTGTACCTCCCCATATATATGAATGGAGTGGAGTTGGCAACTGAAAAGAAACTTTGTGTTCCCTTCAAGCTAGGTGAAGGACAGCTTTCACACTCACTTATCTCTCAGAACTGAGCATGTGGAGAGACGTTCGTTCATCCAGCACAAAGGGAACGGGTTGCAGGAGAAACCCTTACTCTGGTTTCTCAGTCGGTTTCCTAGGACCGGTTTGAATTGCCTGCCGTTTTCACTGTAAAACCGAGTTGGAGCTTGTACCTCCCCATATATATGTATGGAGTGGAGTTGGCAACTGAAAAGAAACTTTGTGTTCCCTTCAAGCTAGGTGAAGGACGGCTTTCACACACACGTATCTCTCAGAACTGAGCATGTGGAGAGACGTTCGTTCATCCAGCACAAAGGGAACGGGTTGCAGGAGAAACCCTTACTCTGGTTTCTCAGTCTGTTTCCTAGTGCCGGTTTGAAGTGCCTGCCGTTTTCACTGTAAAACCGAGTTGGAGCTTGTACCTCCCCATATATATGTATGGAGTGGAGTTGGCAACTGAAAAGAAACTTTGTGTTCCCTTCAAGCTAGGTGAAGGACGGCTTTCACACACACTTATCTCTCAGAACTGAGCATGTGGAGAGACGTTCGTTCATCCAGCACAAAGGGAACGGGTTGCAGGAGAAACCCTTACTCTGGTTTCTCAGTCTGTTTCCTAGTGCCGGTTTGAAGTGCCTGCCTTTTTCACTATAAAACCGAGTTGGAGCTTGTACCTCCCCATATATATGTATGGAGTGGAGTTGGCAACTGAAAAGAAACTTTGTGTTCCCTTCAAGCTAGGTGAAGGACGGCTTTCACACACACTTATCTCTCAGAACTGAGCATGTGAAGAGACGTTCGTTCATCCAGCACAAAGGGAACGGGTTGCAGGAGAAACACTTACTCTGGTTTCTCAGTCTGTTTCCTAGTGCCGGTTTGAAGTGCCTGCCTTTTTCACTGTAAAACCGAGTTGGAGCTTGTACCTCCCCATATATATGTATGGAGTGGAGTTGGCAACTGAAAAGAAACTTTGTGTTCCCTTCAAGCTAGGTGAAGGACGGCTTTCACACTCACTTATCTCTCAGAACTGAGCATGTGGAGAGACGTTCGTTCATCCAGCACAAAGGGAACGGGTTGCAGGAGAAACCCTTACTCTGGTTTCTCAGTCGGTTTCCTAGTGCCGGTTTGAAGTGCCTGCCGTTTTCACTGTAAAACCGAGTTGGAGCTTGTACCTCCCCATATATATGTATGGAGTGGAGTTGGCAACTGAAAAGAAACTTTGTGTTCCCTTCAAGCTAGGTGAAGGACGGCTTTCACACACACTTATCTCTCAGAACTGAGCATGTGGAGAGACGTTCGTTCATCCAGCACAAAGGGAACGGGTTGCAGGAGAAACCCTTACTCTGGTTTCTCAGTCTGTTTCCTAGTGCCGGTTTGAAGTGCCTGCCGTTTTCACTGTAAAACCGAGTTGGAGCTTGTACCTCCCCATATATATGTATGGAGTGGAGTTGGCAACCGAAAAGAAACTTTGTGTTCCCTTCAAGCTAGGTGAAGGACGGCTTTCACACACACTTATCTCTCAGAACTGAGCATGTGGAGAGACGTTCGTTCATCCAGCACAAAGGGAACGGGTTGCAGGAGAAACCCTTACTCTGGTTTCTCAGTCGGTTTCCTAGTGCCGGTTTGAAGTGCCTGCCGTTTTCACTGTAAAACCGAGTTGGAGCTTGTACCTCCCCATATATATGTATGGAGTGGAGTTGGCAACCGAAAAGAAACTTTGTGTTCCCTTCAAGCTAGGTGAAGGATGGCTTTCACACACACTTATCTCTCAGAACTGAGCATGTGGAGAGACGTTCGTTCATCCAGCACAAAGGGAACGGGTTGCAGGAGAAACCCTTACTCTGGTTTCTCAGTCTGTTTCCTAGTGCCGGTTTGAAGTGCCTGCCGTTTTCACTGTAAAACCGAGTTGGAGCTTGTACCTCCCCATATATATGTATGGAGTGGAGTTGGCAACTGAAAAGAAACTTTGTGTTCCCTTCAAGCTAGGTGAAGGACGGCTTTCACACACACTTATCTCTCAGAACTGAGCATGTGGAGAGACGTTCGTTCATCCAGCACAAAGGGAACGGGTTGCAGGAGAAACCCTTACTCTGGTTTCTCAGTCTGTTTCCTAGGGCCGGTTTGAAGTGCCTGCCGTTTTCACTGTAAAACCGAGTTGGAGCTTGTACCTCCCCATATATATGTATGGAGTGGAGTTGGCAACTGAAAAGAAACTTTGTGTTCCCTTCAAGCTAGGTGAAGGACGGCTTTCACACACACTTATCTCTCAGAACTGAGCATGTGGAGAGACGTTCGTTCATCCAGCACAAAGGGAACGGGTTGCAGGAGAAACCCTTACTCTGGTTTCTCAGTCTGTTTCCTAGTGCCGGTTTGAAATGCCTGCCGTTTTCACTGTAAAACCGAGTTGGAGCTTGTACCTCCCCATATATATGTATGGAGTGGAGTTGGCAACTGAAAAGAAACTTTGTGTTCCCTTCAAGCTAGGTGAAGGACGGCTTTCACACACACTTATCTCTCAGAACTGAGCATGTGGAGAGACGTTCGTTCATCCAGCACAAAGGGAACGGGTTGCAGGAGAAACCCTTACTCTGGTTTCTCAGTCTGTTTCCTAGGGCCGGTTTGAAGTGCCTGCCGTTTTCACTGTAAAACCGAGTTGGAGCTTGTACCTCCCCATATATATGTATGGAGTGGAGTTGGCAACTGAAAAGAAACTTTGTGTTCCCTTCAAGCTAGGTGAAGGACGGCTTTCACACACACTTATCTCTCAGAACTGAGCATGTGGAGAGACGTTCGTTCATCCAGCACAAAGGGAACGGGTTGCAGGAGAAACCCTTACTCTGGTTTCTCAGTCTGTTTCCTAGGGCCGGTTTGAAGTGCCTGCCGTTTTCACTGTAAAACCGAGTTGGAGCTTGTACCTCCCAATATATATGTATGGAGTGGAGTTGGCAACTGAAAAGAAACTTTGTGTTCCCTTCAAGCTAGGTGAAGGACGGCTTTCACACACACTTATCTCTCAGAACTGAGCATGTGGAGAGACGTTCGTTCATCCAGCACAAAGGGAACGGGTTGCAGGAGAAACCCTTACTCTGGTTTCTCAGTCGGTTTCCTAGTGCCGGTTTGAAGTGCCTGCCGTTTTCACTGTAAAACCGAGTTGGAGCTTGTACCACCCCATATATATGTATGGAGTGGAGTTGGCAACTGAAAAGAAACTTTGGGTTCCCTTCAAGCTAGGTGAAGGACGGCTTTCACACACACTTATCTCTCAGAACTGAGCATGTGGAGAGACGTTCGTTCATCCAGCACAAAGGGAACGGGTTGCAGGAGAAACCCTTACTCTGGTTTCTCAGTCTGTTTCCTAGGGCCGGTTTGAAGTGCCTGCCGTTTTCACTGTAAAACCGAGTTGGAGCTTGTACCTCCCCATATATATGTATGGAGTGGAGTTGGCAACTGAAAAGAAACTTTGTGTTCCCTTCAAGCTAGGTGAAGGACGGCTTTCACACACACTTATCTCTCAGAACTGAGCATGTGGAGAGACGTTCGTTCATCCAGCACAAAGGGAACGGGTTGCAGGAGAAACCCTTACTCTGGTTTCTCAGTCTGTTTCCTAGGGCCGGTTTGAAGTGCCTGCCGTTTTCACTGTAAAACCGAGTTGGAGCTTGTACCTCCCCATATATATGTATGGAGTGGAGTTGGCAACTGAAAAGAAACTTTGTGTTCCCTTCAAGCTAGGCGAAGGACGGCTTTCACACACACTTATCTCTCAGAACTGAGCATGTGGAGAGACGTTCGTTCATCCAGCACAAAGGGAACGGGTTGCAGGAGAAACCCTTACTCTGGTTTCTCAGTCTGTTTCCTAGTACCGGTTTGAAGTGCCTGCCGTTTTCACTGTAAAACCGAGTTGGAGCTTGTACCTCCCCATATATATGTATGGAGTGGAGTTGGCAACTGAAAAGAAACTTTGTGTTCCCTTCAAGCTAGGTGAAGGACGGCTTTCACACACACTTACCTCTCAGAACTGAGCATGTGGAGAGACGTTCGTTCATCCAGCACAAAGGGAACGGGTTGCAGGAGAAACTCTTACTCTGGTTTCTCAGTCTGTTTCCTAGGGCCGGTTTGAAGTGCCTGCCGTTTTCACTGTAAAACCGAGTTGGAGCTTGTACCTCCCCATATATATGTATGGAGTGGAGTTGGCAACTGAAAAGAAACTTTGTGTTCCCTTCAAGCTAGGCGAAGGACGGCTTTCACACACACTTATCTCTCAGAACTGAGCATGTGGAGAGACGTTCGTTCATCCAGCACAAAGGGAACGGGTTGCAGGGGAAACCCTGACTCTGGATTCTCAGTCGGTTTCCTAGTGCCGGTTTGAAGTGCCTGCCGTTTTCACTGTAAAACCGAGTTGGAGCTTGTACCTCCCCATATATAAGTATGGAGTGGAGTTGGCAACTGAAAAGAAACTTTGTGTTCCCTCAAGCTAGGTGAAGGACGGCTTTCACACACACTTATCTCTCAGAACTGAGCATGTGGAGAGACGTTCGTTCATCCAGCACAAAGGGAACGGGTTGCAGGAGAAACCCTTACTCTGGTTTCTCAGTCGGTTTCCTAGTGCCGGTTTGAAGTGCCTGCCGTTTTCACTGTAAAACCGAGTTGGAGCTTGTACCTCCCCATATATATGTATGGAGTGGAGTTGGCAACTGAAAAGAAACTTTGTGTTCCCTTCAAGCTAGGTGAAGGACGGCTTTCACACACACTTATCTCTCAGAACTGAGCATGTGGAGAGACGTTCGTTCATCCAGCACAAAGGGAACGGGTTGCAGGAGAAACCCTTATTCTGGTTTCTCAGTCTGTTTCCTAGTGCCGGTTTGAAGTGCCTGCCGTTTTCACTGTAAAACCGAGTTGGAGCTTGTACCTCCCCATATATATGTATGGAGTGGAGTTGGCAACTGAAAAGAAACTTTGTGTTCCCTTCAAGCTAGGTGAAGTACGGCTTTCACACACACTTATCTCTCAGAACTGAGCATGTGGAGAGACGTTCGTTCATCCAGCACAAAGGGAACGGGTTGCAGGAGAAACCCTTACTCTGGTTTCTCAGTCTGTTTCCTAGGGCCGGTTTGAAGTGCCTGCCGTTTTCACTGTAAAACCGAGTTGGAGCTTGTACCTCCCCATATATATGTATGGAGTGGAGTTGGCAACTGAAAAGAAACTTTGTGTTCCCTTCAAGCTAGGTGAAGGACGGCTTTCACACACACTTATCTCTCAGAACTGAGCATGTGGAGAGACGTTCGTTCATCCAGCACAAAGGGAACGGGTTGCAGGAGAAACCCTTACTCTGGTTTCTCAGTCTGTTTCCTAGGGCCGGTTTGAAGTGCCTGCCGTTTTCACTGTAAAACCGAGTTGGAGCTTGTACCTCCCCATATATATGTATGGAGTGGAGTTGGCAACTGAAAAGAAACTTTGTGTTCCCTTCAAGCTAGGCGAAGGACGGCTTTCACACACACTTATCTCTCAGAACTGAGCATGTGGAGAGACGTTCGTTCATCCAGCACAAAGGGAACGGGTTGCAGGAGAAACCCTTACTCTGGTTTCTCAGTCTGTTTCCTAGTGCCAGTTTGAAGTGCCTGCCGTTTTCACTGTAAAACCGTGTTGCAGCTTGTACCTCCCCATATATATGTATGGAGTGGAGTTGGCAACTGAAAAGAAACTTTGTGTTCCCTTCAAGCTAGGCGAAGGACGGCTTTCACACACACTTATCTCTCAGAACTGAGCATGTGGAGAGCCGTTCGTTCATCCAGCACAAAGGGAACGGGTTGCAGGAGAAACCCTTACTCTGGTTTCTCAGTCTGTTTCCTAGTGCCGGTTTGAAGTGCCTGCCGTTTTCACTGTAAAACCGATTTGGAGCTTGTACCTCCCCATATATATGTATGGAGTGGAGTTGGCAACTGAAAAGAAACTTTGTGTTCCCTTCAAGCTAGGTGAAGGACGGCTTTCACACACACTTATCTCTCAGAACTGAGCATGTGGAGAGACGTTCGTTCATCCAGCACAAAGGGAACGGGTTGCAGGAGAAACCCTTACTCTGGTTTCTCAGTCTGTTTCCTAGTGCCGGTTTGAAGTGCCTGCCGTTTTCACTGTAAAACCGAGTTGGAGCTTGTACCTCCCCATATATATGTATGGAGTGGAGTTGGCAACTGAAAATAAACTTTGTGTTCCCTTCAAGCTAGGTGAAGGACGGCTTTCACACACACTTATCTCTCAGAACTGAGCATGTGGAGAGACGTTCGTTCATCCAGCACAAAGGGAACGGGTTGCAGGAGAAACCCTTACTCTGGTTTCTCAGTCGGTTTCCTAGTGCCGGTTTGAAGTGCCTGCCGTTTTCACTGTAAAACCGATTTGGAGCTTGTACCTCCCCATATATATGTATGGAGTGGAGTTGGCAACTGAAAAGAAACTTTGTGTTCCCTTCAAGCTAGGTGAAGGACGGCTTTCACACACACTTATCTCTCAGAACTGAGCATTTGGAGAGACGTTCGTTCATCCAGCACAAAGGGAACGGGTTGCAGGAGAAACCCTTACTCTGGTTTCTCAGTCGGTTTCATAGTGCCGGTTTGAAGTGCCTGCCGTTTTCACTGTAAAACCGAGTTGGAGCTTGTACCTCCCCATATATAAGTATGGAGTGGAGTTGGCAACTGAAAAGAAACTTTGTGTTCCCTTCAAGCTAGGTGAAGGACGGCTTTCACACACACTTATCTCTCAGAACTGAGCATGTGGAGAGACGTTCGTTCATCCAGCACAAAGGGAACGGGTTGCAGGAGAAACCCTTACTCTGGTTTCTCAGTCTGTTTCCTAGTGCCGGATTGAAGTGCCTGCCGTTTTCACTGTAATACCGAGTTGGAGCTTGTACCTCCCCATATATATGTATGGAGTGGAGTTGGCAACTGAAAAGAAACTTTGTGTTCCCTTCAAGCTAGGTGAAGGACGGCTTTCACACACACTTATCTCTCAGAACTGAGCATGTGGAGAGACGTTCGTTCATCCAGCACAAAGGGAACGGGTTGCAGGAGAAACCCTTACTCTGGTTTCTCAGTCTGTTTCCTAGTGCCGGTTTGAAGTGCCTGCCGTTTTCACTGTAAAACCGAGTTGCAGCTTGTACCTCCCCATATATATGTATGGAGTGGAGTTGGCAACTGAAAAGAAACTTTGTGTTCCCTTCAAGCTAGGTGAAGGACGGCTTTCACACACACTTATCTCTCAGAACTGAGCATGTGGAGAGACGTTCGTTCATCCAGCACAAAGGGAACGGGTTGCAGGAGAAACCCTTACTCTGGTTTCTCAGTCTGTTTCCTAGTGCCGGTTTGAAGTGCCTGCCGTTTTCACTGTAAAACCGAGTTGGAGCTTGTACCTCCCCATATATATGTATGGAGTGGAGTTGGCAACTGAAAAGAAACTTTGTGTTCCCTTCAAGCTAGGTGAAGGACGGCTTTCACACACACTTATCTCTCAGAACTGAGTATGTGGAGAGACGTTCGTTCATCCAGCACAAAGGGAACGGGTTGCAGGAGAAACCCTTACTCTGGTTTCTCAGTCGGTTTCCTAGTGCCGGTTTGAAGTGCCTGCCGTTTTCACTGTAAAACCGAGTTGGAGCTTGTACCTCCCCATATATATGTATGGAGTGGAGATGGCAACTGAAAAGAAACTTTGTGTTCCCTTCAAGCTAGGTGAAGGACGGCTTTCACACACACTTATCTCTCAGAACTGAGCATGTGGAGAGACGTTCGTTCATCCAGCACAAAGGGAACGGGTTGCAGGAGAAACCCTTACTCTGGTTTCTCAGTCGGTTTCCTAGTGCCGGTTTGAAGTGCCTGCCGTTTTCACTGTAAAACCGAGTTGCAGCTTGTACCTCCCCATATATATGTATGGAGTGGAGTTGGCAACTGAAAAGAAACTTTGTGTTCCCTTCAAGCTAGGTGAAGGACGGCTTTCACACACACTTATCTCTCAGAACTGAGCATGTGGAGAGACGTTCTTTCATCCAGCACAAAGGGAACGGGTTGCAGGAGAAACCCTTACTCTGGTTTCTCAGTCGGTTTCCTAGTGCCGGTTTGAAGTGCCTGCCGTTTTCACTGTAAAACCGAGTTGGAGCTTGTACCTCCCCATATATATGTATGGAGTGGAGTTGGCAACTGAAAAGAAACTTTGTGTTCCCTTCAAGCTAGGTGAAGGACGGCTTTCACACACACTTATCTCTCAGAACTGAGCATGTGGAGAGACGTTCGTTCATCCAGCACAAAGGGAACGGGTTGCAGGAGAAACCCTTACTCTGGTTTCTCAGTCTGTTTCCTAGTGCCGGTTTGAAGTGCCTGCCGTTTTCACTGTAAAACCGAGTTGGAGCTTGTACCTCCCCATATATATGTATGGAGTGGAGTTGGCAACTGAAAAGAAACTTTGTGTTCCCTTCAAGCTAGGTGAAGGACGGCTTTCACACACACTTACCTCTCAGAACTGAGCATGTGGAGAGACGTTCGTTCATCCAGCACAAAGGGAACGGGTTGCAGGAGAAACCCTTACTCTGGTTTCTCAGTCTGTTTCCTAGTACCGGTTTGAAGTGCCTGCCGTTTTCACTGTAAAACCGAGTTGGAGCTTGTACCTCCCCATATATATGTATGGAGTGGAGTTGGCAACTGAAAAGAAACTTTGTGTTCCCTTCAAGCTAGGTGAAGGACGGCTTTCACACACACTTACCTCTCAGAACTGAGCATGTGGAGAGACGTTCGTTCATCCAGCACAAAGGGAACGGGTTGCAGGAGAAACTCTTACTCTGGTTTCTCAGTCTGTTTCCTAGGGCCGGTTTGAAGTGCCTGCCGTTTTCACTGTAAAACCAAGTTGGAGCTTGTACCTCCCCATATATATGTATGGAGTGGAGTTGGCAACTGAAAAGAAACTTTGTGTTCCCTTCAAGCTAGGCGAAGGACGGCTTTCACACACACTTATCTCTCAGAACTGAGCATGTGGAGAGACGTTCGTTCATCCAGCACAAAGGGAACGGGTTGCAGGAGAAACCCTTACTCTGGTTTCTCAGTCTGTTTCCTAGTGCCAGTTTGAAGTGCCTGCCGTTTTCACTGTAAAACCGAGTTGCAGCTTGTACCTCCCCATATATATGTATGGAGTGGAGTTGGCAACTGAAAAGAAACTTTGTGTTCCCTTCAAGCTAGGTGAAGGACGGCTTTCACACACACTTATCTCTCAGAACTGAGCATGTGGAGAGACGTTCGTTCATCCAGCACAAAGGGAACGGGTTGCAGGAGAAACCCTTACTCTGGTTTCTCAGTCTGTTTCCTAGTGCCGGTTTGAAGTGCCTGCCGTTTTCACTGTAAAACCGAGTTGGAGCTTGTACCTCCCCATATATATGTATGGAGTGGAGTTGGCAACTGAAAAGAAATTTTGTGTTCCCTTCAAGCTAGGTGAAGGACGGCTTTCACACACACTTATCTCTCAGAACTGAGCATGTGGAGAGACGTTCGTTCATCCAGCACAAAGGGAACGGGTTGCAGGGGAAACCCTGACTCTGGATTCTCAGTCGGTTTCCTAGTGCCGGTTTGAAGTGCCTGCCGTTTTCACTGTAAAACCGAGTTGGAGCTTGTACCTCCCCATATATAAGTATGGAGTGGAGTTGGCAACTGAAAAGAAACTTTGTGTTCCCTCAAGCTAGGTGAAGGACGGCTTTCACACACACTTATCTCTCAGAACTGAGCATGTGGAGAGACGTTCGTTCATCCAGCACAAAGGGAACGGGTTGCAGGAGAAACCCTTACTCTGGTTTCTCAGTCGGTTTCCTAGTGCCGGTTTGAAGTGCCTGCCGTTTTCACTGTAAAACCGAGTTGGAGCTTGTACCTCCCCATATATATGTATGGAGTGGAGTTGGCAACTGAAAAGAAACTTTGTGTTCCCTTCAAGCTAGGTGAAGGACGGCTTTCACACACACTTATCTCTCAGAACTGAGCATGTGGAGAGACGTTCGTTCATCCAGCACAAAGGGAACGGGTTGCAGGAGAAACCCTTATTCTGGTTTCTCAGTCTGTTTCCTAGTGCCGGTTTGAAGTGCCTGCCGTTTTCACTGTAAAACCGAGTTGGAGCTTGTACCTCCCCATATATATGTATGGAGTGGAGTTGGCAACTGAAAAGAAACTTTGTGTTCCCTTCAAGCTAGGTGAAGTACGGCTTTCACACACACTTATCTCTCAGAACTGAGCATGTGGAGAGACGTTCGTTCATCCAGCACAAAGGGAACGGGTTGCAGGAGAAACCCTTACTCTGGTTTCTCAGTCTGTTTCCTAGGGCCGGTTTGAAGTGCCTGCCGTTTTCACTGTAAAACCGAGTTGGAGCTTGTACCTCCCCATATATATGTATGGAGTGGAGTTGGCAACTGAAAAGAAACTTTGTGTTCCCTTCAAGCTAGGTGAAGGACGGCTTTCACACACACTTATCTCTCAGAACTGAGCATGTGGAGAGACGTTCGTTCATCCAGCACAAAGGGAACGGGTTGCAGGAGAAACCCTTACTCTGGTTTCTCAGTCTGTTTCCTAGGGCCGGTTTGAAGTGCCTGCCGTTTTCACTGTAAAACCGAGTTGGAGCTTTTACCTCCCCATATATATGTATGGAGTGGAGTTGGCAACTGAAAAGAAACTTTGTGTTCCCTTCAAGCTAGGCGAAGGACGGCTTTCACACACACTTATCTCTCAGAACTGAGCATGTGGAGAGACGTTCGTTCATCCAGCACAAAGGGAACGGGTTGCAGGAGAAACCCTTACTCTGGTTTCTCAGTCTGTTTCCTAGTGCCAGTTTGAAGTGCCTGCCGTTTTCACTGTAAAACCGTGTTGCAGCTTGTACCTCCCCATATATATGTATGGAGTGGAGTTGGCAACTGAAAAGAAACTTTGTGTTCCCTTCAAGCTAGGCGAAGGACGGCTTTCACACACACTTATCTCTCAGAACTGAGCATGTGGAGAGCCGTTCGTTCATCCAGCACAAAGGGAACGGGTTGCAGGAGAAACCCTTACTCTGGTTTCTCAGTCTGTTTCCTAGTGCCGGTTTGAAGTGCCTGCCGTTTTCACTGTAAAACCGATTTGGAGCTTGTACCTCCCCATATATATGTATGGAGTGGAGTTGGCAACTGAAAAGAAACTTTGTGTTCCCTTCAAGCTAGGTGAAGGACGGCTTTCACACACACTTATCTCTCAGAACTGAGCATGTGGAGAGACGTTCGTTCATCCAGCACAAAGGGAACGGGTTGCAGGAGAAACCCTTACTCTGGTTTCTCAGTCTGTTTCCTAGTGCCGGTTTGAAGTGCCTGCCGTTTTCACTGTAAAACCGAGTTGGAGCTTGTACCTCCCCATATATATGTATGGAGTGGAGTTGGCAACTGAAAATAAACTTTGTGTTCCCTTCAAGCTA
Source organism: Vicugna pacos (assembly GCF_048564905.1). NCBI lineage: Eukaryota > Metazoa > Chordata > Mammalia > Artiodactyla > Camelidae > Vicugna > Vicugna pacos. The sequence goes on from NW_027328796.1 coordinate 524,942, forward strand.
GGTGAAGGACGGCTTTCACACACACTTATCTCTCAGAACTGAGCATGTGGAGAGACGTTCGTTCATCCAGCACAAAGGGAACGGGTTGCAGGAGAAACCCTTACTCTGGTTTCTCAGTCGGTTTCCTAGTGCCGGTTTGAAGTGCCTGCCGTTTTCACTGTAAAACCGATTTGGAGCTTGTACCTCCCCATATATATGTATGGAGTGGAGTTGGCAACTGAAAAGAAACTTTGTGTTCCCTTCAAGCTAGGTGAAGGACGGCTTTCACACACACTTATCTCTCAGAACTGAGCATTTGGAGAGACGTTCGTTCATCCAGCACAAAGGGAACGGGTTGCAGGAGAAACCCTTACTCTGGTTTCTCAGTCGGTTTCATAGTGCCGGTTTGAAGTGCCTGCCGTTTTCACTGTAAAACCGAGTTGGAGCTTGTACCTCCCCATATATAAGTATGGAGTGGAGTTGGCAACTGAAAAGAAACTTTGTGTTCCCTTCAAGCTAGGTGAAGGACGGCTTTCACACACACTTATCTCTCAGAACTGAGCATGTGGAGAGACGTTCGTTCATCCAGCACAAAGGGAACGGGTTGCAGGAGAAACCCTTACTCTGGTTTCTCAGTCTGTTTCCTAGTGCCGGATTGAAGTGCCTGCCGTTTTCACTGTAATACCGAGTTGGAGCTTGTACCTCCCCATATATATGTATGGAGTGGAGTTGGCAACTGAAAAGAAACTTTGTGTTCCCTTCAAGCTAGGTGAAGGACGGCTTTCACACACACTTATCTCTCAGAACTGAGCATGTGGAGAGACGTTCGTTCATCCAGCACAAAGGGAACGGGTTGCAGGAGAAACCCTTACTCTGGTTTCTCAGTCTGTTTCCTAGTGCCGGTTTGAAGTGCCTGCCGTTTTCACTGTAAAACCGAGTTGCAGCTTGTACCTCCCCATATATATGTATGGAGTGGAGTTGGCAACTGAAAAGAAACTTTGTGTTCCCTTCAAGCTAGGTGAAGGACGGCTTTCACACACACTTATCTCTCAGAACTGAGCATGTGGAGAGACGTTCGTTCATCCAGCACAAAGGGAACGGGTTGCAGGAGAAACCCTTACTCTGGTTTCTCAGTCTGTTTCCTAGTGCCGGTTTGAAGTGCCTGCCGTTTTCACTGTAAAACCGAGTTGGAGCTTGTACCTCCCCATATATATGTATGGAGTGGAGTTGGCAACTGAAAAGAAACTTTGTGTTCCCTTCAAGCTAGGTGAAGGACGGCTTTCACACACACTTATCTCTCAGAACTGAGTATGTGGAGAGACGTTCGTTCATCCAGCACAAAGGGAACGGGTTGCAGGAGAAACCCTTACTCTGGTTTCTCAGTCGGTTTCCTAGTGCCGGTTTGAAGTGCCTGCCGTTTTCACTGTAAAACCGAGTTGGAGCTTGTACCTCCCCATATATATGTATGGAGTGGAGATGGCAACTGAAAAGAAACTTTGTGTTCCCTTCAAGCTAGGTGAAGGACGGCTTTCACACACACTTATCTCTCAGAACTGAGCATGTGGAGAGACGTTCGTTCATCCAGCACAAAGGGAACGGGTTGCAGGAGAAACCCTTACTCTGGTTTCTCAGTCGGTTTCCTAGTGCCGGTTTGAAGTGCCTGCCGTTTTCACTGTAAAACCGAGTTGCAGCTTGTACCTCCCCATATATATGTATGGAGTGGAGTTGGCAACTGAAAAGAAACTTTGTGTTCCCTTCAAGCTAGGTGAAGGACGGCTTTCACACACACTTATCTCTCAGAATTGAGCATGTGGAGAGACGTTCGTTCATCCAGCACAAAGGGAACGGGTTGCAGGAGAAACCCTTACTCTGGTTTCTCAGTCGGTTTCCTAGTGCCGGTTTGAAGTGCCTGCCGTTTTCACTGTAAAACCGAGTTGGAGCTTGTACCTCCCCATATATATGTATGGAGTGGAGTTGGCAACTGAAAAGAAACTTTGTGTTCCCTTCAAGCTAGGTGAAGGACGGCTTTCACACACACTTATCTCTCAGAACTGAGCATGTGGAGAGACGTTCGTTCATCCAGCACAAAGGGAACGGGTTGCAGGAGAAACCCTTACTCTGGTTTCTCAGTCTGTTTCCTAGTGCCGGTTTGAAGTGCCTGCCGTTTTCACTGTAAAACCGAGTTGGAGCTTGTACCTCCCCATATATATGTATGGAGTGGAGTTGGCAACTGAAAAGAAACTTTGTGTTCCCTTCAAGCTAGGTGAAGGACGGCTTTCACACACACTTATCTCTCAGAACTGAGCATGTGGAGAGACGTTCGTTCATCCAGCACAAAGGGAACGGGTTGCAGGAGAAACCCTTACTCTGGTTTCTCAGTCGGTTTCCTAGGGCCGGTTTGAAGTGCCTGCCGTTTTCACTGTAAAACTGAGTTGGAGCTTGTACCTCCCCATATATATGTATGGAGTGGAGTTGGCAACTGAAAAGAAACTTTGTGTTCCCTTCAAGCTAGTTGAAGGACGGCTTTCACACACACTTATCTCTCAGAACTGAGCATGTGGAGAGACGTTCGTTCATCCAGCACAAAGGGAACGGGTTGCAGGAGAAACCCTTACTCTGGTTTCTCAGTCGGTTTCCTAGTGCCGGTTTGAAGTGCCTGCCGTTTTCACTGTAAAACCGAGTTGGAGCTTGTACCTCCCCATATATATGTATGGAGTGGTGTTGGCAACTGAAAAGAAACTTTGTGTTCCCTTCAAGCTAGGTGAAGGACGGCTATCACACACACTTATCTCTCAGAACTGAGCATGTGGAGAGACGTTCGTTCATCCAGCACAAAGGGAACGGGTTGCAGGAGAAACCCTTACTCTGGTTTCTCAGTCGGTTTCCTAGTGCCGGTTTGAAGTGCCTGCCGTTTTCACTGTAAAACCGAGTTGGAGCTTGTACCTCCCCATATATATGTATGGAGTGGAGTTGGCAACTGAAAAGAAACTTTGTGTTCCCTTCAAGCTAGGTGAAGGACGGCTTTCACACACACTTATTTCTCAGAACTGAGCATGTGGAGAGACGTTCGTTCATCCAGCACAAAGGGAACGGGTTGCAGGAGAAACCCTTACTCTGGTTTCTCAGTCGGTTTCCTAGTGCCGGTTTGAAGTGCCTGCCGTTTTCACTGTAAAACCGAGTTGGAGCTTGTACCTCCCCATATATATGTATGGAGTGGAGTTGGCAACTGAAAAGAAACTTTGTGTTCCCTTCAAGCTAGGTGAAGGACGGCTTTCACACACACATCTCTCAGAACTGAGCATGTGGAGAGACGTTCGTTCATCCAGCACAAAGGGAACGGGTTGCAGGAGAAACCCTTACTCTGGTTTCTCAGTCGGTTTCCTAGGGCCGGTTTGAAGTGCCTGCCGTTTTCACTGTAAAACTGAGTTGGAGCTTGTACCTCCCCATATATATGTATGGAGTGGAGTTGGCAACTGAAAAGAAACTTTGTGTTCCCTTCAAGCTAGTTGAAGGACGGCTTTCACACACACTTATCTCTCAGAACTGAGCATGTGGAGAGACGTTCGTTCATCCAGCACAAAGGGAACGGGTTGCAGGAGAAACCCTTACTCTGGTTTCTCAGTCGGTTTCCTAGTGCCGGTTTGAAGTGCCTGCCGTTTTCACTGTAAAACCGAGTTGGAGCTTGTACCTCCCCATATATATGTATGGAGTGGTGTTGGCAACTGAAAAGAAACTTTGTGTTCCCTTCAAGCTAGGTGAAGGACGGCTATCACACACACTTATCTCTCAGAACTGAGCATGTGGAGAGACGTTCGTTCATCCAGCACAAAGGGAACGGGTTGCAGGAGAAACCCTTACTCTGGTTTCTCAGTCGGTTTCCTAGTGCCGGTTTGAAGTGCCTGCCGTTTTCACTGTAAAACCGAGTTGGAGCTTGTACCTCCCCATATATATGTATGGAGTGGAGTTGGCAACTGAAAAGAAACTTTGTGTTCCCTTCAAGCTAGGTGAAGGACGGCTTTCACACACACTTATCTCTCAGAACTGAGCATGTGGAGAGACGTTCGTTCATCCAGCACAAAGGGAACGGGTTGCAGGAGAAACCTTTACTCTGGTTTCTCAGTCTGTTTCCTAGTGCCGGTTTGAAGTGCCTGCCGTTTTCACTGTAAAACCGAGTTGGAGCTTGTACCTCCTCATATATATGTATGGAGTGGAGTTGGCAACTGAAAAGAAACTTTGTGTTCCCTTCAAGCTAGGTGAAGGACGGCTTTCACACACACTTATCTCTCAGAACTGAGCATGTGGAGAGACGTTCGTTCATCCAGCACAAAGGGAACGGGTTGCAGGAGAAACCCTTACTCTGGTTTCTCAGTCTGTTTCCTAGGGCCGGTTTGAAGTGCCTGCCGTTTTCACTGTAAAACCGAGTTGGAGCTTGTACCTCCCCATATATATGTATGGAGTGGAGTTGGCAACTGAAAAGAAACTTTGTGTTCCCTTCAAGCTAGTTGAAGGACGGATTTCACACACACTTATCTCTCAGAACTGAGCATGTGGAGAGACGTTCGTTCATCCAGCACAAAGGGAACGGGTTGCAGGAGAAACCCTTACTCTGGTTTCTCAGTCTGTTTCCTAGTGCCGGTTTGAAGTGCCTGCCGTTTTCACTGTAAAACCGAGTTGGAGCTTGTACCTCCCCATATATATGTATGGAGTGGAGTTGGCAACTGAAAAGAAACTTTGTGTTCCCTTCAAGCTAGGTGAAGTACGGCTTTCACACACACTTATCTCTCAGAACTGAGCATGTGGAGAGACGTTCGTTCATCCAGCACAAAGGGAACGGGTTGCAGGAGAAACCCTTACTGTAGTTTCTCAGTCGGTTTCCTAGTGCCGGTTTGAAGTGCCTGCCGTTTTCACTGTAAAACCGAGTTGGAGCTTGTACCTCCCCATATATATGTATGGAGTGGAGTTGGCAACTGAAAAGAAACTTTGTGTTCCCTTCAAGCTAGGTGAAGGACGGCTTTCACACACACTTATCTCTCAGAACTGAGCATGTGGAGAGACGTTCGTTCATCCAGCACAAAGGGAACGGGTTGCAGGAGAAACCCTTACTCTGGTTTCTCAGTCTGTTTCCTAGTGCCGGTTTGAAGTGCCTGCCGTTTTCACTGTAAAACCGAGTTGGAGCTTGTACCTCCCCATATATATGTATGGAGTGGAGTTGGCAACTGAAAAGAAACTTTGTGTTCCCTTCAAGCTAGGTGAAGGACGGCTTTCACACACACTTATCTCTCAGAACTGAGCATGTGGAGAGACGTTCGTTCATCCAGCACAAAGGGAACGGGTTGCAGGAGAAACCCTTACTCTGGTTTCTCAGTCGGTTTCCTAGTGCCGGTTTGAAGTGCCTGCCGTTTTCACTGTAAAACCGAGTTGGAGCTTGTACCTCCCCATATATATGTATGGAGTGGAGTTGGCAACTGAAAAGAAACTTTGTGTTCCCTTCAAGCTAGGTGAAGGACGGCTTTCACACACACTTATCTCTCAGAACTGAGCATGTGGAGAGACGTTCGTTCATCCAGCACAAAGGGAACGGGTTGCAGGAGAAACCCTTACTCTGGTTTCTCAGTCGGTTTCCTAGTGCCGGTTTGAAGTGCCTGCCGTTTTCACTGTAAAACCGAGTTGGAGCTTGTACCTCCCCATATATATGTATGGAGTGGAGTTGGCAACTGAAAAGAAACTTTGTGTTCCCTTCAAGCTAGGTGAAGGACGGCTTTCACACACACATCTCTCAGAACTGAGCATGTGGAGAGACGTTCGTTCATCCAGCACAAAGGGAACGGGTTGCAGGAGAAACCCTTACTCTGGTTTCTCAGTCGGTTTCCTAGGGCCGGTTTGAAGTGCCTGCCGTTTTCACTGTAAAACTGAGTTGGAGCTTGTACCTCCCCATATATATGTATGGAGTGGAGTTGGCAACTGAAAAGAAACTTTGTGTTCCCTTCAAGCTAGTTGAAGGACGGCTTTCACACACACTTATCTCTCAGAACTGAGCATGTGGAGAGACGTTCGTTCATCCAGCACAAAGGGAACGGGTTGCAGGAGAAACCCTTACTCTGGTTTCTCAGTCGGTTTCCTAGTGCCGGTTTGAAGTGCCTGCCGTTTTCACTGTAAAACCGAGTTGGAGCTTGTACCTCCCCATATATATGTATGGAGTGGTGTTGGCAACTGAAAAGAAACTTTGTGTTCCCTTCAAGCTAGGTGAAGGACGGCTATCACACACACTTATCTCTCAGAACTGAGCATGTGGAGAGACGTTCGTTCATCCAGCACAAAGGGAACGGGTTGCAGGAGAAACCCTTACTCTGGTTTCTCAGTCGGTTTCCTAGTGCCGGTTTGAAGTGCCTGCCGTTTTCACTGTAAAACCGAGTTGGAGCTTGTACCTCCCCATATATATGTATGGAGTGGAGTTGGCAACTGAAAAGAAACTTTGTGTTCCCTTCAAGCTAGGTGAAGGACGGCTTTCACACACACTTATCTCTCAGAACTGAGCATGTGGAGAGACGTTCGTTCATCCAGCACAAAGGGAACGGGTTGCAGGAGAAACCTTTACTCTGGTTTCTCAGTCTGTTTCCTAGTGCCGGTTTGAAGTGCCTGCCGTTTTCACTGTAAAACCGAGTTGGAGCTTGTACCTCCTCATATATATGTATGGAGTGGAGTTGGCAACTGAAAAGAAACTTTGTGTTCCCTTCAAGCTAGGTGAAGGACGGCTTTCACACACACTTATCTCTCAGAACTGAGCATGTGGAGAGACGTTCGTTCATCCAGCACAAAGGGAACGGGTTGCAGGAGAAACCCTTACTCTGGTTTCTCAGTCTGTTTCCTAGGGCCGGTTTGAAGTGCCTGCCGTTTTCACTGTAAAACCGAGTTGGAGCTTGTACCTCCCCATATATATGTATGGAGTGGAGTTGGCAACTGAAAAGAAACTTTGTGTTCCCTTCAAGCTAGTTGAAGGACGGATTTCACACACACTTATCTCTCAGAACTGAGCATGTGGAGAGACGTTCGTTCATCCAGCACAAAGGGAACGGGTTGCAGGAGAAACCCTTACTCTGGTTTCTCAGTCTGTTTCCTAGTGCCGGTTTGAAGTGCCTGCCGTTTTCACTGTAAAACCGAGTTGGAGCTTGTACCTCCCCATATATATGTATGGAGTGGAGTTGGCAACTGAAAAGAAACTTTGTGTTCCCTTCAAGCTAGGTGAAGTACGGCTTTCACACACACTTATCTCTCAGAACTGAGCATGTGGAGAGACGTTCGTTCATCCAGCACAAAGGGAACGGGTTGCAGGAGAAACCCTTACTGTAGTTTCTCAGTCGGTTTCCTAGTGCCGGTTTGAAGTGCCTGCCGTTTTCACTGTAAAACCGAGTTGGAGCTTGTACCTCCCCATATATATGTATGGAGTGGAGTTGGCAACTGAAAAGAAACTTTGTGTTCCCTTCAAGCTAGGTGAAGGACGGCTTTCACACACACTTATCTCTCAGAACTGAGCATGTGGAGAGACGTTCGTTCATCCAGCACAAAGGGAACGGGTTGCAGGAGAAACCCTTACTCTGGTTTCTCAGTCTGTTTCCTAGTGCCGGTTTGAAGTGCCTGCCGTTTTCACTGTAAAACCGAGTTGGAGCTTGTACCTCCCCATATATATGTATGGAGTGGAGTTGGCAACTGAAAAGAAACTTTGTGTTCCCTTCAAGCTAGGTGAAGGACGGCTTTCACACACACTTATCTCTCAGAACTGAGCATGTGGAGAGACGTTCGTTCATCCAGCACAAAGGGAACGGGTTGCAGGAGAAACCCTTACTCTGGTTTCTCAGTCGGTTTCCTAGTGCCGGTTTGAAGTGCCTGCCGTTTTCACTGTAAAACCGAGTTGGAGCTTGTACCTCCCCATATATATGTATGGAGTGGAGTTGGCAACTGAAAAGAAACTTTGTGTTCCCTTCAAGCTAGGTGAAGGACGGCTTTCACACACACTTATTTCTCAGAACTGAGCATGTGGAGAGACGTTCGTTCATCCAGCACAAAGGGAACGGGTTGCAGGAGAAACCCTTACTCTGGTTTCTCAGTCGGTTTCCTAGTGCCGGTTTGAAGTGCCTGCCGTTTTCACTGTAAAACCGAGTTGGAGCTTGTACCTCCCCATATATATGTATGGAGTGGAGTTGGCAACTGAAAAGAAACTTTGTGTTCCCTTCAAGCTAGGTGAAGGACGGCTTTCACACACACATCTCTCAGAACTGAGCATGTGGAGAGACGTTCGTTCATCCAGCACAAAGGGAACGGGTTGCAGGAGAAACCCTTACTCTGGTTTCTCAGTCGGTTTCCTAGGGCCGGTTTGAAGTGCCTGCCGTTTTCACTGTAAAACTGAGTTGGAGCTTGTACCTCCCCATATATATGTATGGAGTGGAGTTGGCAACTGAAAAGAAACTTTGTGTTCCCTTCAAGCTAGTTGAAGGACGGCTTTCACACACACTTATCTCTCAGAACTGAGCATGTGGAGAGACGTTCGTTCATCCAGCACAAAGGGAACGGGTTGCAGGAGAAACCCTTACTCTGGTTTCTCAGTCGGTTTCCTAGTGCCGGTTTGAAGTGCCTGCCGTTTTCACTGTAAAACCGAGTTGGAGCTTGTACCTCCCCATATATATGTATGGAGTGGTGTTGGCAACTGAAAAGAAACTTTGTGTTCCCTTCAAGCTAGGTGAAGGACGGCTATCACACACACTTATCTCTCAGAACTGAGCATGTGGAGAGACGTTCGTTCATCCAGCACAAAGGGAACGGGTTGCAGGAGAAACCCTTACTCTGGTTTCTCAGTCGGTTTCCTAGTGCCGGTTTGAAGTGCCTGCCGTTTTCACTGTAAAACCGAGTTGGAGCTTGTACCTCCCCATATATATGTATGGAGTGGAGTTGGCAACTGAAAAGAAACTTTGTGTTCCCTTCAAGCTAGGTGAAGGACGGCTTTCACACACACTTATCTCTCAGAACTGAGCATGTGGAGAGACGTTCGTTCATCCAGCACAAAGGGAACGGGTTGCAGGAGAAACCTTTACTCTGGTTTCTCAGTCTGTTTCCTAGTGCCGGTTTGAAGTGCCTGCCGTTTTCACTGTAAAACCGAGTTGGAGCTTGTACCTCCTCATATATATGTATGGAGTGGAGTTGGCAACTGAAAAGAAACTTTGTGTTCCCTTCAAGCTAGGTGAAGGACGGCTTTCACACACACTTATCTCTCAGAACTGAGCATGTGGAGAGACGTTCGTTCATCCAGCACAAAGGGAACGGGTTGCAGGAGAAACCCTTACTCTGGTTTCTCAGTCTGTTTCCTAGGGCCGGTTTGAAGTGCCTGCCGTTTTCACTGTAAAACCGAGTTGGAGCTTGTACCTCCCCATATATATGTATGGAGTGGAGTTGGCAACTGAAAAGAAACTTTGTGTTCCCTTCAAGCTAGTTGAAGGACGGATTTCACACACACTTATCTCTCAGAACTGAGCATGTGGAGAGACGTTCGTTCACCCAGCACAAAGGGAACGGGTTTCAGGAGAAACCCTTACTCTGGTTTCTCAGTCTGTTTCCTAGTGCCGGTTTGAAGTGCCTGCCGTTTTCACTGTAAAACCGAGTTGGAGCTTGTACCTCCCCATATATATGTATGGAGGAGTTGGCAACTGAAAAGAAACTTTGTGTTCCCTTCAAGCTAGGTGAAGGACGGCTTTCACACACACTTATCTCTCAGAACTGAGCATGTGGAGAGACGTTCGTTCATCCAGCACAAAGGGAACGGGTTGCAGGAGAAACCCTTACTCTGGTTTCTCAGTCGGTTTCCTAGTGCCGGTTTGAAGTGCCTGCCGTTTTCACTGTAAAACCGAGTTGGAGCTTGTAACTCCCCATATATATGTATGGAGTGGAGTTGGCAACTGAAAAGAAACTTTGTTTTCCCTTCAAGCTAGGTGAAGGACGGCTTTCACACACACTTATCTCTCAGAACTGAGCATGTGGAGAGACGTTCGTTCATCCAGCACAAAGGGAACGGGTTGCAGGAGAAACCCTTACTCTGGTTTCTCAGTCTGTTTCCTAGTGCCGGTTTGAAGTGCCTGCCGTTTTCACTGTAAAACCGAGTTGGAGCTTGTACCTCCCCATATATATGTATGGAGTGGAGTTGGCAACTGAAAAGAAACTTTGTGTTCCCTTCAAGCTAGGTGAAGGACGGCTTTCACACACACTTATCTCTCAGAACTGAGCATGTGGAGAGACGTTCGTTCATCCAGCACAAAGGGAACGGGTTGCAGGAGAAACCCTTACTCTGGTTTCTCAGTCTGTTTCCTAGTGCCGGTTTGAAGTGCCTGCCGTTTTCACTGTAAAACCGAGTTGGAGCTTGTACCTCCCCATATATATGTATGGAGTGGAGTTGGCAACTGAAAAGAAACTTTGTGTTCCCTTCAAGCTAGGTGAAGGGCGGCTTTCACACACACTTATCTCTCAGAACTGAGCATGTGGAGAGACGTTCGTTCATCCAGCACAAAGGGAACGGGTTGCAGGAGAAACCCTTACTCTGGTTTCTCAGTCTGTTTCCTAGTGCCGGTTTGAAGTGCCTGCCGTTTTCACTGTAAAACCGAGTTGGTGCTTGTACCTCCCCATATATATGTATGGAGTGGAGTTGGCAACTGAAAAGAAACTTTGTGTTCCCTTCAAGCTAGGTGAAGGACGGCTTTCACACACACTTATCTCTCAGAACTGAGCATGTGGAGAGACGTTCGTTCATCCAGCACAAAGGGAACGGGTTGCAGGAGAAACCCTTACTCTGGTTTCTCAGTCGGTTTCCTAGTGCCGGTTTGAAGTGCCTGCCGTTTTCACTGTAAAACCGAGTTGGAGCTTGTACCTCCCCATATATATGTATGGAGTGGAGTTGGCAACTGAAAAGAAACTTTGTGTTCCCTTCAAGCTAGGTGAAGGACGGCTTTCACACACACTTATCTCTCAGAACTGAGCATGTGGAGAGACGTTCGTTCATCCAGCACAAAGGGAACGGGTTGCAGGAGAAACCCTTACTCTGGTTTCTCAGTCGGTTTCCTAGTGCCGGTTTGAAGTGCCTGCCGTTTTCACTGTAAAACCGAGTTGGAGCTTGTACCTCCCCATATATATGTATGGAGTGGAGTTGGCAACTGAAAAGAAACTTTGTGTTCCCTTCAAGCTAGGTGAAGGACGGCTTTCACACACACTTATCTCTCAGAACTGAGCATGTGGAGAGACGTTCGTTCATCCAGCACAAAGGGAACGGGTTGCAGGAGAAACCCTTACTCTGGTTTCTCAGTCTGTTTCCTAGGGCCGGTTTGAAGTGCCAGCCGTTTTCACTGTAAAACCGAGTTGGAGCTTGTACCTCCCAATATATATGTATGGAGTGGAGTTGGCAACTGAAAAGAAACTTTGTGTTCCCTTCAAGCTAGGTGAAGGACGGCTTTCACACACACTTATCTCTCAGAACTGAGCATGTGGAGAGACGTTCGTTCATCCAGCACAAAGGGAACGGGTTGCAGGAGAAACCCTTACTCTGGTTTCTCAGTCTGTTTCCTAGGGCCGGTTTGAAGTGCCTGCCGTTTTCACTGTAAAACCGAGTTGGAGCTTGTACCTCCCAATATATATGTATGGAGTGGAGTTGGCAACTGAAAAGAAACTTTGTGTTCCCTTCAAGCTAGGTGAAGGACGGCTTTCACACACACTTATCTCTCAGAACTGAGCATGTGGAGAGACGTTCGTTCATCCAGCACAAAGGGAACGGGTTGCAGGAGAAACCCTTACTCTGGTTTCTCAGTCGGTTTCCTAGTGCCGGTTTGAAGTGCCTGCCGTTTTCACTGTAAAACCGAGTTGGAGCTTGTACCTCCCCATATATATGTATGGAGTGGAGTTGGCAACTGAAAAGAAACTTTGTGTTCCCTTCAAGCTAGGTGAAGGACGGCTTTCACACACACTTATCTCTCAGAACTGAGCATGTGGAGAGACGTTCGTTCATCCAGCACAAAGGGAACGGGTTGCAGGAGAAACCCTTACTCTGGTTTCTCAGTCTGTTTCCTAGGGCCGGTTTGAAGTGCCTGCCGTTTTCACTGTAAAACCGAGTTGGAGCTTGTACCTCCCCATATATATGTATGGAGTGGAGTTGGCAACTGAAAAGAAACTTTGTGTTCCCTTCAAGCTAGGTGAAGGACGGCTTTCACACACACTTATCTCTCAGAACTGAGCATGTGGAGAGACGTTCGTTCATCCAGCACAAAGGGAACGGGTTGCAGGAGAAACCCTTACTCTGGTTTCTCAGTCTGTTTCCTAGTGCCGGTTTGAAGTGCCTGCCGTTTTCACTGTAAAACCGAGTTGGAGCTTGTACCTCCCCATATATATGTATGGAGTGGAGTTGGCAACTGAAAAGAAACTTTGTGTTCCCTTCAAGCTAGGTGAAGGACGGCTTTCACACACACTTATCTCTCAGAACTGAGCATGTGGAGAGACGTTCGTTCATCCAGCACAAAGGGAACGGGTTGCAGGAGAAACCCTTACTCTGGTTTCTCAGTCTGTTTCCTAGTGCCGGTTTGAAGTGCCTGCCGTTTTCACTGTAAAACCGAGTTGGAGCTTGTACCTCCCCATATATATATATGGAGTGGAGTTGGCAACTGAAAAGAAACTTTGTGTTCCCTTCAAGCTAGGTGAAGGACGGCTTTCACACACACTTATCTCTCAGAACTGAGCATGTGGAGAGACGTTCGTTCATCCAGCACAAAGGGAACGGGTTGCAGGAGAAACCCTTACTCTGGTTTCTCAGTCGGTTTCCTAGTGCCGGTTTGAAGTGCCTGCCGTTTTCACTGTAAAACCGAGTTGGAGCTTGTACCTCCCCATATATATGTATGGAGTGGAGTTGGCAACTGAAAAGAAACTTTGTATTCCCTTCAAGCTAGGTGAAGGACGGCTTTCACACACACTTATCTCTCAGAACTGAGCATGTGGAGAGACGTTCGTTCATCCAGCACAAAGGGAACGGGTTGCAGGAGAAACCCTTACTCTGGTTTCTCAGTCTGTTTCCTAGTGCCGGTTTGAAGTGCCTGCCGTTTTCACTGTAAAACCGAGTTGGAGCTTGTACCTCCCCATATATATGTATGGAGTGGAGTTGGCAACTGAAAAGAAACTTTGTGTTCCCTTCAAGCTAGGTGAAGGACGGCTTTCACACACACTTGTCTCTCAGAACTGAGCATGTGGAGAGACGTTCGTTCATCCAGCACAAAGGGAACGGGTTGCAGGAGAAACCCTTACTCTGGTTTCTCAGTCTGTTTCCTAGTGCCGGTTTGAAGTGCCTGCCGTTTTCACTGTAAAACCGAGTTGGAGCTTGTACCTCCCCATATATATGTATGGAGTGGAGTTGGCAACTGAAAAGAAACTTTGTGTTCCCTTCAAGCTAGGTGAAGGACGGCTTTCACACACACTTATCTCTCAGAACTGAGCATGTGGAGAGACGTTCGTTCATCCAGCACAAAGGGAACGGGTTGCAGGAGAAACCCTTACTCTGGTTTCTCAGTCTGTTTCCTAGTGCCGGTTTGAAGTGCCTGCCGTTTTCACTGTAAAACCGAGTTGGAGCTTGTACCTCCCCATATATATGTATGGAGTGGAGTTGGCAACTGAAAAGAAACTTTGTGTTCCCTTCAAGCTAGGTGAAGGACGGCTTTCACACACACTTATCTCTCAGAACTGAGCATGTGGAGAGACGTTCGTTCATCCAGCACAAAGGGAACGGGTTGCAGGAGAAACCCTTACTCTGGTTTCTCAGTCTGTTTCCTAGTGCCGGTTTGAAGTGCCTGCCGTTTTCACTGTAAAACCGAGTTGGAGCTTGTACCTCCCCATATATATGTATGGAGTGGAGTTGGCAACTGAAAAGAAACTTTGTGTTCCCTTCAAGCTAGGTGAAGGACGGCTTTCACACACACTTATCTCTCAGAACTGAGCATGTGGAGAGACGTTCGTTCATCCAGCACAAAGGGAACGGGTTGCAGGAGAAACCCTTACTCTGGTTTCTCAGTCGGTTTCCTAGTGCCGGTTTGAAGTGCCTGCCGTTTTCACTGTAAAACCGAGTTGGAGCTTGTACCTCCCCATATATATGTATGGAGTGGAGTTGGCAACTGAAAAGAAACTTTGTGTTCCCTTCAAGCTAGGTGAAGGACGGCTTTCACACACACTTATCTCTCAGAACTGAGCATGTGGAGAGACGTTCGTTCATCCAGCACAAAGGGAACGGGTTGCAGGAGAAACCCTTACTCTGGTTTCTCAGTCTGTTTCCTAGTGCCGGTTTGAAGTGCCTGCCGTTTTCACTGTAAAACCGAGTTGGAGCTTGTACCTCCCCATATATATGTATGGAGTGGAGTTGGCAACTGAAAAGAAACTTTGTGTTCCCTTCAAGCTAGGTGAAGGACGGCTTTCACACACACTTATCTCTCAGAACTGAGCATGTGGAGAGACGTTCGTTCATCCAGCACAAAGGGAACGGGTTGCAGGAGAAACCCTTACTCTGGTTTCTCAGTCTGTTTCCTAGGGCCGGTTTGAAGTGCCTGCCGTTTTCACTGTAAAACCGAGTTGGAGCTTGTACCTCCCAATATATATGTATGGAGTGGAGTTGGCAACTGAAAAGAAACTTTGTGTTCCCTTCAAGCTAGGTGAAGGACGGCTTTCACACACACTTATCTCTCAGAACTGAGCATGTGGAGAGACGTTCGTTCATCCAGCACAAAGGGAACGGGTTGCAGGAGAAACCCTTACTCTGGTTTCTCAGTCGGTTTCCTAGTGCCGGTTTGAAGTGCCTGCCGTTTTCACTGTAAAACCGAGTTGGAGCTTGTACCTCCCCATATATATGTATGGAGTGGAGTTGGCAACTGAAAAGAAACTTTGTGTTCCCTTCAAGCTAGGTGAAGGACGGCTTTCACACACACTTATCTCTCAGAACTGAGCATGTGGAGAGACGTTCGTTCATCCAGCACAAAGGGAACGGGTTGCAGGAGAAACCCTTACTCTGGTTTCTCAGTCTGTTTCCTAGTGCCGGTTTGAAGTGCCTGCCGTTTTCACTGTAAAACCGAGTTGGAGCTTGTACCTCCCCATATATATGTATGGAGTGGAGTTGGCAACTGAAAAGAAACTTTGTGTTCCCTTCAAGCTAGGTGAAGGACGGCTTTCACACACACTTATCTCTCAGAACTGAGCATGTGGAGAGACGTTCGTTCATCCAGCACAAAGGGAACGGGTTGCAGGAGAAACCCTTACTCTGGTTTCTCAGTCTGTTTCCTAGTGCCGGTTTGAAGTGCCTGCCGTTTTCACTGTAAAACCGAGTTGGAGCTTGTACCTCCCCATATATATGTATGGAGTGGAGTTGGCAACTGAAAAGAAACTTTGTGTTCCCTTCAAGCTAGGTGAAGGACGGCTTTCACACACACTTATCTCTCAGAACTGAGCATGTGGAGAGACGTTCGTTCATCCAGGACAAAGGGAACGGGTTGCAGGAGAAACCCTTACTCTGGTTTCTCAGTCTGTTTCCTAGTGCCGGTTTGAAGTGCCTGCCGTTTTCACTGTAAAACCGAGTTGGAGCTTGTACCTCCCCATATATATATATGGAGTGGAGTTGGCAACTGAAAAGAAACTTTGTGTTCCCTTCAAGCTAGGTGAAGGACGGCTTTCACACACACTTATCTCTCAGAACTGAGCATGTGGAGAGACGTTCGTTCATCCAGCACAAAGGGAACGGGTTGCAGGAGAAACCCTTACTCTGGTTTCTCAGTCTGTTTCCTAGTGCCGGTTTGAAGTGCCTGCCGTTTTCACTGTAAAACCGAGTTGGAGCTTGTACCTCCCCATATATATGTATGGAGTGGAGTTGGCAACTGAAAAGAAACTTTGTATTCCCTTCAAGCTAGGTGAAGGACGGCTTTCACACACACTTATCTCTCAGAACTGAGCATGTGGAGAGACGTTCGTTCATCCAGCACAAAGGGAACGGGTTGCAGGAGAAACCCTTACTCTGGTTTCTCAGTCTGTTTCCTAGTGCCGGTTTGAAGTGCCTGCCGTTTTCACTGTAAAACCGAGTTGGAGCTTGTACCTCCCCATATATATGTATGGAGTGGAGTTGGCAACTGAAAAGAAACTTTGTGTTCCCTTCAAGCTAGGTGAAGGACGGCTTTCACACACACTTATCTCTCAGAACTGAGCATGTGGAGAGACGTTCGTTCATCCAGCACAAAGGGAACGGGTTGCAGGAGAAACCCTTACTCTGGTTTCTCAGTCTGTTTCCTAGGGCCGGTTTGAAGTGCCTGCCGTTTTCACTGTAAAACCGAGTTGGAGCTTGTACCTCCCAATATATATGTATGGAGTGGAGTTGGCAACTGAAAAGAAACTTTGTGTTCCCTTCAAGCTAGGTGAAGGACGGCTTTCACACACACTTATCTCTCAGAACTGAGCATGTGGAGAGACGTTCGTTCATCCAGCACAAAGGGAACGGGTTGCAGGAGAAACCCTTACTCTGGTTTCTCAGTCGGTTTCCTAGGGCCGGTTTGAAGTGCCTGCCGTTTTCACTGTAAAACCGAGTTGGAGCTTGTACCTCCCCATATATATGTATGGAGTGGAGTTGGCAACTGAAAAGAAACTTTGTGTTCCCTTCAAGCTAGGTGAAGGACGGCTTTCACACACACTTATCTCTCAGAACTGAGCATGTGGAGAGACGTTCGTTCATCCAGCACAAAGGGAACGGGTTGCAGGAGAAACCCTTACTCTGGTTTCTCAGTCTGTTTCCTAGGGCCGGTTTGAAGTGCCTGCCGTTTTCACTGTAAAACCGAGTTGGAGCTTGTACCTCCCCATATATATGTATGGAGTGGAGTTGGCAACTGAAAAGAAACTTTGTGTTCCCTTCAAGCTAGGTGAAGGACGGCTTTCACACACACTTATCTCTCAGAACTGAGCATGTGGAGAGACGTTCGTTCATCCAGCACAAAGGGAACGGGTTGCAGGAGAAACCCTTACTCTGGTTTCTCAGTCTGTTTCCTAGTGCCGGTTTGAAGTGCCTGCCGTTTTCACTGTAAAACCGAGTTGGAGCTTGTACCTCCCCATATATATGTATGGAGTGGAGTTGGCAACTGAAAAGAAACTTTGTGTTCCCTTCAAGCTAGGTGAAGGACGGCTTTCACACACACTTATCTCTCAGAACTGAGCATGTGGAGAGACGTTCGTTCATCCAGGACAAAGGGAACGGGTTGCAGGAGAAACCCTTACTCTGGTTTCTCAGTCTGTTTCCTAGTGCCGGTTTGAAGTGCCTGCCGTTTTCACTGTAAAACCGAGTTGGAGCTTGTACCTCCCCATATATATATATGGAGTGGAGTTGGCAACTGAAAAGAAACTTTGTGTTCCCTTCAAGCTAGGTGAAGGACGGCTTTCACACACACTTATCTCTCAGAACTGAGCATGTGGAGAGACGTTCGTTCATCCAGCACAAAGGGAACGGGTTGCAGGAGAAACCCTTACTCTGGTTTCTCAGTCTGTTTCCTAGTGCCGGTTTGAAGTGCCTGCCGTTTTCACTGTAAAACCGAGTTGGAGCTTGTACCTCCCCATATATATGTATGGAGTGGAGTTGGCAACTGAAAAGAAACTTTGTATTCCCTTCAAGCTAGGTGAAGGACGGCTTTCACACACACTTATCTCTCAGAACTGAGCATGTGGAGAGACGTTCGTTCATCCAGCACAAAGGGAACGGGTTGCAGGAGAAACCCTTACTCTGGTTTCTCAGTCTGTTTCCTAGTGCCGGTTTGAAGTGCCTGCCGTTTTCACTGTAAAACCGAGTTGGAGCTTGTACCTCCCCATATATATGTATGGAGTGGAGTTGGCAACTGAAAAGAAACTTTGTGTTCCCTTCAAGCTAGGTGAAGGACGGCTTTCACACACACTTATCTCTCAGAACTGAGCATGTGGAGAGACGTTCGTTCATCCAGCACAAAGGGAACGGGTTGCAGGAGAAACCCTTACTCTGGTTTCTCAGTCTGTTTCCTAGGGCCGGTTTGAAGTGCCTGCCGTTTTCACTGTAAAACCGAGTTGGAGCTTGTACCTCCCAATATATATGTATGGAGTGGAGTTGGCAACTGAAAAGAAACTTTGTGTTCCCTTCAAGCTAGGTGAAGGACGGCTTTCACACACACTTATCTCTCAGAACTGAGCATGTGGAGAGACGTTCGTTCATCCAGCACAAAGGGAACGGGTTGCAGGAGAAACCCTTACTCTGGTTTCTCAGTCGGTTTCCTAGGGCCGGTTTGAAGTGCCTGCCGTTTTCACTGTAAAACCGAGTTGGAGCTTGTACCTCCCCATATATATGTATGGAGTGGAGTTGGCAACTGAAAAGAAACTTTGTGTTCCCTTCAAGCTAGGTGAAGGACGGCTTTCACACACACTTATCTCTCAGAACTGAGCATGTGGAGAGACGTTCGTTCATCCAGCACAAAGGGAACGGGTTGCAGGAGAAACCCTTACTCTGGTTTCTCAGTCTGTTTCCTAGGGCCGGTTTGAAGTGCCTGCCGTTTTCACTGTAAAACCGAGTTGGAGCTTGTACCTCCCCATATATATGTATGGAGTGGAGTTGGCAACTGAAAAGAAACTTTGTGTTCCCTTCAAGCTAGGTGAAGGACGGCTTTCACACACACTTATCTCTCAGAACTGAGCATGTGGAGAGACGTTCGTTCATCCAGCACAAAGGGAACGGGTTGCAGGAGAAACCCTTACTCTGGTTTCTCAGTCTGTTTCCTAGTGCCGGTTTGAAGTGCCTGCCGTTTTCACTGTAAAACCGAGTTGGAGCTTGTACCTCCCCATATATATGTATGGAGTGGAGTTGGCAACTGAAAAGAAACTTTGTGTTCCCTTCAAGCTAGGTGAAGGACGGCTTTCACACACACTTATCTCTCAGAACTGAGCATGTGGAGAGACGTTCGTTCATCCAGGACAAAGGGAACGGGTTGCAGGAGAAACCCTTACTCTGGTTTCTCAGTCTGTTTCCTAGTGCCGGTTTGAAGTGCCTGCCGTTTTCACTGTAAAACCGAGTTGGAGCTTGTACCTCCCCATATATATATATGGAGTGGAGTTGGCAACTGAAAAGAAACTTTGTGTTCCCTTCAAGCTAGGTGAAGGACGGCTTTCACACACACTTATCTCTCAGAACTGAGCATGTGGAGAGACGTTCGTTCATCCAGCACAAAGGGAACGGGTTGCAGGAGAAACCCTTACTCTGGTTTCTCAGTCTGTTTCCTAGTGCCGGTTTGAAGTGCCTGCCGTTTTCACTGTAAAACCGAGTTGGAGCTTGTACCTCCCCATATATATGTATGGAGTGGAGTTGGCAACTGAAAAGAAACTTTGTATTCCCTTCAAGCTAGGTGAAGGACGGCTTTCACACACACTTATCTCTCAGAACTGAGCATGTGGAGAGACGTTCGTTCATCCAGCACAAAGGGAACGGGTTGCAGGAGAAACCCTTACTCTGGTTTCTCAGTCTGTTTCCTAGTGCCGGTTTGAAGTGCCTGCCGTTTTCACTGTAAAACCGAGTTGGAGCTTGTACCTCCCCATATATATGTATGGAGTGGAGTTGGCAACTGAAAAGAAACTTTGTGTTCCCTTCAAGCTAGGTGAAGGACGGCTTTCACACACACTTGTCTCTCAGAACTGAGCATGTGGAGAGACGTTCGTTCATCCAGCACAAAGGGAACGGGTTGCAGGAGAAACCCTTACTCTGGTTTCTCAGTCTGTTTCCTAGTGCCGGTTTGAAGTGCCTGCCGTTTTCACTGTAAAACCGAGTTGGAGCTTGTACCTCCCCATATATATGTATGGAGTGGAGTTGGCAACTGAAAAGAAACTTTGTGTTCCCTTCAAGCTAGGTGAAGGACGGCTTTCACACACACTTATCTCTCAGAACTGAGCATGTGGAGAGACGTTCGTTCATCCAGCACAAAGGGAACGGGTTGCAGGAGAAACCCTTACTCTGGTTTCTCAGTCTGTTTCCTAGTGCCGGTTTGAAGTGCCTGCCGTTTTCACTGTAAAACCGAGTTGGAGCTTGTACCTCCCCATATATATGTATGGAGTGGAGTTGGCAACTGAAAAGAAACTTTGTGTTCCCTTCAAGCTAGGTGAAGGACGGCTTTCACACACACTTATCTCTCAGAACTGAGCATGTGGAGAGACGTTCGTTCATCCAGCACAAAGGGAACGGGTTGCAGGAGAAACCCTTACTCTGGTTTCTCAGTCTGTTTCCTAGTGCCGGTTTGAAGTGCCTGCCGTTTTCACTGTAAAACCGAGTTGGAGCTTGTACCTCCCCATATATATGTATGGAGTGGAGTTGGCAACTGAAAAGAAACTTTGTGTTCCCTTCAAGCTAGGTGAAGGACGGCTTTCACACACACTTATCTCTCAGAACTGAGCATGTGGAGAGACGTTCGTTCATCCAGCACAAAGGGAACGGGTTGCAGGAGAAACCCTTACTCTGGTTTCTCAGTCGGTTTCCTAGTGCCGGTTTGAAGTGCCTGCCGTTTTCACTGTAAAACCGAGTTGGAGCTTGTACCTCCCCATATATATGTATGGAGTGGAGTTGGGAACTGAAAAGAAACTTTGTGTTCCCTTCAAGCTAGGTGAAGGACGGCTTTCACACACACTTATCTCTCAGAACTGAGCATGTGGAGAGACGTTCGTTCATCCAGCACAAAGGGAACGGGTTGCAGGAGAAACCCTTACTCTGGTTTCTCAGTCGGTTTCCTAGTGCCGGTTTGAAGTGCCTGCCGTTTTCACTGTAAAACCGAGTTGGAGCTTGTACCTCCCCGTATATATGTATGGAGTGGAGTTGGCAACTGAAAAGAAACTTTGTGTTCCCTTCAAGCTAGGTGAAGGACGGCTTTCACACACACTTATCTCTCAGAACTGAGCATGTGGAGAGACGTTCGTTCATCCAGCACAAAGGGAACGGGTTGCAGGAGAAACCCTTACTCTGGTTTCTCAGTCTGTTTCCTAGGGCCGGTTTGAAGTGCCTGCCGTTTTCACTGTAAAACCGAGTTGGAGCTTGTACCTCCCCATATATATGTATGGAGTGGAGTTGGCAACTGAAAAGAAACTTTGTGTTCCCTTCAAGCTAGGTGAAGGACGGCTTTCACACACACTTATCTCTCAGAACTGAGCATGTGGAGAGACGTTCGTTCATCCAGCACAAAGGGAACGGGTTGCAGGAGAAACCCTTACTCTGGTTTCTCAGTCGGTTTCCTAGGGCCGGTTTGAAGTGCCTGCCGTTTTCACTGTAAAACCGAGTTGGAGCTTGTACCTCCCCATATATATGTATGGAGTGGAGTTGGCAACTGAAAAGAAACTTTGTGTTCCCTTCAAGCTAGGTGAAGGACGGCTTTCACACACACTTATCTCTCAGAACTGAGCATGTGGAGAGACGTTCGTTCATCCAGCACAAAGGGAACGGGTTGCAGGAGAAACCCTTACTCTGGTTTCTCAGTCTGTTTCCTAGTGCCGGTTTGAAGTGCCTGCCGTTTTCACTGTAAAACCGAGTTGGAGCTTGTACCTCCCCATATATATGTATGGAGTGGAGTTGGCAACTGAAAAGAAACTTTGTGTTCCCTTCAAGCTAGGTGAAGGACGGCTTTCACACACACTTATCTCTCAGAACTGAGCATGTGGAGAGACGTTCGTTCATCCAGGACAAAGGGAACGGGTTGCAGGAGAAACCCTTACTCTGGTTTCTCAGTCTGTTTCCTAGTGCCGGTTTGAAGTGCCTGCCGTTTTCACTG
Source organism: Vicugna pacos (assembly GCF_048564905.1). Classification (NCBI taxonomy): domain Eukaryota; kingdom Metazoa; phylum Chordata; class Mammalia; order Artiodactyla; family Camelidae; genus Vicugna; species Vicugna pacos. The sequence goes on from NW_027328796.1 coordinate 546,757, forward strand.
TAAAACCGAGTTGGAGCTTGTACCTCCCCATATATATATATGGAGTGGAGTTGGCAACTGAAAAGAAACTTTGTGTTCCCTTCAAGCTAGGTGAAGGACGGCTTTCACACACACTTATCTCTCAGAACTGAGCATGTGGAGAGACGTTCGTTCATCCAGCACAAAGGGAACGGGTTGCAGGAGAAACCCTTACTCTGGTTTCTCAGTCGGTTTCCTAGTGCCGGTTTGAAGTGCCTGCCGTTTTCACTGTAAAACCGAGTTGGAGCTTGTACCTCCCCTATATATGTATGGAGTGGAGTTGGCAACTGAAAAGAAACTTTGTATTCCCTTCAAGCTAGGTGAAGGACGGCTTTCACACACACTTATCTCTCAGAACTGAGCATGTGGAGAGACGTTCGTTCATCCAGCACAAAGGGAACGGGTTGCAGGAGAAACCCTTACTCTGGTTTCTCAGTCTGTTTCCTAGTGCCGGTTTGAAGTGCCTGCCGTTTTCACTGTAAAACCGAGTTGGAGCTTGTACCTCCCCATATATATGTATGGAGTGGAGTTGGCAACTGAAAAGAAACTTTGTGTTCCCTTCAAGCTAGGTGAAGGACGGCTTTCACACACACTTGTCTCTCAGAACTGAGCATGTGGAGAGACGTTCGTTCATCCAGCACAAAGGGAACGGGTTGCAGGAGAAACCCTTACTCTGGTTTCTCAGTCTGTTTCCTAGTGCCGGTTTGAAGTGCCTGCCGTTTTCACTGTAAAACCGAGTTGGAGCTTGTACCTCCCCATATATATGTATGGAGTGGAGTTGGCAACTGAAAAGAAACTTTGTGTTCCCTTCAAGCTAGGTGAAGGACGGCTTTCACACACACTTATCTCTCAGAACTGAGCATGTGGAGAGACGTTCGTTCATCCAGCACAAAGGGAACGGGTTGCAGGAGAAACCCTTACTCTGGTTTCTCAGTCGGTTTCCTAGTGCCGGTTTGAAGTGCCTGCCGTTTTCACTGTAAAACCGAGTTGGAGCTTGTACCTCCCCATATATATGTATGGAGTGGAGTTGGCAACTGAAAAGAAACTTTGTGTTCCCTTCAAGCTAGGTGAAGGACGGCTTTCACACACACTTATCTCTCAGAACTGAGCATGTGGAGAGACGTTCGTTCATCCAGCACAAAGGGAACGGGTTGCAGGAGAAACCCTTACTCTGGTTTCTCAGTCTGTTTCCTAGTGCCGGTTTGAAGTGCCTGCCGTTTTCACTGTAAAACCGAGTTGGAGCTTGTACCTCCCCATATATATGTATGGAGTGGAGTTGGCAACTGAAAAGAAACTTTGTGTTCCCTTCAAGCTAGGTGAAGGACGGCTTTCACACACACTTATCTCTCAGAACTGAGCATGTGGAGAGACGTTCGTTCATCCAGCACAAAGGGAACGGGTTGCAGGAGAAACCCTTACTCTGGTTTCTCAGTCGGTTTCCTAGTGCCGGTTTGAAGTGCCTGCCGTTTTCACTGTAAAACCGAGTTGGAGCTTGTACCTCCCCATATATATGTATGGAGTGGAGTTGGGAACTGAAAAGAAACTTTGTGTTCCCTTCAAGCTAGGTGAAGGACGGCTTTCACACACACTTATCTCTCAGAACTGAGCATGTGGAGAGACGTTCGTTCATCCAGCACAAAGGGAACGGGTTGCAGGAGAAACCCTTACTCTGGTTTCTCAGTCTGTTTCCTAGTGCCGGTTTGAAGTGCCTGCCGTTTTCACTGTAAAACCGAGTTGGAGCTTGTACCTCCCCATATATATGTATGGAGTGGAGTTGGCAACTGAAAAGAAACTTTGTGTTCCCTTCAAGCTAGGTGAAGGACGGCTTTCACACACACTTGTCTCTCAGAACTGAGCATGTGGAGAGACGTTCGTTCATCCAGCACAAAGGGAACGGGTTGCAGGAGAAACCCTTACTCTGGTTTCTCAGTCTGTTTCCTAGTGCCGGTTTGAAGTGCCTGCCGTTTTCACTGTAAAACCGAGTTGGAGCTTGTACCTCCCCATATATATGTATGGAGTGGAGTTGGCAACTGAAAAGAAACTTTGTGTTCCCTTCAAGCTAGGTGAAGGACGGCTTTCACACACACTTATCTCTCAGAACTGAGCATGTGGAGAGACGTTCGTTCATCCAGCACAAAGGGAACGGGTTGCAGGAGAAACCCTTACTCTGGTTTCTCAGTCGGTTTCCTAGTGCCGGTTTGAAGTGCCTGCCGTTTTCACTGTAAAACCGAGTTGGAGCTTGTACCTCCCCATATATATGTATGGAGTGGAGTTGGCAACTGAAAAGAAACTTTGTGTTCCCTTCAAGCTAGGTGAAGGACGGCTTTCACACACACTTATCTCTCAGAACTGAGCATGTGGAGAGACGTTCGTTCATCCAGCACAAAGGGAACGGGTTGCAGGAGAAACCCTTACTCTGGTTTCTCAGTCTGTTTCCTAGTGCCGGTTTGAAGTGCCTGCCGTTTTCACTGTAAAACCGAGTTGGAGCTTGTACCTCCCCATATATATGTATGGAGTGGAGTTGGCAACCGAAAAGAAACTTTGTGTTCCCTTCAAGCTAGGTGAAGGACGGCTTTCACACACACTTATCTCTCAGAACTGAGCATGTGGAGAGACGTTCGTTCATCCAGCACAAAGGGAACGGGTTGCAGGAGAAACCCTTACTCTGGTTTCTCAGTCGGTTTCCTAGTGCCGGTTTGAAGTGCCTGCCGTTTTCACTGTAAAACCGAGTTGGAGCTTGTACCTCCCCATATATATGTATGGAGTGGAGTTGGCAACCGAAAAGAAACTTTGTGTTCCCTTCAAGCTAGGTGAAGGACGGCTTTCACACACACTTATCTCTCAGAACTGAGCATGTGGAGAGACGTTCGTTCATCCAGCACAAAGGGAACGGGTTGCAGGAGAAACCCTTACTCTGGTTTCTCAGTCTGTTTCCTAGTGCCGGTTTGAAGTGCCTGCCGTTTTCACTGTAAAACCGAGTTGGAGCTTGTACCTCCCCATATATATGTATGGAGTGGAGTTGGCAACTGAAAAGAAACTTTGTGTTCCCTTCAAGCTAGGTGAAGGACGGCTTTCACACACACTTATCTCTCAGAACTGAGCATGTGGAGAGACGTTCGTTCATCCAGCACAAAGGGAACGGGTTGCAGGAGAAACCCTTACTCTGGTTTCTCAGTCTGTTTCCTAGGGCCGGTTTGAAGTGCCTGCCGTTTTCACTGTAAAACCGAGTTGGAGCTTGTACCTCCCCATATATATGTATGGAGTGGAGTTGGCAACTGAAAAGAAACTTTGTGTTCCCTTCAAGCTAGGTGAAGGACGGCTTTCACACACACTTATCTCTCAGAACTGAGCATGTGGAGAGACGTTCGTTCATCCAGCACAAAGGGAACGGGTTGCAGGAGAAACCCTTACTCTGGTTTCTCAGTCTGTTTCCTAGTGCCGGTTTGAAGTGCCTGCCGTTTTCACTGTAAAACCGAGTTGGAGCTTGTACCTCCCCATATATATGTATGGAGTGGAGTTGGCAACTGAAAAGAAACTTTGTGTTCCCTTCAAGCTAGGTGAAGGACGGCTTTCACACACACTTATCTCTCAGAACTGAGCATGTGGAGAGACGTTCGTTCATCCAGCACAAAGGGAACGGGTTGCAGGAGAAACCCTTACTCTGGTTTCTCAGTCTGTTTCCTAGGGCCGGTTTGAAGTGCCTGCCGTTTTCACTGTAAAACCGAGTTGGAGCTTGTACCTCCCCATATATATGTATGGAGTGGAGTTGGCAACTGAAAAGAAACTTTGTGTTCCCTTCAAGCTAGGTGAAGGACGGCTTTCACACACACTTATCTCTCAGAACTGAGCATGTGGAGAGACGTTCGTTCATCCAGCACAAAGGGAACGGGTTGCAGGAGAAACCCTTACTCTGGTTTCTCAGTCTGTTTCCTAGGGCCGGTTTGAAGTGCCTGCCGTTTTCACTGTAAAACCGAGTTGGAGCTTGTACCTCCCAATATATATGTATGGAGTGGAGTTGGCAACTGAAAAGAAACTTTGTGTTCCCTTCAAGCTAGGTGAAGGACGGCTTTCACACACACTTATCTCTCAGAACTGAGCATGTGGAGAGACGTTCGTTCATCCAGCACAAAGGGAACGGGTTGCAGGAGAAACCCTTACTCTGGTTTCTCAGTCGGTTTCCTAGTGCCGGTTTGAAGTGCCTGCCGTTTTCACTGTAAAACCGAGTTGGAGCTTGTACCTCCCCATATATATGTATGGAGTGGAGTTGGCAACTGAAAAGAAACTTTGTGTTCCCTTCAAGCTAGGTGAAGGACGGCTTTCACACACACTTATCTCTCAGAACTGAGCATGTGGAGAGACGTTCGTTCATCCAGCACAAAGGGAACGGGTTGCAGGAGAAACCCTTACTCTGGTTTCTCAGTCTGTTTCCTAGGGCCGGTTTGAAGTGCCTGCCGTTTTCACTGTAAAACCGAGTTGGAGCTTGTACCTCCCCATATATATGTATGGAGTGGAGTTGGCAACTGAAAAGAAACTTTGTGTTCCCTTCAAGCTAGGTGAAGGACGGCTTTCACACACACTTATCTCTCAGAACTGAGCATGTGGAGAGACATTCGTTCATCCAGCACAAAGGGAACGGGTTGCAGGAGAAACCCTTACTCTGGTTTCTCAGTCTGTTTCCTAGGGCCGGTTTGAAGTGCCTGCCGTTTTCACTGTAAAACCGAGTTGGAGCTTGTACCTCCCCATATATATGTATGGAGTGGAGTTGGCAACTGAAAAGAAACTTTGTGTTCCCTTCAAGCTAGGCGAAGGACGGCTTTCACACACACTTATCTCTCAGAACTGAGCATGTGGAGAGACGTTCGTTCATCCAGCACAAAGGGAACGGGTTGCAGGAGAAACCCTTACTCTGGTTTCTCAGTCTGTTTCCTAGTGCCAGTTTGAAATGCCTGCCGTTTTCACTGTAAAACCGAGTTGGAGCTTGTACCTCCCCATATATATGTATGGAGTGGAGTTGGCAACTGAAAAGAAACTTTGTGTTCCCTTCAAGCTAGGTGAAGGACGGCTTTCACACACACTTATCTCTCAGAACTGAGCATGTGGAGAGACGTTCGTTCATCCAGCACAAAGGGAACGGGTTGCAGGAGAAACCCTTACTCTGGTTTCTCAGTCTGTTTCCTAGTGCCGGTTTGAAGTGCCTGCCGTTTTCACTGTAAAACCGAGTTGGAGCTTGTACCTCCCCATATATATGTATGGAGTGGAGTTGGCAACTGAAAAGAAACTTTGTGTTCCCTTCAAGCTAGGTGAAGGACGGCTTTCACACACACTTACCTCTCAGAACTGAGCATGTGGAGAGACGTTCGTTCATCCAGCACAAAGGGAACGGGTTGCAGGAGAAACCCTTACTCTGGTTTCTCAGTCTGTTTCCTAGTGCCGGTTTGAAGTGCCTGCCGTTTTCACTGTAAAACCGAGTTGGAGCTTGTACCTCCCCATATATATGTATGGAGTGGAGTTGGCAACTGAAAAGAAACTTTGTGTTCCCTTCAAGCTAGGTGAAGGACGGCTTTCACACACACTTACCTCTCAGAACTGAGCATGTGGAGAGACGTTCGTTCATCCAGCACAAAGGGAACGGGTTGCAGGAGAAACTCTTACTCTGGTTTCTCAGTCTGTTTCCTAGGGCCGGTTTGAAGTGCCTGCCGTTTTCACTGTAAAACCGAGTTGGAGCTTGTACCTCCCCATATATATGTATGGAGTGGAGTTGGCAACTGAAAAGAAACTTTGTGTTCCCTTCAAGCTAGGCGAAGGACGGCTTTCACACACACTTATCTCTCAGAACTGAGCATGTGGAGAGAAGTTCGTTCATCCAGCACAAAGGGAACGGGTTGCAGGAGAAACCCTTACTCTGGTTTCTCAGTCTGTTTCCTAGTGCCAGTTTGAAGTGCCTGCCGTTTTCACTGTAAAACCGAGTTGCAGCTTGTACCTCCCCATATATATGTATGGAGTGGAGTTGGCAACTGAAAAGAAACTTTGTGTTCCCTTCAAGCTAGGTGAAGGACGGCTTTCACACACACTTATCTCTCAGAACTGAGCATGTGGAGAGACGTTCGTTCATCCAGCACAAAGGGAACGGGTTGCAGGGGAAACCCTGACTCTGGATTCTCAGTCGGTTTCCTAGTGCCGGTTTGAAGTGCCTGCCGTTTTCACTGTAAAACCGAGTTGGAGCTTGTACCTCCCCATATATAAGTATGGAGTGGAGTTGGCAACTGAAAAGAAACTTTGTGTTCCCTCAAGCTAGGTGAAGGACGGCTTTCACACACACTTATCTCTCAGAACTGAGCATGTGGAGAGACGTTCGTTCATCCAGCACAAAGGGAACGGGTTGCAGGAGAAACCCTTACTCTGGTTTCTCAGTCGGTTTCCTAGTGCCGGTTTGAAGTGCCTGCCGTTTTCACTGTAAAACCGAGTTGGAGCTTGTACCTCCCCATATATATGTATGGAGTGGAGTTGGCAACTGAAAAGAAACTTTGTGTTCCCTTCAAGCTAGGTGAAGGACGGCTTTCACACACACTTATCTCTCAGAACTGAGCATGTGGAGAGACGTTCGTTCATCCAGCACAAAGGGAACGGGTTGCAGGAGAAACCCTTATTCTGGTTTCTCAGTCTGTTTCCTAGGGCCGGTTTGAAGTGCCTGCCGTTTTCACTGTAAAACCGAGTTGGAGCTTGTACCTCCCCATATATATGTATGGAGTGGAGTTGGCAACTGAAAAGAAACTTTGTGTTCCCTTCAAGCTAGGTGAAGTACGGCTTTCACACACACTTATCTCTCAGAACTGAGCATGTGGAGAGACGTTCGTTCATCCAGCACAAAGGGAACGGGTTGCAGGAGAAACCCTTACTCTGGTTTCTCAGTCTGTTTCCTAGGGCCGGTTTGAAGTGCCTGCCGTTTTCACTGTAAAACCGAGTTGGAGCTTGTACCTCCCCATATATATGTATGGAGTGGAGTTGGCAACTGAAAAGAAACTTTGTGTTCCCTTCAAGCTAGGTGAAGGACGGCTTTCACACACACTTATCTCTCAGAACTGAGCATGTGGAGAGACGTTCGTTCATCCAGCACAAAGGGAACGGGTTGCAGGAGAAACCCTTACTCTGGTTTCTCAGTCGGTTTCCTAGTGCCGGTTTGAAGTGCCTGCCGTTTTCACTGTAAAACCGAGTTGGAGCTTGTACCTCCCCATATATATGTATGGAGTGGAGTTGGCAACTGAAAAGAAACTTTGTGTTCCCTTCAAGCTAGGCGAAGGACGGCTTTCACACACACTTATCTCTCAGAACTGAGCATGTGGAGAGACGTTCGTTCATCCAGCACAAAGGGAACGGGTTGCAGGAGAAACCCTTACTCTGGTTTCTCAGTCTGTTTCCTAGTGCCAGTTTGAAGTGCCTGCCGTTTTCACTGTAAAACCGTGTTGCAGCTTGTACCTCCCCATATATATGTATGGAGTGGAGTTGGCAACTGAAAAGAAACTTTGTGTTCCCTTCAAGCTAGGCGAAGGACTGCTTTCACACACACTTATCTCTCAGAACTGAGCATGTGGAGAGCCGTTCGTTCATCCAGCACAAAGGGAACGGGTTGCAGGAGAAACCCTTACTCTGGTTTCTCAGTCTGTTTCCTAGTGCCGGTTTGAAGTGCCTGCCGTTTTCACTGTAAAACCGATTTGGAGCTTGTACCTCCCCATATATATGTATGGAGTGGAGTTGGCAACTGAAAAGAAACTTTGTGTTCCCTTCAAGCTAGGTGAAGGACGGCTTTCACACACACTTATCTCTCAGAACTGAGCATGTGGAGAGACGTTCGTTCATCCAGCACAAAGGGAACGGGTTGCAGGAGAAACCCTTACTCTGGTTTCTCAGTCTGTTTCCTAGTGCCGGTTTGAAGTGCCTGCCGTTTTCACTGTAAAACCGAGTTGGAGCTTGTACCTCCCCATATATATGTATGGAGTGGAGTTGGCAACTGAAAAGAAACTTTGTGTTCCCTTCAAGCTAGGTGAAGGACGGCTTTCACACACACTTATCTCTCAGAACTGAGCATGTGGAGAGACGTTCGTTCATCCAGCACAAAGGGAACGGGTTGCAGGAGAAACCCTTACTCTGGTTTCTCAGTCGGTTTCCTAGTGCCGGTTTGAAGTGCCTGCCGTTTTCACTGTAAAACCGAGTTGGAGCTTGTACCTCCCCATATATATGTATGGAGTGGAGTTGGCAACTGAAAAGAAACTTTGTGTTCCCTTCAAGCTAGGTGAAGGACGGCTTTCACACACACTTATCTCTCAGAACTGAGCATTTGGAGAGACGTTCGTTCATCCAGCACAAAGGGAACGGGTTGCAGGAGAAACCCTTACTCTGGTTTCTCAGTCGGTTTCATAGTGCCGGTTTGAAGTGCCTGCCGTTTTCACTGTAAAACCGAGTTGGAGCTTGTACCTCCCCATATATAAGTATGGAGTGGAGTTGGCAACTGAAAAGAAACTTTGTGTTCCCTTCAAGCTAGGTGAAGGACGGCTTTCACACACACTTATCTCTCAGAACTGAGCATGTGGAGAGACGTTCGTTCATCCAGCACAAAGGGAACGGGTTGCAGGAGAAACCCTTACTCTGGTTTCTCAGTCTGTTTCCTAGTGCCGGATTGAAGTGCTTGCCGTTTTCACTGTAATACCGAGTTGGAGCTTGTACCTCCCCATATATATGTATGGAGTGGAGTTGGCAACTGAAAAGAAACTTTGTGTTCCCTTCAAGCTAGGTGAAGGACGGCTTTCACACACACTTATCTCTCAGAACTGAGCATGTGGAGAGACGTTCGTTCATCCAGCACAAAGGGAACGGGTTGCAGGAGAAACCCTTACTCTGGTTTCTCAGTCTGTTTCCTAGTGCCGGTTTGAAGTGCCTGCCGTTTTCACTGTAAAACCGAGTTGGAGCTTGTACCTCCCCATATATATGTATGGAGTGGAGTTGGCAACTGAAAAGAAACTTTGTGTTCCCTTCAAGCTAGGTGAAGGACGGCTTTCACACACACTTATCTCTCAGAACTGAGTATGAGGAGAGACGTTCGTTCATCCAGCACAAAGGGAACGGGTTGCAGGAGAAACCCTTACTCTGGTTTCTCAGTCGGTTTCCTAGTGCCGGTTTGAAGTGCCTGCCGTTTTCACTGTAAAACCGAGTTGGAGCTTGTACCTCCCCATATATATGTATGGAGTGGAGATGGCAACTGAAAAGAAACTTTGTGTTCCCTTCAAGCTAGGTGAAGGACGGCTTTCACACACACTTATCTCTCAGAACTGAGCATGTGGAGAGACGTTCGTTCATCCAGCACAAAGGGAACGGGTTGCAGGAGAAACCCTTACTCTGGTTTCTCAGTCGGTTTCCTAGTGCCGGTTTGAAGTGCCTGCCGTTTTCACTGTAAAACCGAGTTGCAGCTTGTACCTCCCCATATATATGTATGGAGTGGAGTTGGCAACTGAAAAGAAACTTTGTGTTCCCTTCAAGCTAGGTGAAGGACGGCTTTCACACACACTTATCTCTCAGAACTGAGCATGTGGAGAGACGTTCGTTCATCCAGCACAAAGGGAACGGGTTGCAGGGGAAACCCTTACTCTGGTTTCTCAGTCGGTTTCCTAGTGCCGGTTTGATGTGCCTGCAGTTTTCACTGTAAAACCGAGTTGGAGCTTGTACCTCCCCATATATATGTATGGAGTGGAGTTGGCAACTGAAAAGAAACTTTGTGTTCCCTTCAAGCTAGGTGAAGGACGGCTTTCACACACACTTATCTCTCAGAACTGAGCATGTGGAGAGACGTTCGTTCATCCAGCACAAAGGGAACGGGTTGCAGGAGAAACCCTTACTCTGGTTTCTCAGTCTGTTTCCTAGTGCCGGTTTGAAGTGCCTGCCGTTTTCACTGTAAAACCGAGTTGGAGCTTGTACCTCCCCATATATATGTATGGAGTGGAGTTGGCAACTGAAAAGAAACTTTGTGTTCCCTTCAAGCTAGGTGAAGGACGGCTTTCACACACACTTATCTCTCAGAACTGAGCATGTGGAGAGACGTTCGTTCATCCAGCACAAAGGGAACGGGTTGCAGGAGAAACCCTTACTCTGGTTTCTCAGTCTGTTTCCTAGGGCCGGTTTGAAGTGCCTGCCGTTTTCACTGTAAAACCGAGTTGGAGCTTGTACCTCCCCATATATATGTATGGAGTGGAGTTGGCAACTGAAAAGAAACTTTGTGTTCCCTTCAAGCTAGGTGAAGGACGGCTTTCACACACACTTATCTCTCAGAACTGAGCATGTGGAGAGACGTTCGTTCATCCAGCACAAAGGGAACGGGTTGCAGGAGAAACCCTTACTCTGGTTTCTCAGTCTGTTTCCTAGTGCCGGTTTGAAGTGCCTGCCGTTTTCACTGTAAAACCGAGTTGGAGCTTGTACCTCCCCATATATATGTATGGAGTGGAGTTGGCAACTGAAAAGAAACTTTGTGTTCCCTTCAAGCTAGGTGAAGGACGGCTTTCACACACACTTATCTCTCAGAACTGAGAATGTGGAGAGACGTTCGTTCATCCAGCACAAAGGGAACGGGTTGCAGGAGAAACCCTTACTCTGGTTTCTCAGTCTGTTTCCTAGTGCCGGTTTGAAGTGCCTGCCGTTTTCACTGTAAAACCGAGTTGGAGCTTGTACCTCCCCATATATATGTATGGAGTGGAGTTGGCAACTGAAAAGAAACTTTGTGTTCCCTTCAAGCTAGGTGAAGTACGGCTTTCACACACACTTATCTCTCAGAACTGAGCATGTGGAGAGACGTTCGTTCATCCAGCACAAAGGGAACGGGTTGCAGGAGAAACCCTTACTCTGGTTTCTCAGTCTGTTTCCTAGTGCCGGTTTGAAGTGCCTGCCGTTTTCACTGTAAAACCGAGTTGGAGCTTGTACCTCCCCATATATATGTATGGAGTGGAGTTGGCAACTGAAAAGAAACTTTGTGTTCCCTTCAAGCTAGGTGAAGGACGGCTTTCACACACACTTATCTCTCAGAACTGAGCATGTGGAGAGACGTTCGTTCATCCAGCACAAAGGGAACGGGTTGCAGGAGAAACCCTTACTCTGGTTTCTCAGTCTGTTTCCTAGTGCCGGTTTGAAGTGCCTGCCGTTTTCACTGTAAAACCGAGTTGGAGCTTGTACCTCCCCATATATATGTATGGAGTGGAGTTGGCAACCGAAAAGAAACTTTGTGTTCCCTTCAAGCTAGGTGAAGGACGGCTTTCACACACACTTATCTCTCAGAACTGAGCATGTGGAGAGACGTTCGTTCATCCAGCACAAAGGGAACGGGTTGCAGGAGAAACCCTTACTCTGGTTTCTCAGTCGGTTTCCTAGTGCCGGTTTGAAGTGCCTGCCGTTTTCACTGTAAAACCGAGTTGGAGCTTGTACCTCCCCATATATATGTATGGAGTGGAGTTGGCAACCGAAAAGAAACTTTGTGTTCCCTTCAAGCTAGGTGAAGGACGGCTTTCACACACACTTATCTCTCAGAACTGAGCATGTGGAGAGACGTTCGTTCATCCAGCACAAAGGGAACGGGTTGCAGGAGAAACCCTTACTCTGGTTTCTCAGTCTGTTTCCTAGTGCCGGTTTGAAGTGCCTGCCGTTTTCACTGTAAAACCGAGTTGGAGCTTGTACCTCCCCATATATATGTATGGAGTGGAGTTGGCAACTGAAAAGAAACTTTGTGTTCCCTTCAAGCTAGGTGAAGGGCGGCTTTCACACACACTTATCTCTCAGAACTGAGCATGTGGAGAGACGTTCGTTCATCCAGCACAAAGGGAACGGGTTGCAGGAGAAACCCTTACTCTGGTTTCTCAGTCTGTTTCCTAGGGCCGGTTTGAAGTGCCTGCCGTTTTCACTGTAAAACCGAGTTGGAGCTTGTACCTCCCCATATATATGTATGGAGTGGAGTTGGCAACTGAAAAGAAACTTTGTGTTCCCTTCAAGCTAGGTGAAGGACGGCTTTCACACACACTTATCTCTCAGAACTGAGCATGTGGAGAGACGTTCGTTCATCCAGCACAAAGGGAACGGGTTGCAGGAGAAACCCTTACTCTGGTTTCTCAGTCTGTTTCCTAGGGCCGGTTTGAAGTGCCTGCCGTTTTCACTGTAAAACCGAGTTGGAGCTTGTACCTCCCCATATATATGTATGGAGTGGAGTTGGCAACTGAAAAGAAACTTTGTGTTCCCTTCAAGCTAGGTGAAGGACGGCTTTCACACACACTTATCTCTCAGAACTGAGCATGTGGAGAGACGTTCGTTCATCCAGCACAAAGGGAACGGGTTGCAGGAGAAACCCTTACTCTGGTTTCTCAGTCTGTTTCCTAGGGCCGGTTTGAAGTGCCTGCCGTTTTCACTGTAAAACCGAGTTGGAGCTTGTACCTCCCCATATATATGTATGGAGTGGAGTTGGCAACTGAAAAGAAACTTTGTGTTCCCTTCAAGCTAGGTGAAGGACGGCTTTCACACACACTTATCTCTCAGAACTGAGCATGTGGAGAGACGTTCGTTCATCCAGCACAAAGGGAACGGGTTGCAGGAGAAACCCTTACTCTGGTTTCTCAGTCTGTTTCCTAGGGCCGGTTTGAAGTGCCTGCCGTTTTCACTGTAAAACCGAGTTGGAGCTTGTACCTCCCAATATATATGTATGGAGTGGAGTTGGCAACTGAAAAGAAACTTTGTGTTCCCTTCAAGCTAGGTGAAGGACGGCTTTCACACACACTTATCTCTCAGAACTGAGCATGTGGAGAGACGTTCGTTCATCCAGCACAAAGGGAACGGGTTGCAGGAGAAACCCTTACTCTGGTTTCTCAGTCTGTTTCCTAGTGCCGGTTTGAAGTGCCTGCCGTTTTCACTGTAAAACCGAGTTGGAGCTTGTACCTCCCCATATATATGTATGGAGTGGAGTTGGCAACTGAAAAGAAACTTTGTGTTCCCTTCAAGCTAGGTGAAGGACGGCTTTCACACACACTTATCTCTCAGAACTGAGCATGTGGAGAGACGTTCGTTCATCCAGCACAAAGGGAACGGGTTGCAGGAGAAACCCTTACTCTGGTTTCTCAGTCTGTTTCCTAGGGCCGGTTTGAAGTGCCTGCCGTTTTCACTGTAAAACCGAGTTGGAGCTTGTACCTCCCCATATATATGTATGGAGTGGAGTTGGCAACTGAAAAGAAACTTTGTGTTCCCTTCAAGCTAGGTGAAGGACGGCTTTCACACACACTTATCTCTCAGAACTGAGCATGTGGAGAGACGTTCGTTCATCCAGCACAAAGGGAACGGGTTGCAGGAGAAACCCTTACTCTGGTTTCTCAGTCTGTTTCCTAGGGCCGGTTTGAAGTGCCTGCCGTTTTCACTGTAAAACCGAGTTGGAGCTTGTACCTCCCCATATATATGTATGGAGTGGAGTTGGCAACTGAAAAGAAACTTTGTGTTCCCTTCAAGCTAGGCGAAGGACGGCTTTCACACACACTTATCTCTCAGAACTGAGCATGTGGAGAGACGTTCGTTCATCCAGCACAAAGGGAACGGGTTGCAGGAGAAACCCTTACTCTGGTTTCTCAGTCTGTTTCCTAGTGCCAGTTTGAAATGCCTGCCGTTTTCACTGTAAAACCGAGTTGGAGCTTGTACCTCCCCATATATATGTATGGAGTGGAGTTGGCAACTGAAAAGAAACTTTGTGTTCCCTTCAAGCTAGGTGAAGGACGGCTTTCACACACACTTATCTCTCAGAACTGAGCATGTGGAGAGACGTTCGTTCATCCAGCACAAAGGGAACGGGTTGCAGGAGAAACCCTTACTCTGGTTTCTCAGTCTGTTTCCTAGTGCCGGTTTGAAGTGCCTGCCGTTTTCACTGTAAAACCGAGTTGGAGCTTGTACCTCCCCATATATATGTATGGAGTGGAGTTGGCAACTGAAAAGAAACTTTGTGTTCCCTTCAAGCTAGGTGAAGGACGGCTTTCACACACACTTACCTCTCAGAACTGAGCATGTGGAGAGACGTTCGTTCATCCAGCACAAAGGGAACGGGTTGCAGGAGAAACCCTTACTCTGGTTTCTCAGTCTGTTTCCTAGTGCCGGTTTGAAGTGCCTGCCGTTTTCACTGTAAAACCGAGTTGGAGCTTGTACCTCCCCATATATATGTATGGAGTGGAGTTGGCAACTGAAAAGAAACTTTGTGTTCCCTTCAAGCTAGGTGAAGGACGGCTTTCACACACACTTACCTCTCAGAACTGAGCATGTGGAGAGACGTTCGTTCATCCAGCACAAAGGGAACGGGTTGCAGGAGAAACTCTTACTCTGGTTTCTCAGTCTGTTTCCTAGGGCCGGTTTGAAGTGCCTGCCGTTTTCACTGTAAAACCGAGTTGGAGCTTGTACCTCCCCATATATATGTATGGAGTGGAGTTGGCAACTGAAAAGAAACTTTGTGTTCCCTTCAAGCTAGGCGAAGGACGGCTTTCACACACACTTATCTCTCAGAACTGAGCATGTGGAGAGACGTTCGTTCATCCAGCACAAAGGGAACGGGTTGCAGGAGAAACCCTTACTCTGGTTTCTCAGTCTGTTTCCTAGTGCCAGTTTGAAGTGCCTGCCGTTTTCACTGTAAAACCGAGTTGCAGCTTGTACCTCCCCATATATATGTATGGAGTGGAGTTGGCAACTGAAAAGAAACTTTGTGTTCCCTTCAAGCTAGGTGAAGGACGGCTTTCACACACACTTATCTCTCAGAACTGAGCATGTGGAGAGACGTTCGTTCATCCAGCACAAAGGGAACGGGTTGCAGGAGAAACCCTTACTCTGGTTTCTCAGTCGGTTTCCTAGTGCCGGTTTGAAGTGCCTGCCGTTTTCACTGTAAAACCGAGTTGGAGCTTGTACCTCCCCATATATATGTATGGAGTGGAGTTGGCAACTGAAAAGAAATTTTGTGTTCCCTTCAAGCTAGGTGAAGGACGGCTTTCACACACACTTATCTCTCAGAACTGAGCATGTGGAGAGACGTTCGTTCATCCAGCACAAAGGGAACGGGTTGCAGGGGAAACCCTGACTCTGGATTCTCAGTCGGTTTCCTAGTGCCGGTTTGAAGTGCCTGCCGTTTTCACTGTAAAACCGAGTTGGAGCTTGTACCTCCCCATATATAAGTATGGAGTGGAGTTGGCAACTGAAAAGAAACTTTGTGTTCCCTCAAGCTAGGTGAAGGACGGCTTTCACACACACTTATCTCTCAGAACTGAGCATGTGGAGAGACGTTCGTTCATCCAGCACAAAGGGAACGGGTTGCAGGAGAAACCCTTACTCTGGTTTCTCAGTCGGTTTCCTAGTGCCGGTTTGAAGTGCCTGCCGTTTTCACTGTAAAACCGAGTTGGAGCTTGTACCTCCCCATATATATGTATGGAGTGGAGTTGGCAACTGAAAAGAAACTTTGTGTTCCCTTCAAGCTAGGTGAAGGACGGCTTTCACACACACTTATCTCTCAGAACTGAGCATGTGGAGAGACGTTCGTTCATCCAGCACAAAGGGAACGGGTTGCAGGAGAAACCCTTATTCTGGTTTCTCAGTCTGTTTCCTAGTGCCGGTTTGAAGTGCCTGCCGTTTTCACTGTAAAACCGAGTTGGAGCTTGTACCTCCCCATATATATGTATGGAGTGGAGTTGGCAACTGAAAAGAAACTTTGTGTTCCCTTCAAGCTAGGTGAAGGACGGCTTTCACACACACTTATCTCTCAGAACTGAGCATGTGGAGAGACGTTCGTTCATCCAGCACAAAGGGAACGGGTTGCAGGAGAAACCCTTACTCTGGTTTCTCAGTCTGTTTCCTAGGGCCGGTTTGAAGTGCCTGCCGTTTTCACTGTAAAACCGAGTTGGAGCTTGTACCTCCCCATATATATGTATGGAGTGGAGTTGGCAACTGAAAAGAAACTTTGTGTTCCCTTCAAGCTAGGCGAAGGACGGCTTTCACACACACTTATCTCTCAGAACTGAGCATGTGGAGAGACGTTCGTTCATCCAGCACAAAGGGAACGGGTTGCAGGAGAAACCCTTACTCTGGTTTCTCAGTCTGTTTCCTAGTGCCAGTTTGAAGTGCCTGCCGTTTTCACTGTAAAACCGTGTTGCAGCTTGTACCTCCCCATATATATGTATGGAGTGGAGTTGGCAACTGAAAAGAAACTTTGTGTTCCCTTCAAGCTAGGCGAAGGACGGCTTTCACACACACTTATCTCTCAGAACTGAGCATGTGGAGAGCCGTTCGTTCATCCAGCACAAAGGGAACGGGTTGCAGGAGAAACCCTTACTCTGGTTTCTCAGTCTGTTTCCTAGTGCCGGTTTGAAGTGCCTGCCGTTTTCACTGTAAAACCGATTTGGAGCTTGTACCTCCCCATATATATGTATGGAGTGGAGTTGGCAACTGAAAAGAAACTTTGTGTTCCCTTCAAGCTAGGTGAAGGACGGCTTTCACACACACTTATCTCTCAGAACTGAGCATGTGGAGAGACGTTCGTTCATCCAGCACAAAGGGAACGGGTTGCAGGAGAAACCCTTACTCTGGTTTCTCAGTCTGTTTCCTAGTGCCGGTTTGAAGTGCCTGCCGTTTTCACTGTAAAACCGAGTTGGAGCTTGTACCTCCCCATATATATGTATGGAGTGGAGTTGGCAACTGAAAAGAAACTTTGTGTTCCCTTCAAGCTAGGTGAAGGACGGCTTTCACACACACTTATCTCTCAGAACTGAGCATGTGGAGAGACGTTCGTTCATCCAGCACAAAGGGAACGGGTTGCAGGAGAAACCCTTACTCTGGTTTCTCAGTCGGTTTCCTAGTGCCGGTTTGAAGTGCCTGCCGTTTTCACTGTAAAACCGAGTTGGAGCTTGTACCTCCCCATATATATGTATGGAGTGGAGTTGGCAACTGAAAAGAAACTTTGTGTTCCCTTCAAGCTAGGTGAAGGACGGCTTTCACACACACTTATCTCTCAGAACTGAGCATTTGGAGAGACGTTCGTTCATCCAGCACAAAGGGAACGGGTTGCAGGAGAAACCCTTACTCTGGTTTCTCAGTCGGTTTCATAGTGCCGGTTTGAAGTGCCTGCCGTTTTCACTGTAAAACCGAGTTGGAGCTTGTACCTCCCCATATATAAGTATGGAGTGGAGTTGGCAACTGAAAAGAAACTTTGTGTTCCCTTCAAGCTAGGTGAAGGACGGCTTTCACACACACTTATCTCTCAGAACTGAGCATGTGGAGAGCCGTTCGTTCATCCAGCACAAAGGGAACGGGTTGCAGGAGAAACCCTTACTCTGGTTTCTCAGTCTGTTTCCTAGTGCCGGTTTGAAGTGCCTGCCGTTTTCACTGTAAAACCGATTTGGAGCTTGTACCTCCCCATATATATGTATGGAGTGGAGTTGGCAACTGAAAAGAAACTTTGTGTTCCCTTCAAGCTAGGTGAAGGACGGCTTTCACACACACTTATCTCTCAGAACTGAGCATGTGGAGAGACGTTCGTTCATCCAGCACAAAGGGAACGGGTTGCAGGAGAAACCCTTACTCTGGTTTCTCAGTCTGTTTCCTAGTGCCGGTTTGAAGTGCCTGCCGTTTTCACTGTAAAACCGAGTTGGAGCTTGTACCTCCCCATATATATGTATGGAGTGGAGTTGGCAACTGAAAAGAAACTTTGTGTTCCCTTCAAGCTAGGTGAAGGACGGCTTTCACACACACTTATCTCTCAGAACTGAGCATGTGGAGAGACGTTCGTTCATCCAGCACAAAGGGAACGGGTTGCAGGAGAAACCCTTACTCTGGTTTCTCAGTCGGTTTCCTAGTGCCGGTTTGAAGTGCCTGCCGTTTTCACTGTAAAACCGAGTTGGAGCTTGTACCTCCCCATATATATGTATGGAGTGGAGTTGGCAACTGAAAAGAAACTTTGTGTTCCCTTCAAGCTAGGTGAAGGACGGCTTTCACACACACTTATCTCTCAGAACTGAGCATTTGGAGAGACGTTCGTTCATCCAGCACAAAGGGAACGGGTTGCAGGAGAAACCCTTACTCTGGTTTCTCAGTCGGTTTCATAGTGCCGGTTTGAAGTGCCTGCCGTTTTCACTGTAAAACCGAGTTGGAGCTTGTACCTCCCCATATATAAGTATGGAGTGGAGTTGGCAACTGAAAAGAAACTTTGTGTTCCCTTCAAGCTAGGTGAAGGACGGCTTTCACACACACTTATCTCTCAGAACTGAGCATGTGGAGAGACGTTCGTTCATCCAGCACAAAGGGAACGGGTTGCAGGAGAAACCCTTACTCTGGTTTCTCAGTCTGTTTCCTAGTGCCGGATTGAAGTGCCTGCCGTTTTCACTGTAATACCGAGTTGGAGCTTGTACCTCCCCATATATATGTATGGAGTGGAGTTGGCAACTGAAAAGAAACTTTGTGTTCCCTTCAAGCTAGGTGAAGGACGGCTTTCACACACACTTATCTCTCAGAACTGAGCATGTGGAGAGACGTTCGTTCATCCAGCACAAAGGGAACGGGTTGCAGGAGAAACCCTTACTCTGGTTTCTCAGTCTGTTTCCTAGTGCCGGTTTGAAGTGCCTGCCGTTTTCACTGTAAAACCGAGTTGCAGCTTGTACCTCCCCATATATATGTATGGAGTGGAGTTGGCAACTGAAAAGAAACTTTGTTTTCCCTTCAAGCTAGGTGAAGGACGGCTTTCACACACACTTATCTCTCAGAACTGAGCATGTGGAGAGACGTTCGTTCATCCAGCACAAAGGGAACGGGTTGCAGGAGAAACCCTTACTCTGGTTTCTCAGTCTGTTTCCTAGTGCCGGTTTGAAGTGCCTGCCGTTTTCACTGTAAAACCGAGTTGGAGCTTGTACCTCCCCATATATATGTATGGAGTGGAGTTGGCAACTGAAAAGAAACTTTGTGTTCCCTTCAAGCTAGGTGAAGGACGGCTTTCACACACACTTATCTCTCAGAACTGAGTATGTGGAGAGACGTTCGTTCATCCAGCACAAAGGGAACGGGTTGCAGGAGAAACCCTTACTCTGGTTTCTCAGTCGGTTTCCTAGTGCCGGTTTGAAGTGCCTGCCGTTTTCACTGTAAAACCGAGTTGGAGCTTGTACCTCCCCATATATATGTATGGAGTGGAGATGGCAACTGAAAAGAAACTTTGTGTTCCCTTCAAGCTAGGTGAAGGACGGCTTTCACACACACTTATCTCTCAGAACTGAGCATGTGGAGAGACGTTCGTTCATCCAGCACAAAGGGAACGGGTTGCAGGAGAAACCCTTACTCTGGTTTCTCAGTCGGTTTCCTAGTGCCGGTTTGAAGTGCCTGCCGTTTTCACTGTAAAACCGAGTTGCAGCTTGTACCTCCCCATATATATGTATGGAGTGGAGTTGGCAACTGAAAAGAAACTTTGTGTTCCCTTCAAGCTAGGTGAAGGACGGCTTTCACACACACTTATCTCTCAGAACTGAGCATGTGGAGAGACGTTCGTTCATCCAGCACAAAGGGAACGGGTTGCAGGGGAAACCCTTACTCTGGTTTCTCAGTCGGTTTCCTAGTGCCGGTTTGAAGTGCCTGCAGTTTTCACTGTAAAACCGAGTTGGAGCTTGTACCTCCCCATATATATGTATGGAGTGGAGTTGGCAACTGAAAAGAAACTTTGTGTTCCCTTCAAGCTAGGTGAAGGACGGCTTTCACACACACTTATCTCTCAGAACTGAGCATGTGGAGAGACGTTCGTTCATCCAGCACAAAGGGAACGGGTTGCAGGAGAAACCCTTACTCTGGTTTCTCAGTCTGTTTCCTAGTGCCGGTTTGAAGTGCCTGCCGTTTTCACTGTAAAACCGAGTTGGAGCTTGTACCTCCCCATATATATGTATGGAGTGGAGTTGGCAACTGAAAAGAAACTTTGTGTTCCCTTCAAGCTAGGTGAAGGACGGCTTTCACACACACTTATCTCTCAGAACTGAGCATGTGGAGAGACGTTCGTTCATCCAGCACAAAGGGAACGGGTTGCAGGAGAAACCCTTACTCTGGTTTCTCAGTCTGTTTCCTAGGGCCGGTTTGAAGTGCCTGCCGTTTTCACTGTAAAACCGAGTTGGAGCTTGTACCTCCCCATATATATGTATGGAGTGGAGTTGGCAACTGAAAAGAAACTTTGTGTTCCCTTCAAGCTAGGTGAAGGACGGCTTTCACACACACTTATCTCTCAGAACTGAGCATGTGGAGAGACGTTCGTTCATCCAGCACAAAGGGAACGGGTTGCAGGAGAAACCCTTACTCTGGTTTCTCAGTCTGTTTCCTAGTGCCGGTTTGAAGTGCCTGCCGTTTTCACTGTAAAACCGAGTTGGAGCTTGTACCTCCCCATATATATGTATGGAGTGGAGTTGGCAACTGAAAAGAAACTTTGTGTTCCCTTCAAGCTAGGTGAAGGACGGCTTTCACACACACTTATCTCTCAGAACTGAGCATGTGGAGAGACGTTCGTTCATCCAGCACAAAGGGAACGGGTTGCAGGAGAAACCCTTACTCTGGTTTCTCAGTCTGTTTCCTAGTGCCGGTTTGAAGTGCCTGCCGTTTTCACTGTAAAACCGAGTTGGAGCTTGTACCTCCCCATATATATGTATGGAGTGGAGTTGGCAACTGAAAAGAAACTTTGTGTTCCCTTCAAGCTAGGTGAAGTACGGCTTTCACACACACTTATCTCTCAGAACTGAGCATGTGGAGAGACGTTCGTTCATCCAGCACAAAGGGAACGGGTTGCAGGAGAAACCCTTACTGTAGTTTCTCAGTCGGTTTCCTAGTGCCGGTTTGAAGTGCCTGCCGTTTTCACTGTAAAACCGAGTTGGAGCTTGTACCTCCCCATATATATGTATGGAGTGGAGTTGGCAACTGAAAAGAAACTTTGTGTTCCCTTCAAGCTAGGTGAAGGACGGCTTTCACACACACTTATCTCTCAGAACTGAGCATGTGGAGAGACGTTCGTTCATCCAGCACAAAGGGAACGGGTTGCAGGAGAAACCCTTACTCTGGTTTCTCAGTCTGTTTCCTAGTGCCGGTTTGAAGTGCCTGCCGTTTTCACTGTAAAACCGAGTTGGAGCTTGTACCTCCCCATATATATGTATGGAGTGGAGTTGGCAACTGAAAAGAAACTTTGTGTTCCCTTCAAGCTAGGTGAAGGACGGCTTTCACACACACTTATCTCTCAGAACTGAGCATGTGGAGAGACGTTCGTTCATCCAGCACAAAGGGAACGGGTTGCAGGAGAAACCCTTACTTTGGTTTCTCAGTCGGTTTCCTAGTGCCGGTTTGAAGTGCCTGCCGTTTTCACTGTAAAACCGAGTTGGAGCTTGTACCTCCCCATATATATGTATGGAGTGGAGTTGGCAACTGAAAAGAAACTTTGTGTTCCCTTCAAGCTAGGTGAAGGACGGCTTTCACACACACTTATTTCTCAGAACTGAGCATGTGGAGAGACGTTCGTTCATCCAGCACAAAGGGAACGGGTTGCAGGAGAAACCCTTACTCTGGTTTCTCAGTCGGTTTCCTAGTGCCGGTTTGAAGTGCCTGCCGTTTTCACTGTAAAACCGAGTTGGAGCTTGTACCTCCCCATATATATGTATGGAGTGGAGTTGGCAACTGAAAAGAAACTTTGTGTTCCCTTCAAGCTAGGTGAAGGACGGCTTTCACACACACATCTCTCAGAACTGAGCATGTGGAGAGACGTTCGTTCATCCAGCACAAAGGGAACGGGTTGCAGGAGAAACCCTTACTCTGGTTTCTCAGTCGGTTTCCTAGTGCCGGTTTGAAGTGCCTGCCGTTTTCACTGTAAAACCGAGTTGGAGCTTGTACCTCCCCATATATATGTATGGAGTGGTGTTGGCAACTGAAAAGAAACTTTGTGTTCCCTTCAAGCTAGGTGAAGGACGGCTATCACACACACTTATCTCTCAGAACTGAGCATGTGGAGAGACGTTCGTTCATCCAGCACAAAGGGAACGGGTTGCAGGAGAAACCCTTACTCTGGTTTCTCAGTCGGTTTCCTAGTGCCGGTTTGAAGTGCCTGCCGTTTTCACTGTAAAACCGAGTTGGAGCTTGTACCTCCCCATATATATGTATGGAGTGGAGTTGGCAACTGAAAAGAAACTTTGTGTTCCCTTCAAGCTAGGTGAAGGACGGCTTTCACACACACTTATCTCTCAGAACTGAGCATGTGGAGAGACGTTCGTTCATCCAGCACAAAGGGAACGGGTTGCAGGAGAAACCTTTACTCTGGTTTCTCAGTCTGTTTCCTAGTGCCGGTTTGAAGTGCCTGCCGTTTTCACTGTAAAACCGAGTTGGAGCTTGTACCTCCTCATATATATGTATGGAGTGGAGTTGGCAACTGAAAAGAAACTTTGTGTTCCCTTCAAGCTAGGTGAAGGACGGCTTTCACACACACTTATCTCTCAGAACTGAGCATGTGGAGAGACGTTCGTTCATCCAGCACAAAGGGAACGGGTTGCAGGAGAAACCCTTACTCTGGTTTCTCAGTCTGTTTCCTAGGGCCGGTTTGAAGTGCCTGCCGTTTTCACTGTAAAACCGAGTTGGAGCTTGTACCTCCCCATATATATGTATGGAGTGGAGTTGGCAACTGAAAAGAAACTTTGTGTTCCCTTCAAGCTAGGCGAAGGACGGCTTTCACACACACTTATCTCTCAGAACTGAGCATGTGGAGAGACGTTCGTTCATCCAGCACAAAGGGAACGGGTTGCAGGAGAAACCCTTACTCTGGTTTCTCAGTCTGTTTCCTAGTGCCAGTTTGAAGTGCCTGCCGTTTTCACTGTAAAACCGTGTTGCAGCTTGTACCTCCCCATATATATGTATGGAGTGGAGTTGGCAACTGAAAAGAAACTTTGTGTTCCCTTCAAGCTAGGCGAAGGACTGCTTTCACACACACTTATCTCTCAGAACTGAGCATGTGGAGAGCCGTTCGTTCATCCAGCACAAAGGGAACGGGTTGCAGGAGAAACCCTTACTCTGGTTTCTCAGTCTGTTTCCTAGTGCCGGTTTGAAGTGCCTGCCGTTTTCACTGTAAAACCGATTTGGAGCTTGTACCTCCCCATATATATGTATGGAGTGGAGTTGGCAACTGAAAAGAAACTTTGTGTTCCCTTCAAGCTAGGTGAAGGACGGCTTTCACACACACTTATCTCTCAGAACTGAGCATGTGGAGAGACGTTCGTTCATCCAGCACAAAGGGAACGGGTTGCAGGAGAAACCCTTACTCTGGTTTCTCAGTCTGTTTCCTAGTGCCGGTTTGAAGTGCCTGCCGTTTTCACTGTAAAACCGAGTTGGAGCTTGTACCTCCCCATATATATGTATGGAGTGGAGTTGGCAACTGAAAAGAAACTTTGTGTTCCCTTCAAGCTAGGTGAAGGACGGCTTTCACACACACTTATCTCTCAGAACTGAGCATGTGGAGAGACGTTCGTTCATCCAGCACAAAGGGAACGGGTTGCAGGAGAAACCCTTACTCTGGTTTCTCAGTCGGTTTCCTAGTGCCGGTTTGAAGTGCCTGCCGTTTTCACTGTAAAACCGAGTTGGAGCTTGTACCTCCCCATATATATGTATGGAGTGGAGTTGGCAACTGAAAAGAAACTTTGTGTTCCCTTCAAGCTAGGTGAAGGACGGCTTTCACACACACTTATCTCTCAGAACTGAGCATTTGGAGAGACGTTCGTTCATCCAGCACAAAGGGAACGGGTTGCAGGAGAAACCCTTACTCTGGTTTCTCAGTCGGTTTCATAGTGCCGGTTTGAAGTGCCTGCCGTTTTCACTGTAAAACCGAGTTGGAGCTTGTACCTCCCCATATATAAGTATGGAGTGGAGTTGGCAACTGAAAAGAAACTTTGTGTTCCCTTCAAGCTAGGTGAAGGACGGCTTTCACACACACTTATCTCTCAGAACTGAGCATGTGGAGAGACGTTCGTTCATCCAGCACAAAGGGAACGGGTTGCAGGAGAAACCCTTACTCTGGTTTCTCAGTCTGTTTCCTAGTGCCGGATTGAAGTGCTTGCCGTTTTCACTGTAATACCGAGTTGGAGCTTGTACCTCCCCATATATATGTATGGAGTGGAGTTGGCAACTGAAAAGAAACTTTGTGTTCCCTTCAAGCTAGGTGAAGGACGGCTTTCACACACACTTATCTCTCAGAACTGAGCATGTGGAGAGACGTTCGTTCATCCAGCACAAAGGGAACGGGTTGCAGGAGAAACCCTTACTCTGGTTTCTCAGTCTGTTTCCTAGTGCCGGTTTGAAGTGCCTGCCGTTTTCACTGTAAAACCGAGTTGCAGCTTGTACCTCCCCATATATATGTATGGAGTGGAGTTGGCAACTGAAAAGAAACTTTGTGTTCCCTTCAAGCTAGGTGAAGGACGGCTTTCACACACACTTATCTCTCAGAACTGAGCATGTGGAGAGACGTTCGTTCATCCAGCACAAAGGGAACGGGTTGCAGGAGAAACCCTTACTCTGGTTTCTCAGTCTGTTTCCTAGTGCCGGTTTGAAGTGCCTGCCGTTTTCACTGTAAAACCGAGTTGGAGCTTGTACCTCCCCATATATATGTATGGAGTGGAGTTGGCAACTGAAAAGAAACTTTGTGTTCCCTTCAAGCTAGGTGAAGGACGGCTTTCACACACACTTATCTCTCAGAACTGAGTATGTGGAGAGACGTTCGTTCATCCAGCACAAAGGGAACGGGTTGCAGGAGAAACCCTTACTCTGGTTTCTCAGTCGGTTTCCTAGTGCCGGTTTGAAGTGCCTGCCGTTTTCACTGTAAAACCGAGTTGGAGCTTGTACCTCCCCATATATATGTATGGAGTGGAGATGGCAACTGAAAAGAAACTTTGTGTTCCCTTCAAGCTAGGTGAAGGACGGCTTTCACACACACTTATCTCTCAGAACTGAGCATGTGGAGAGACGTTCGTTCATCCAGCACAAAGGGAACGGGTTGCAGGAGAAACCCTTACTCTGGTTTCTCAGTCGGTTTCCTAGTGCCGGTTTGAAGTGCCTGCCGTTTTCACTGTAAAACAGAGTTGCAGCTTGTACATCCCCATATATATGTATGGAGTGGAGTTGGCAACTGAAAAGAAACTTTGTGTTCCCTTCAAGCTAGGTGAAGGACGGCTTTCACACACACTTATCTCTCAGAACTGAGCATGTGGAGAGACGTTCGTTCATCCAGCACAAAGGGAACGGGTTGCAGGGGAAACCCTTACTCTGGTTTCTCAGTCGGTTTCCTAGTGCCGGTTTGATGTGCCTGCAGTTTTCACTGTAAAACCGAGTTGGAGCTTGTACCTCCCCATATATATGTATGGAGTGGAGTTGGCAACTGAAAAGAAACTTTGTGTTCCCTTCAAGCTAGGTGAAGGACGGCTTTCACACACACTTATCTCTCAGAACTGAGCATGTGGAGAGACGTTCGTTCATCCAGCACAAAGGGAACGGGTTGCAGGAGAAACCCTTACTCTGGTTTCTCAGTCTGTTTCCTAGTGCCGGTTTGAAGTGCCTGCCGTTTTCACTGTAAAACCGAGTTGGAGCTTGTACCTCCCCATATATATGTATGGAGTGGAGTTGGCAACTGAAAAGAAACTTTGTGTTCCCTTCAAGCTAGGTGAAGGACGGCTTTCACACACACTTATCTCTCAGAACTGAGCATGTGGAGAGACGTTCGTTCATCCAGCACAAAGGGAACGGGTTGCAGGAGAAACCCTTACTCTGGTTTCTCAGTCTGTTTCCTAGGGCCGGTTTGAAGTGCCTGCCGTTTTCACTGTAAAACCGAGTTGGAGCTTGTACCTCCCCATATATATGTATGGAGTGGAGTTGGCAACTGAAAAGAAACTTTGTGTTCCCTTCAAGCTAGGTGAAGGACGGCTTTCACACACACTTATCTCTCAGAACTGAGCATGTGGAGAGACGTTCGTTCATCCAGCACAAAGGGAACGGGTTGCAGGAGAAACCCTTACTCTGGTTTCTCAGTCTGTTTCCTAGTGCCGGTTTGAAGTGCCTGCCGTTTTCACTGTAAAACCGAGTTGGAGCTTGTACCTCCCCATATATATGTATGGAGTGGAGTTGGCAACTGAAAAGAAACTTTGTGTTCCCTTCAAGCTAGGTGAAGGACGGCTTTCACACACACTTATCTCTCAGAACTGAGAATGTGGAGAGACGTTCGTTCATCCAGCACAAAGGGAACGGGTTGCAGGAGAAACCCTTACTCTGGTTTCTCAGTCTGTTTCCTAGTGCCGGTTTGAAGTGCCTGCCGTTTTCACTGTAAAACCGAGTTGGAGCTTGTACCTCCCCATATATATGTATGGAGTGGAGTTGGCAACTGAAAAGAAACTTTGTGTTCCCTTCAAGCTAGGTGAAGTACGGCTTTCACACACACTTATCTCTCAGAACTGAGCATGTGGAGAGACGTTCGTTCATCCAGCACAAAGGGAACGGGTTGCAGGAGAAACCCTTACTCTGGTTTCTCAGTCTGTTTCCTAGTGCCGGTTTGAAGTGCCTGCCGTTTTCACTGTAAAACCGAGTTGGAGCTTGTACCTCCCCATATATATGTATGGAGTGGAGTTGGCAACTGAAAAGAAACTTTGTGTTCCCTTCAAGCTAGGTGAAGGACGGCTTTCACACACACTTATCTCTCAGAACTGAGCATGTGGAGAGACGTTCGTTCATCCAGCACAAAGGGAACGGGTTGCAGGAGAAACCCTTACTCTGGTTTCTCAGTCTGTTTCCTAGTGCCGGTTTGAAGTGCCTGCCGTTTTCACTGTAAAACCGAGTTGGAGCTTGTACCTCCCCATATATATGTATGGAGTGGAGTTGGCAACCGAAAAGAAACTTTGTGTTCCCTTCAAGCTAGGTGAAGGACGGCTTTCACACACACTTATCTCTCAGAACTGAGCATGTGGAGAGACGTTCGTTCATCCAGCACAAAGGGAACGGGTTGCAGGAGAAACCCTTACTCTGGTTTCTCAGTCGGTTTCCTAGTGCCGGTTTGAAGTGCCTGCCGTTTTCACTGTAAAACCGAGTTGGAGCTTGTACCTCCCCATATATATGTATGGAGTGGAGTTGGCAACCGAAAAGAAACTTTGTGTTCCCTTCAAGCTAGGTGAAGGACGGCTTTCACACACACTTATCTCTCAGAACTGAGCATGTGGAGAGACGTTCGTTCATCCAGCACAAAGGGAACGGGTTGCAGGAGAAACCCTTACTCTGGTTTCTCAGTCTGTTTCCTAGTGCCGGTTTGAAGTGCCTGCCGTTTTCACTGTAAAACCGAGTTGGAGCTTGTACCTCCCCATATATATGTATGGAGTGGAGTTGGCAACTGAAAAGAAACTTTGTGTTCCCTTCAAGCTAGGTGAAGGGCGGCTTTCACACACACTTATCTCTCAGAACTGAGCATGTGGAGAGACGTTCGTTCATCCAGCACAAAGGGAACGGGTTGCAGGAGAAACCCTTACTCTGGTTTCTCAGTCTGTTTCCTAGGGCCGGTTTGAAGTGCCTGCCGTTTTCACTGTAAAACCGAGTTGGAGCTTGTACCTCCCCATATATATGTATGGAGTGGAGTTGGCAACTGAAAAGAAACTTTGTGTTCCCTTCAAGCTAGGTGAAGGACGGCTTTCACACACACTTATCTCTCAGAACTGAGCATGTGGAGAGACGTTCGTTCATCCAGCACAAAGGGAACGGGTTGCAGGAGAAACCCTTACTCTGGTTTCTCAGTCTGTTTCCTAGGGCCGGTTTGAAGTGCCTGCCGTTTTCACTGTAAAACCGAGTTGGAGCTTGTACCTCCCCATATATATGTATGGAGTGGAGTTGGCAACTGAAAAGAAACTTTGTGTTCCCTTCAAGCTAGGTGAAGGACGGCTTTCACACACACTTATCTCTCAGAACTGAGCATGTGGAGAGACGTTCGTTCATCCAGCACAAAGGGAACGGGTTGCAGGAGAAACCCTTACTCTGGTTTCTCAGTCTGTTTCCTAGGGCCGGTTTGAAGTGCCTGCCGTTTTCACTGTAAAACCGAGTTGGAGCTTGTACCTCCCCATATATATGTATGGAGTGGAGTTGGCAACTGAAAAGAAACTTTGTGTTCCCTTCAAGCTAGGTGAAGGACGGCTTTCACACACACTTATCTCTCAGAACTGAGCATGTGGAGAGACGTTCGTTCATCCAGCACAAAGGGAACGGGTTGCAGGAGAAACCCTTACTCTGGTTTCTCAGTCTGTTTCCTAGGGCCGGTTTGAAGTGCCTGCCGTTTTCACTGTAAAACCGAGTTGGAGCTTGTACCTCCCATTATATATGTATGGAGTGGAGTTGGCAACTGAAAAGAAACTTTGTGTTCCCTTCAAGCTAGGTGAAGGACGGCTTTCACACACACTTATCTCTCAGAACTGAGCATGTGGAGAGACGTTCGTTCATCCAGCACAAAGGGAACGGGTTGCAGGAGAAACCCTTACTCTGGTTTCTCAGTCGGTTTCCTAGTGCCGGTTTGAAGTGCCTGCCGTTTTCACTGTAAAACCGAGTTGGAGCTTGTACCTCCCCATATATATGTATGGAGTGGAGTTGGCAACTGAAAAGAAACTTTGTGTTCCCTTCAAGCTAGGTGAAGGACGGCTTTCACACACACTTATCTCTCAGAACTGAGCATGTGGAGAGACGTTCGTTCATCCAGCACAAAGGGAACGGGTTGCAGGAGAAACCCTTACTCTGGTTTCTCAGTCTGTTTCCTAGGGCCGGTTTGAAGTGCCTGCCGTTTTCACTGTAAAACCGAGTTGGAGCTTGTACCTCCCCATATATATGTATGGAGTGGAGTTGGCAACTGAAAAGAAACTTTGTGTTCCCTTCAAGCTAGGTGAAGGACGGCTTTCACACACACTTATCTCTCAGAACTGAGCATGTGGAGAGACGTTCGTTCATCCAGCACAAAGGGAACGGGTTGCAGGAGAAACCCTTACTCTGGTTTCTCAGTCTGTTTCCTAGGGCCGGTTTGAAGTGCCTGCCGTTTTCACTGTAAAACCGAGTTGGAGCTTGTACCTCCCCATATATATGTATGGAGTGGAGTTGGCAACTGAAAAGAAACTTTGTGTTCCCTTCAAGCTAGGCGAAGGACGGCTTTCACACACACTTATCTCTCAGAACTGAGCATGTGGAGAGACGTTCGTTCATCCAGCACAAAGGGAACGGGTTGCAGGAGAAACCCTTACTCTGGTTTCTCAGTCTGTTTCCTAGTGCCAGTTTGAAATGCCTGCCGTTTTCACTGTAAAACCGAGTTGGAGCTTGTACCTCCCCATATATATGTATGGAGTGGAGTTGGCAACTGAAAAGAAACTTTGTGTTCCCTTCAAGCTAGGTGAAGGACGGCTTTCACACACACTTATCTCTCAGAACTGAGCATGTGGAGAGACGTTCGTTCATCCAGCACAAAGGGAACGGGTTGCAGGAGAAACCCTTACTCTGGTTTCTCAGTCTGTTTCCTAGTGCCGGTTTGAAGTGCCTGCCGTTTTCACTGTAAAACCGAGTTGGAGCTTGTACCTCCCCATATATATGTATGGAGTGGAGTTGGCAACTGAAAAGAAACTTTGTGTTCCCTTCAAGCTAGGTGAAGGACGGCTTTCACACACACTTACCTCTCAGAACTGAGCATGTGGAGAGACGTTCGTTCATCCAGCACAAAGGGAACGGGTTGCAGGAGAAACCCTTACTCTGGTTTCTCAGTCTGTTTCCTAGTGCCGGTTTGAAGTGCCTGCCGTTTTCACTGTAAAACCGAGTTGGAGCTTGTACCTCCCCATATATATGTATGGAGTGGAGTTGGCAACTGAAAAGAAACTTTGTGTTCCCTTCAAGCTAGGTGAAGGACGGCTTTCACACACACTTACCTCTCAGAACTGAGCATGTGGAGAGACGTTCGTTCATCCAGCACAAAGGGAACGGGTTGCAGGAGAAACTCTTACTCTGGTTTCTCAGTCTGTTTCCTAGGGCCGGTTTGAAGTGCCTGCCGTTTTCACTGTAAAACCGAGTTGGAGCTTGTACCTCCCCATATATATGTATGGAGTGGAGTTGGCAACTGAAAAGAAACTTTGTGTTCCCTTCAAGCTAGGCGAAGGACGGCTTTCACACACACTTATCTCTCAGAACTGAGCATGTGGAGAGACGTTCGTTCATCCAGCACAAAGGGAACGGGTTGCAGGAGAAACCCTTACTCTGGTTTCTCAGTCTGTTTCCTAGTGCCAGTTTGAAGTGCCTGCCGTTTTCACTGTAAAACCGAGTTGCAGCTTGTACCTCCCCATATATATGTATGGAGTGGAGTTGGCAACTGAAAAGAAACTTTGTGTTCCCTTCAAGCTAGGTGAAGGACGGCTTTCACACACACTTATCTCTCAGAACTGAGCATGTGGAGAGACGTTCGTTCATCCAGCACAAAGGGAACGGGTTGCAGGAGAAACCCTTACTCTGGTTTCTCAGTCGGTTTCCTAGTGCCGGTTTGAAGTGCCTGCCGTTTTCACTGTAAAACCGAGTTGGAGCTTGTACCTCCCCATATATATGTATGGAGTGGAGTTGGCAACTGAAAAGAAATTTTGTGTTCCCTTCAAGCTAGGTGAAGGACGGCTTTCACACACACTTATCTCTCAGAACTGAGCATGTGGAGAGACGTTCGTTCATCCAGCACAAAGGGAACGGGTTGCAGGGGAAACCCTGACTCTGGATTCTCAGTCGGTTTCCTAGTGCCGGTTTGAAGTGCCTGCCGTTTTCACTGTAAAACCGAGTTGGAGCTTGTACCTCCCCATATATAAGTATGGAGTGGAGTTGGCAACTGAAAAGAAACTTTGTGTTCCCTCAAGCTAGGTGAAGGACGGCTTTCACACACACTTATCTCTCAGAACTGAGCATGTGGAGAGACGTTCGTTCATCCAGCACAAAGGGAACGGGTTGCAGGAGAAACCCTTACTCTGGTTTCTCAGTCGGTTTCCTAGTGCCGGTTTGAAGTGCCTGCCGTTTTCACTGTAAAACCGAGTTGGAGCTTGTACCTCCCCATATATATGTATGGAGTGGAGTTGGCAACTGAAAAGAAACTTTGTGTTCCCTTCAAGCTAGGTGAAGGACGGCTTTCACACACACTTATCTCTCAGAACTGAGCATGTGGAGAGACGTTCGTTCATCCAGCACAAAGGGAACGGGTTGCAGGAGAAACCCTTATTCTGGTTTCTCAGTCTGTTTCCTAGTGCCGGTTTGAAGTGCCTGCCGTTTTCACTGTAAAACCGAGTTGGAGCTTGTACCTCCCCATATATATGTATGGAGTGGAGTTGGCAACTGAAAAGAAACTTTGTGTTCCCTTCAAGCTAGGTGAAGGACGGCTTTCACACACACTTATCTCTCAGAACTGAGCATGTGGAGAGACGTTCGTTCATCCAGCACAAAGGGAACGGGTTGCAGGAGAAACCCTTACTCTGGTTTCTCAGTCTGTTTCCTAGGGCCGGTTTGAAGTGCCTGCCGTTTTCACTGTAAAACCGAGTTGGAGCTTGTACCTCCCCATATATATGTATGGAGTGGAGTTGGCAACTGAAAAGAAACTTTGTGTTCCCTTCAAGCTAGGCGAAGGACGGCTTTCACACACACTTATCTCTCAGAACTGAGCATGTGGAGAGACGTTCGTTCATCCAGCACAAAGGGAACGGGTTGCAGGAGAAACCCTTACTCTGGTTTCTCAGTCTGTTTCCTAGTGCCAGTTTGAAGTGCCTGCCGTTTTCACTGTAAAACCGTGTTGCAGCTTGTACCTCCCCATATATATGTATGGAGTGGAGTTGGCAACTGAAAAGAAACTTTGTGTTCCCTTCAAGCTAGGCGAAGGACGGCTTTCACACACACTTATCTCTCAGAACTGAGCATGTGGAGAGCCGTTCGTTCATCCAGCACAAAGGGAACGGGTTGCAGGAGAAACCCTTACTCTGGTTTCTCAGTCTGTTTCCTAGTGCCGGTTTGAAGTGCCTGCCGTTTTCACTGTAAAACCGATTTGGAGCTTGTACCTCCCCATATATATGTATGGAGTGGAGTTGGCAACTGAAAAGAAACTTTGTGTTCCCTTCAAGCTAGGTGAAGGACGGCTTTCACACACACTTATCTCTCAGAACTGAGCATGTGGAGAGACGTTCGTTCATCCAGCACAAAGGGAACGGGTTGCAGGAGAAACCCTTACTCTGGTTTCTCAGTCTGTTTCCTAGTGCCGGTTTGAAGTGCCTGCCGTTTTCACTGTAAAACCGAGTTGGAGCTTGTACCTCCCCATATATATGTATGGAGTGGAGTTGGCAACTGAAAAGAAACTTTGTGTTCCCTTCAAGCTAGGTGAAGGACGGCTTTCACACACACTTATCTCTCAGAACTGAGCATGTGGAGAGACGTTCGTTCATCCAGCACAAAGGGAACGGGTTGCAGGAGAAACCCTTACTCTGGTTTCTCAGTCGGTTTCCTAGTGCCGGTTTGAAGTGCCTGCCGTTTTCACTGTAAAACCGAGTTGGAGCTTGTACCTCCCCATATATATGTATGGAGTGGAGTTGGCAACTGAAAAGAAACTTTGTGTTCCCTTCAAGCTAGGTGAAGGACGGCTTTCACACACACTTATCTCTCAGAACTGAGCATTTGGAGAGACGTTCGTTCATCCAGCACAAAGGGAACGGGTTGCAGGAGAAACCCTTACTCTGGTTTCTCAGTCGGTTTCATAGTGCCGGTTTGAAGTGCCTGCCGTTTTCACTGTAAAACCGAGTTGGAGCTTGTACCTCCCCATATATAAGTATGGAGTGGAGTTGGCAACTGAAAAGAAACTTTGTGTTCCCTTCAAGCTAGGTGAAGGACGGCTTTCACACACACTTATCTCTCAGAACTGAGCATGTGGAGAGCCGTTCGTTCATCCAGCACAAAGGGAACGGGTTGCAGGAGAAACCCTTACTCTGGTTTCTCAGTCTGTTTCCTAGTGCCGGTTTGAAGTGCCTGCCGTTTTCACTGTAAAACCGATTTGGAGCTTGTACCTCCCCATATATATGTATGGAGTGGAGTTGGCAACTGAAAAGAAACTTTGTGTTCCCTTCAAGCTAGGTGAAGGACGGCTTTCACACACACTTATCTCTCAGAACTGAGCATGTGGAGAGACGTTCGTTCATCCAGCACAAAGGGAACGGGTTGCAGGAGAAACCCTTACTCTGGTTTCTCAGTCTGTTTCCTAGTGCCGGTTTGAAGTGCCTGCCGTTTTCACTGTAAAACCGAGTTGGAGCTTGTACCTCCCCATATATATGTATGGAGTGGAGTTGGCAACTGAAAAGAAACTTTGTGTTCCCTTCAAGCTAGGTGAAGGACGGCTTTCACACACACTTATCTCTCAGAACTGAGCATGTGGAGAGACGTTCGTTCATCCAGCACAAAGGGAACGGGTTGCAGGAGAAACCCTTACTCTGGTTTCTCAGTCGGTTTCCTAGTGCCGGTTTGAAGTGCCTGCCGTTTTCACTGTAAAACCGAGTTGGAGCTTGTACCTCCCCATATATATGTATGGAGTGGAGTTGGCAACTGAAAAGAAACTTTGTGTTCCCTTCAAGCTAGGTGAAGGACGGCTTTCACACACACTTATCTCTCAGAACTGAGCATTTGGAGAGACGTTCGTTCATCCAGCACAAAGGGAACGGGTTGCAGGAGAAACCCTTACTCTGGTTTCTCAGTCGGTTTCATAGTGCCGGTTTGAAGTGCCTGCCGTTTTCACTGTAAAACCGAGTTGGAGCTTGTACCTCCCCATATATAAGTATGGAGTGGAGTTGGCAACTGAAAAGAAACTTTGTGTTCCCT
Organism: Vicugna pacos; assembly: GCF_048564905.1. Classification (NCBI taxonomy): domain Eukaryota; kingdom Metazoa; phylum Chordata; class Mammalia; order Artiodactyla; family Camelidae; genus Vicugna; species Vicugna pacos. The sequence goes on from NW_027328796.1 coordinate 580,696, forward strand.
TCAAGCTAGGTGAAGGACGGCTTTCACACACACTTATCTCTCAGAACTGAGCATGTGGAGAGACGTTCGTTCATCCAGCACAAAGGGAACGGGTTGCAGGAGAAACCCTTACTCTGGTTTCTCAGTCTGTTTCCTAGTGCCGGATTGAAGTGCCTGCCGTTTTCACTGTAATACCGAGTTGGAGCTTGTACCTCCCCATATATATGTATGGAGTGGAGTTGGCAACTGAAAAGAAACTTTGTGTTCCCTTCAAGCTAGGTGAAGGACGGCTTTCACACACACTTATCTCTCAGAACTGAGCATGTGGAGAGACGTTCGTTCATCCAGCACAAAGGGAACGGGTTGCAGGAGAAACCCTTACTCTGGTTTCTCAGTCTGTTTCCTAGTGCCGGTTTGAAGTGCCTGCCGTTTTCACTGTAAAACCGAGTTGCAGCTTGTACCTCCCCATATATATGTATGGAGTGGAGTTGGCAACTGAAAAGAAACTTTGTTTTCCCTTCAAGCTAGGTGAAGGACGGCTTTCACACACACTTATCTCTCAGAACTGAGCATGTGGAGAGACGTTCGTTCATCCAGCACAAAGGGAACGGGTTGCAGGAGAAACCCTTACTCTGGTTTCTCAGTCTGTTTCCTAGTGCCGGTTTGAAGTGCCTGCCGTTTTCACTGTAAAACCGAGTTGGAGCTTGTACCTCCCCATATATATGTATGGAGTGGAGTTGGCAACTGAAAAGAAACTTTGTGTTCCCTTCAAGCTAGGTGAAGGACGGCTTTCACACACACTTATCTCTCAGAACTGAGTATGTGGAGAGACGTTCGTTCATCCAGCACAAAGGGAACGGGTTGCAGGAGAAACCCTTACTCTGGTTTCTCAGTCGGTTTCCTAGTGCCGGTTTGAAGTGCCTGCCGTTTTCACTGTAAAACCGAGTTGGAGCTTGTACCTCCCCATATATATGTATGGAGTGGAGATGGCAACTGAAAAGAAACTTTGTGTTCCCTTCAAGCTAGGTGAAGGACGGCTTTCACACACACTTATCTCTCAGAACTGAGCATGTGGAGAGACGTTCGTTCATCCAGCACAAAGGGAACGGGTTGCAGGAGAAACCCTTACTCTGGTTTCTCAGTCGGTTTCCTAGTGCCGGTTTGAAGTGCCTGCCGTTTTCACTGTAAAACCGAGTTGCAGCTTGTACCTCCCCATATATATGTATGGAGTGGAGTTGGCAACTGAAAAGAAACTTTGTGTTCCCTTCAAGCTAGGTGAAGGACGGCTTTCACACACACTTATCTCTCAGAACTGAGCATGTGGAGAGACGTTCGTTCATCCAGCACAAAGGGAACGGGTTGCAGGGGAAACCCTTACTCTGGTTTCTCAGTCGGTTTCCTAGTGCCGGTTTGAAGTGCCTGCAGTTTTCACTGTAAAACCGAGTTGGAGCTTGTACCTCCCCATATATATGTATGGAGTGGAGTTGGCAACTGAAAAGAAACTTTGTGTTCCCTTCAAGCTAGGTGAAGGACGGCTTTCACACACACTTATCTCTCAGAACTGAGCATGTGGAGAGACGTTCGTTCATCCAGCACAAAGGGAACGGGTTGCAGGAGAAACCCTTACTCTGGTTTCTCAGTCTGTTTCCTAGTGCCGGTTTGAAGTGCCTGCCGTTTTCACTGTAAAACCGAGTTGGAGCTTGTACCTCCCCATATATATGTATGGAGTGGAGTTGGCAACTGAAAAGAAACTTTGTGTTCCCTTCAAGCTAGGTGAAGGACGGCTTTCACACACACTTATCTCTCAGAACTGAGCATGTGGAGAGACGTTCGTTCATCCAGCACAAAGGGAACGGGTTGCAGGAGAAACCCTTACTCTGGTTTCTCAGTCTGTTTCCTAGGGCCGGTTTGAAGTGCCTGCCGTTTTCACTGTAAAACCGAGTTGGAGCTTGTACCTCCCCATATATATGTATGGAGTGGAGTTGGCAACTGAAAAGAAACTTTGTGTTCCCTTCAAGCTAGGTGAAGGACGGCTTTCACACACACTTATCTCTCAGAACTGAGCATGTGGAGAGACGTTCGTTCATCCAGCACAAAGGGAACGGGTTGCAGGAGAAACCCTTACTCTGGTTTCTCAGTCTGTTTCCTAGTGCCGGTTTGAAGTGCCTGCCGTTTTCACTGTAAAACCGAGTTGGAGCTTGTACCTCCCCATATATATGTATGGAGTGGAGTTGGCAACTGAAAAGAAACTTTGTGTTCCCTTCAAGCTAGGTGAAGGACGGCTTTCACACACACTTATCTCTCAGAACTGAGCATGTGGAGAGACGTTCGTTCATCCAGCACAAAGGGAACGGGTTGCAGGAGAAACCCTTACTCTGGTTTCTCAGTCTGTTTCCTAGTGCCGGTTTGAAGTGCCTGCCGTTTTCACTGTAAAACCGAGTTGGAGCTTGTACCTCCCCATATATATGTATGGAGTGGAGTTGGCAACTGAAAAGAAACTTTGTGTTCCCTTCAAGCTAGGTGAAGTACGGCTTTCACACACACTTATCTCTCAGAACTGAGCATGTGGAGAGACGTTCGTTCATCCAGCACAAAGGGAACGGGTTGCAGGAGAAACCCTTACTGTAGTTTCTCAGTCGGTTTCCTAGTGCCGGTTTGAAGTGCCTGCCGTTTTCACTGTAAAACCGAGTTGGAGCTTGTACCTCCCCATATATATGTATGGAGTGGAGTTGGCAACTGAAAAGAAACTTTGTGTTCCCTTCAAGCTAGGTGAAGGACGGCTTTCACACACACTTATCTCTCAGAACTGAGCATGTGGAGAGACGTTCGTTCATCCAGCACAAAGGGAACGGGTTGCAGGAGAAACCCTTACTCTGGTTTCTCAGTCTGTTTCCTAGTGCCGGTTTGAAGTGCCTGCCGTTTTCACTGTAAAACCGAGTTGGAGCTTGTACCTCCCCATATATATGTATGGAGTGGAGTTGGCAACTGAAAAGAAACTTTGTGTTCCCTTCAAGCTAGGTGAAGGACGGCTTTCACACACACTTATCTCTCAGAACTGAGCATGTGGAGAGACGTTCGTTCATCCAGCACAAAGGGAACGGGTTGCAGGAGAAACCCTTACTTTGGTTTCTCAGTCGGTTTCCTAGTGCCGGTTTGAAGTGCCTGCCGTTTTCACTGTAAAACCGAGTTGGAGCTTGTACCTCCCCATATATATGTATGGAGTGGAGTTGGCAACTGAAAAGAAACTTTGTGTTCCCTTCAAGCTAGGTGAAGGACGGCTTTCACACACACTTATTTCTCAGAACTGAGCATGTGGAGAGACGTTCGTTCATCCAGCACAAAGGGAACGGGTTGCAGGAGAAACCCTTACTCTGGTTTCTCAGTCGGTTTCCTAGTGCCGGTTTGAAGTGCCTGCCGTTTTCACTGTAAAACCGAGTTGGAGCTTGTACCTCCCCATATATATGTATGGAGTGGAGTTGGCAACTGAAAAGAAACTTTGTGTTCCCTTCAAGCTAGGTGAAGGACGGCTTTCACACACACATCTCTCAGAACTGAGCATGTGGAGAGACGTTCGTTCATCCAGCACAAAGGGAACGGGTTGCAGGAGAAACCCTTACTCTGGTTTCTCAGTCGGTTTCCTAGTGCCGGTTTGAAGTGCCTGCCGTTTTCACTGTAAAACCGAGTTGGAGCTTGTACCTCCCCATATATATGTATGGAGTGGTGTTGGCAACTGAAAAGAAACTTTGTGTTCCCTTCAAGCTAGGTGAAGGACGGCTATCACACACACTTATCTCTCAGAACTGAGCATGTGGAGAGACGTTCGTTCATCCAGCACAAAGGGAACGGGTTGCAGGAGAAACCCTTACTCTGGTTTCTCAGTCGGTTTCCTAGTGCCGGTTTGAAGTGCCTGCCGTTTTCACTGTAAAACCGAGTTGGAGCTTGTACCTCCCCATATATATGTATGGAGTGGAGTTGGCAACTGAAAAGAAACTTTGTGTTCCCTTCAAGCTAGGTGAAGGACGGCTTTCACACACACTTATCTCTCAGAACTGAGCATGTGGAGAGACGTTCGTTCATCCAGCACAAAGGGAACGGGTTGCAGGAGAAACCTTTACTCTGGTTTCTCAGTCTGTTTCCTAGTGCCGGTTTGAAGTGCCTGCCGTTTTCACTGTAAAACCGAGTTGGAGCTTGTACCTCCTCATATATATGTATGGAGTGGAGTTGGCAACTGAAAAGAAACTTTGTGTTCCCTTCAAGCTAGGTGAAGGACGGCTTTCACACACACTTATCTCTCAGAACTGAGCATGTGGAGAGACGTTCGTTCATCCAGCACAAAGGGAACGGGTTGCAGGAGAAACCCTTACTCTGGTTTCTCAGTCTGTTTCCTAGGGCCGGTTTGAAGTGCCTGCCGTTTTCACTGTAAAACCGAGTTGGAGCTTGTACCTCCCCATATATATGTATGGAGTGGAGTTGGCAACTGAAAAGAAACTTTGTGTTCCCTTCAAGCTAGTTGAAGGACGGATTTCACACACACTTATCTCTCAGAACTGAGCATGTGGAGAGACGTTCGTTCACCCAGCACAAAGGGAACGGGTTTCAGGAGAAACCCTTACTCTGGTTTCTCAGTCTGTTTCCTAGTGCCGGTTTGAAGTGCCTGCCGTTTTCACTGTAAAACCGAGTTGGAGCTTGTACCTCCCCATATATATGTATGGAGTGGAGTTGGCAACTGAAAAGAAACTTTGTGTTCCCTTCAAGCTAGGTGAAGGACGGCTTTCACACACACTTATCTCTCAGAACTGAGCATGTGGAGAGACGTTCGTTCATCCAGCACAAAGGGAACGGGTTGCAGGAGAAACCCTTACTCTGGTTTCTCAGTCGGTTTCCTAGTGCCGGTTTGAAGTGCCTGCCGTTTTCACTGTAAAACCGAGTTGGAGCTTGTAACTCCCCATATATATGTATGGAGTGGAGTTGGCAACTGAAAAGAAACTTTGTTTTCCCTTCAAGCTAGGTGAAGGACGGCTTTCACACACACTTATCTCTCAGAACTGAGCATGTGGAGAGACGTTCGTTCATCCAGCACAAAGGGAACGGGTTGCAGGAGAAACCCTTACTCTGGTTTCTCAGTCGGTTTCCTAGTGCCGGTTTGAAGTGCCTGCCGTTTTCACTATAAAACCGTGTTGGAGCTTGTACCTCCCCATATATATGTATGGAGTGGAGTTGGCAACTGAAAAGAAACTTTGTGTTCCCTTCAAGCTAGGTGAAGGACGGCTTTCACACACACTTATCTCTCAGAACTGAGCATGTGGAGAGACGTTCGTTCATCCAGCACAAAGGGAACGGGTTGCAGGAGAAACCCTTATTCTGGTTTCTCAGTCTGTTTCCTAGTGCCGGTTTGAAGTGCCTGCCGTTTTCACTGTAAAACTGAGTTGGAGCTTGTACCTCCCCATATATATGTATGGAGTGGAGTTGGCAACTGAAAAGAAACTTTGTGTTCCCTTCAAGCTAGGTGAAGGACGGCTTTCACACTCACTTATCTCTCAGAACTGAGCATGTGGAGAGACGTTCGTTCATCCAGCACAAAGGGAACGGGTTGCAGGAGAAACCCTTACTCTGGTTTCTCAGTCGGTTTCCTAGTGCCGGTTTGAAGTGCCTGCCGTTTTCACTGTAAAACCGAGTTGGAGCTTGTACCTCCCCATATATATGTATGGAGTGGAGTTGGCAACTGAAAAGAAACTTTGTGTTCCCTTCAAGCTAGGTGAAGGACGGCTTTCACACACACTTATCTCTCAGAACTGAGCATGTGGAGAGACGTTCGTTCATCCAGCACAAAGGGAACGGGTTGCAGGAGAAACCCTTACTCTGGTTTCTCAGTCGGTTTCCTAGTGCCGGTATGAAGTGCCTGCCGTTTTCACTGTAAAACCGAGTTGGAGCTTGTACCTCCCCGTATATATGTATGGAGTGGAGTTGGCAACTGAAAAGAAACTTTGTGTTCCCTTCAAGCTAGGTGAAGGACGGCTTTCACACACACTTATCTCTCAGAACTGAGCATGTGGAGAGACGTTCGTTCATCCAGCACAAAGGGAACGGGTTGCAGGAGAAACCCTTACTCTGGTTTCTCAGTCTGTTTCCTAGTGCCGGTTTGAAGTGCCTGCCGTTTTCACTGTAAAACCGAGTTGGAGCTTGTACCTCCCCATATATATGTATGGAGTGGAGTTGGCAACTGAAAAGAAACTTTGTGTTCCCTTCAAGCTAGGTGAAGGACGGCTTTCACACACACTTATCTCTCAGAACTGAGCATGTGGAGAGACATTCGTTCATCCAGCACAAAGGGAACGGGTTGCAGGAGAAACCCTTACTCTGGTTTCTCAGTCTGTTTCCTAGGGCCGGTTTGAAGTGCCTGCCGTTTTCACTGTAAAACCGAGTTGGAGCTTGTACCTCCCCATATATATGTATGGAGTGGAGTTGGCAACTGAAAAGAAACTTTGTGTTCCCTTCAAGCTAGGTGAAGGACGGCTTTCACACACACTTATCTCTCAGAACTGAGCATGTGGAGAGACTTTCGTTCATCCAGGACAAAGGGAACGGGTTGCAGGAGAAACCCTTACTCTGGTTTCTCAGTCTGTTTCCTAGGGCCGGTTTGAAGTGCCTGCCGTTTTCACTGTAAAAGCGAGTTGGAGCTTGTACCTCCCCATATATATATATGGAGTGGAGTTGGCAACTGAAAAGAAACTTTGTGTTCCCTTCAAGCTAGGTGAAGGACGGCTTTCACACACACTTATCTCTCAGAACTGAGCATGTGGAGAGACGTTCGTTCATCCAGCACAAAGGGAACGGGTTGCAGGAGAAACCCTTACTCTGGTTTCTCAGTCTGTTTCCTAGGGCCGGTTTGAAGTGCCTGCCGTTTTCACTGTAAAACCGAGTTGGAGCTTGTACCTCCCCATATATATGTATGGAGTGGAGTTGGCAACTGAAAAGAAACTTTGTGTTCCCTTCAAGCTAGGTGAAGGACGGCTTTCACACACACTTATCTCTCAGAACTGAGCATGTGGAGAGACGTTCGTTCATCCAGCACAAAGGGAACGGGTTGCAGGAGAAACCCTTACTCTGGTTTCTCAGTCTGTTTCCTAGTGCCGGTTTGAAGTGCCTGCCGTTTTCACTGTAAAAGCGAGTTGGAGCTTGTACCTCCCCATATATATGTATGGAGTGGAGTTGGCAACTGAAAAGAAACTTTGTGTTCCCTTCAAGCTAGGTGAAGGACGGCTTTCACTCACACTTATCTCTCAGAACTGAGCATGTGGAGAGACGTTCGTTCATCCAGCACAAAGGGAACGGGTTGCAGGAGAAACCCTTACTCTGGTTTCTCAGTCTGTTTCCTAGTGCCCGTTTGAAGTGCCTGCCGATTTCACTATAAAACCGAGTTGGAGCTTGTACCTCCCCATATATATGAATGGAGTGGAGTTGGCAACTGAAAAGAAACTTTGTGTTCCCTTCAAGCTAGGTGAAGGACGGCTTTCACACTCACTTATCTCTCAGAACTGAGCATGTGGAGAGACGTTCGTTCATCCAGCACAAAGGGAACGGGTTGCAGGAGAAACCCTTACTCTGGTTTCTCAGTCGGTTTCCTAGGGCCGGTTTGCAGTGCCTGCCGTTTTCACTGTATAACCGAGTTGGAGCTTGTACCTCCCCATATATATGTATGGAGTGGAGTTGGCAACTGAAAAGAAACTTTGTGTTCCCTTCAAGCTAGGTGAAGGACGGCTTTCACACACACGTATCTCTCAGAACTGAGCATGTGGAGAGACGTTCGTTCATCCAGCACAAAGGGAAAGGGTTGCAGGAGAAACCCTTACTCTGGTTTCTCAGTCTGTTTCCTAGTGCCGGTTTGAAGTGCCTGCCGTTTTCACTGTAAAACCGAGTTGGAGCTTGTACCTCCCCATATATATGTATGGAGTGGAGTTGGCAACTGAAAAGAAACTTTGTGTTCCCTTCAAGCTAGGTGAAGGACGGCTTTCACACACACTTATCTCTCAGAACTGAGCATGTGGAGAGACGTTCGTTCATCCAGCACAAAGGGAACGGGTTGCAGGAGAAACCCTTACTCTGGTTTCTCAGTCTGTTTCCTAGTGCCGGTTTGAAGTGCCTGCCTTTTTCACTATAAAACCGAGTTGGAGCTTGTACCTCCCCATATATATGTATGGAGTGGAGTTGGCAACTGAAAAGAAACTTTGTGTTCCCTTCAAGCTAGGTGAAGGACGGCTTTCACACACACTTATCTCTCAGAACTGAGCATGTGAAGAGACGTTCGTTCATCCAGCACAAAGGGAACGGGTTGCAGGAGAAACACTTACTCTGGTTTCTCAGTCTGTTTCCTAGTGCCGGTTTGAAGTGCCTGCCTTTTTCACTATAAAACCGAGTTGGAGCTTGTACCTCCCCATATATATGTATGGAGTGGAGTTGGCAACTGAAAAGAAACTTTGTGTTCCCTTCAAGCTAGGTGAAGGACGGCTTTCACACTCACTTATCTCTCAGAACTGAGCATGTGGAGAGACGTTCGTTCATCCAGCACAAAGGGAACGGGTTGCAGGAGAAACCCTTACTCTGGTTTCTCAGTCGGTTTCCTAGGGCCGGTTTGAAGTGCCTGCCGTTTTCACTGTAAAACCGAGTTGGAGCTTGTACCTCCCCATATATATGTATGGAGTGGAGTTGGCAACTGAAAAGAAACTTTGTGTTCCCTTCAAGCTAGGTGAAGGACGGCTTTCACACACACTTATCTCTCAGAACTGAGCATGTGGAGAGACGTTCGTTCATCCAGCACAAAGGGAACGGGTTGCAGGAGAAACCCTTACTCTGGTTTCTCAGTCTGTTTCCTAGTGCCCGTTTGAAGTGCCTGCCGTTTTCACTGTAAAACCGAGTTGGAGCTTGTACCTCCCCATATATATGTATGGAGTGGAGTTGGCAACCGAAAAGAAACTTTGTGTTCCCTTCAAGCTAGGTGAAGGACGGCTTTCACACACACTTATCTCTCAGAACTGAGCATGTGGAGAGACGTTCGTTCATCCAGCACATAGGGAACGGGTTGCAGGAGAAACCCTTACTCTGGTTTCTCAGTCTGTTTCCTAGGGCCGGTTTGAAGTGCCTGCCGTTTTCACTGTAAAACCGAGTTGGAGCTTGTACCTCCCCATATATATGTATGGAGTGGAGTTGGCAACTGAAAAGAAACTTTGTGTTCCCTTCAAGCTAGGTGAAGGACGGCTTTCACACACACTTATCTCTCAGAACTGAGCATGTGGAGAGACGTTCGTTCATCCAGCACAAAGGGAACGGGTTGCAGGAGAAACCCTTACTCTGGTTTCTCAGTCTGTTTCCTAGTGCCGGTTTGAAGTGCCTGCCGTTTTCACTGTAAAACCGAGTTGGAGCTTGTACCTCCCCATATATATGTATGGAGTGGAGTTGGCAACTGAAAAGAAACTTTGTGTTCCCTTCAAGCTAGGTGAAGGACGGCTTTCACACACACTTATCTCTCAGAACTGAGCATGTGGAGAGACGTTCGTTCATCCAGCACAAAGGGAACGGGTTGCAGGAGAAACCCTTACTCTGGTTTCTCAGTCTGTTTCCTAGGGCCGGTTTGAAGTGCCTGCCGTTTTCACTGTAAAACCGAGTTGGAGCTTGTACCTCCCCATATATATGTATGGAGTGGAGTTGGCAACTGAAAAGAAACTTTGTGTTCCCTTCAAGCTAGGTGAAGGACGGCTTTCACACACACTTATCTCTCAGAACTGAGCATGTGGAGAGACGTTCGTTCATCCAGCACAAAGGGAACGGGTTGCAGGAGAAACCCTTACTCTGGTTTCTCAGTCTGTTTCCTAGTGCCGGTTTGAAGTGCCTGCCTTTTTCACTATAAAACCGAGTTGGAGCTTGTACCTCCCCATATATATGTATGGAGTGGAGTTGGCAACTGAAAAGAAACTTTGTGTTCCCTTCAAGCTAGGTGAAGGACGGCTTTCACACACACTTATCTCTCAGAACTGAGCATGTGAAGAGACGTTCGTTCATCCAGCACAAAGGGAACGGGTTGCAGGAGAAACACTTACTCTGGTTTCTCAGTCTGTTTCCTAGTGCCGGTTTGAAGTGCCTGCCTTTTTCACTGTAAAACCGAGTTGGAGCTTGTACCTCCCCATATATATGTATGGAGTGGAGTTGGCAACTGAAAAGAAACTTTGTGTTCCCTTCAAGCTAGGTGAAGGACGGCTTTCACACTCACTTATCTCTCAGAACTGAGCATGTGGAGAGACGTTCGTTCATCCAGCACAAAGGGAACGGGTTGCAGGAGAAACCCTTACTCTGGTTTCTCAGTCGGTTTCCTAGGGCCGGTTTGAAGTGCCTGCCGTTTTCACTGTAAAACCGAGTTGGAGCTTGTACCTCCCCATATATATGTATGGAGTGGAGTTGGCAACTGAAAAGAAACTTTGTGTTCCCTTCAAGCTAGGTGAAGGACGGCTTTCACACACACTTATCTCTCAGAACTGAGCATGTGGAGAGACGTTCGTTCATCCAGCACAAAGGGAACGGGTTGCAGGAGAAACCCTTACTCTGGTTTCTCAGTCTGTTTCCTAGTGCCCGTTTGAAGTGCCTGCCGTTTTCACTGTAAAACCGAGTTGGAGCTTGTACCTCCCCATATATATGTATGGAGTGGAGTTGGCAACCGAAAAGAAACTTTGTGTTCCCTTCAAGCTAGGTGAAGGACGGCTTTCACACACACTTATCTCTCAGAACTGAGCATGTGGAGAGACGTTCGTTCATCCAGCACATAGGGAACGGGTTGCAGGAGAAACCCTTACTCTGGTTTCTCAGTCTGTTTCCTAGGGCCGGTTTGAAGTGCCTGCCGTTTTCACTGTAAAACCGAGTTGGAGCTTGTACCTCCCCATATATATGTATGGAGTGGAGTTGGCAACTGAAAAGAAACTTTGTGTTCCTTTCAAGCTAGGTGAAGGACGGCTTTCACACACACTTATCTCTCAGAACTGAGCATGTGGAGAGACGTTCGTTCATCCAGCACAAAGGGAACGGGTTGCAGGAGAAACCCTTACTCTTGTTTCTCAGTCTGTTTCCTAGTGCCGGTTTGAAGTGCCTGCCTTTTTCACTATAAAACCGAGTTGGAGCTTGTACCTCCCCATATATATGTATGGAGTGGAGTTGGCAACTGAAAAGAAACTTTGTGTTCCCTTCAAGCTAGGCGAAGGACGGCTTTCACACACACTTATCTCTCAGAACTGAGCATGTGGAGAGACGTTCGTTCATCCAGCACAAAGGGAACGGGTTGCAGGAGAAACCCTTACTCTGGTTTCTCAGTCTGTTTCCTAGTGCCGGTTTGAAGTGCCTGCCGATTTCACTATAAAACCGAGTTGGAGCTTGTACCTCCCCATATATATGAATGGAGTGGAGTTGGCAACTGAAAAGAAACTTTGTGTTCCCTTCAAGCTAGGTGAAGGACGGCTTTCACACTCACTTATCTCTCAGAACTGAGCATGTGGAGAGACGTTCGTTCATCCAGCACAAAGGGAACGGGTTGCAGGAGAAACCCTTACTCTGGTTTCTCAGTCGGTTTCCTAGGGCCGGTTTGAAGTGCCTGCCTTTTTCACTGTAAAACCGAGTTGGAGCTTGTACCTCCCCATATATATGTATGGAGTGGAGTTGGCAACTGAAAAGAAACTTTGTGTTCCCTTCAAGCTAGGTGAAGGACGGCTTTCACACACACGTATCTCTCAGAACTGAGCATGTGGAGAGACGTTCGTTCATCCAGCACAAAGGGAAAGGGTTGCAGGAGAAACCCTTACTCTGGTTTCTCAGTCTGTTTCCTAGTGCCGGTTTGAAGTGCCTGCCGTTTTCACTGTAAAACCGAGTTGGAGCTTGTACCTCCCCATATATATGTATGGAGTGGAGTTGGCAACTGAAAAGAAACTTTGTGTTCCCTTCAAGCTAGGTGAAGGACGGCTTTCACACACACTTATCTCTCAGAACTGAGCATGTGGAGAGACGTTCGTTCATCCAGCACAAAGGGAACGGGTTGCAGGAGAAACCCTTACTCTGGTTTCTCAGTCTGTTTCCTAGTGCCGGTTTGAAGTGCCTGCCTTTTTCACTATAAAACCGAGTTGGAGCTTGTACCTCCCCATATATATGTATGGAGTGGAGTTGGCAACTGAAAAGAAACTTTGTGTTCCCTTCAAGCTAGGTGAAGGACGGCTTTCACACACACTTATCTCTCAGAACTGAGCATGTGAAGAGACGTTCGTTCATCCAGCACAAAGGGAACGGGTTGCAGGAGAAACACTTACTCTGGTTTCTCAGTCTGTTTCCTAGTGCCGGTTTGAAGTGCCTGCCTTTTTCACTATAAAACCGAGTTGGAGCTTGTACCTCCCCATATATATGTATGGAGTGGAGTTGGCAACTGAAAAGAAACTTTGTGTTCCCTTCAAGCTAGGTGAAGGACGGCTTTCACACTCACTTATCTCTCAGAACTGAGCATGTGGAGAGACGTTCGTTCATCCAGCACAAAGGGAACGGGTTGCAGGAGAAACCCTTACTCTGGTTTCTCAGTCGGTTTCCTAGGGCCGGTTTGAAGTGCCTGCCGTTTTCACTGTAAAACCGAGTTGGAGCTTGTACCTCCCCATATATATGTATGGAGTGGAGTTGGCAACTGAAAAGAAACTTTGTGTTCCCTTCAAGCTAGGTGAAGGACGGCTTTCACACACACTTATCTCTCAGAACTGAGCATGTGGAGAGACGTTCGTTCATCCAGCACAAAGGGAACGGGTTGCAGGAGAAACCCTTACTCTGGTTTCTCAGTCTGTTTCCTAGTGCCCGTTTGAAGTGCCTGCCGTTTTCACTGTAAAACCGAGTTGGAGCTTGTACCTCCCCATATATATGTATGGAGTGGAGTTGGCAACCGAAAAGAAACTTTGTGTTCCCTTCAAGCTAGGTGAAGGACGGCTTTCACACACACTTATCTCTCAGAACTGAGCATGTGGAGAGACGTTCGTTCATCCAGCACATAGGGAACGGGTTGCAGGAGAAACCCTTACTCTGGTTTCTCAGTCTGTTTCCTAGGGCCGGTTTGAAGTGCCTGCCGTTTTCACTGTAAAACCGAGTTGGAGCTTGTACCTCCCCATATATATGTATGGAGTGGAGTTGGCAACTGAAAAGAAACTTTGTGTTCCCTTCAAGCTAGGTGAAGGACGGCTTTCACACACACTTATCTCTCAGAACTGAGCATGTGGAGAGACGTTCGTTCATCCAGCACAAAGGGAACGGGTTGCAGGAGAAACCCTTACTCTGGTTTCTCAGTCTGTTTCCTAGTGCCGGTTTGAAGTGCCTGCCGTTTTCACTGTAAAACCGAGTTGGAGCTTGTACCTCCCCATATATATGTATGGAGTGGAGTTGGCAACTGAAAAGAAACTTTGTGTTCCCTTCAAGCTAGGTGAAGGACGGCTTTCACACACACTTATCTCTCAGAACTGAGCATGTGGAGAGACGTTCGTTCATCCAGCACAAAGGGAACGGGTTGCAGGAGAAACCCTTACTCTGGTTTCTCAGTCTGTTTCCTAGGGCCGGTTTGAAGTGCCTGCCGTTTTCACTGTAAAACCGAGTTGGAGCTTGTACCTCCCCATATATATGTATGGAGTGGAGTTGGCAACTGAAAAGAAACTTTGTGTTCCCTTCAAGCTAGGTGAAGGACGGCTTTCACACACACTTATCTCTCAGAACTGAGCATGTGGAGAGACGTTCGTTCATCCAGCACAAAGGGAACGGGTTGCAGGAGAAACCCTTACTCTGGTTTCTCAGTCTGTTTCCTAGTGCCGGTTTGAAGTGCCTGCCGTTTTCACTGTAAAACCGAGTTGGAGCTTGTACCTCCCCATATATATGTATGGAGTGGAGTTGGCAACTGAAAAGAAACTTTGTGTTCCCTTCAAGCTATGTGAAGGACGGCTTTCACACACACTTATCTCTCAGAACTGAGCATGTGGAGAGACGTTCGTTCATCCAGCACAAAGGGAACGGGTTGCAGGAGAAACCCTTACTCTGGTTTCTCAGTCTGTTTCCTAGTGCCGGTTTGAAGTGCCTGCCGTTTTCACTGTAAAACCGAGTTGGAGCTTGTACCTCCCCATATATATGTATGGAGTGGAGTTGGCAACTGAAAAGAAACTTTGTGTTCCCTTCAAGCTAGGTGAAGGACGGCTTTCACACACACTTATCTCTCAGAACTGAGCATGTGGAGAGACGTTCGTTCATCCAGCACAAAGGGAACGGGTTGCAGGAGAAACCCTTACTCTGGTTTCTCAGTCGGTTTCCTAGTGCCGGTTTGAAGTGCCTGCCGTTTTCACTGTAAAACCGAGTTGGAGCTTGTACCTCCCCATATATATGTATGGAGTGGAGTTGGCAACTGAAAAGAAACTTTGTGTTCCCTTCAAGCTAGGTGAAGGACGGCTTTCACACACACTTATCTCTCAGAACTGAGCATGTGGAGAGACGTTCGTTCATCCAGCACAAAGGGAACGGGTTGCAGGAGAAACCCTTACTCTGGTTTCTCAGTCGGTTTCCTAGTGCCGGTTTGAAGTGCCTGCCGTTTTCACTGTAAAACCGAGTTGGAGCTTGTACCTCCCCATATATATGTATGGAGTGGAGTTGGCAACTGAAAAGAAACTTTGTGTTCCCTTCAAGCTAGGTGAAGGACGGCTTTCACACACACATCTCTCAGAACTGAGCATGTGGAGAGACGTTCGTTCATCCAGCACAAAGGGAACGGGTTGCAGGAGAAACCCTTACTCTGGTTTCTCAGTCGGTTTCCTAGTGCCGGTTTGAAGTGCCTGCCGTTTTCACTGTAAAACCGAGTTGGAGCTTGTACCTCCCCATATATATGTATGGAGTGGTGTTGGCAACTGAAAAGAAACTTTGTGTTCCCTTCAAGCTAGGTGAAGGACGGCTATCACACACACTTATCTCTCAGAACTGAGCATGTGGAGAGACGTTCGTTCATCCAGCACAAAGGGAACGGGTTGCAGGAGAAACCCTTACTCTGGTTTCTCAGTCGGTTTCCTAGTGCCGGTTTGAAGTGCCTGCCGTTTTCACTGTAAAACCGAGTTGGAGCTTGTACCTCCCCATATATATGTATGGAGTGGAGTTGGCAACTGAAAAGAAACTTTGTGTTCCCTTCAAGCTAGGTGAAGGACGGCTTTCACACACACTTATCTCTCAGAACTGAGCATGTGGAGAGACGTTCGTTCATCCAGCACAAAGGGAACGGGTTGCAGGAGAAACCTTTACTCTGGTTTCTCAGTCTGTTTCCTAGTGCCGGTTTGAAGTGCCTGCCGTTTTCACTGTAAAACCGAGTTGGAGCTTGTACCTCCTCATATATATGTATGGAGTGGAGTTGGCAACTGAAAAGAAACTTTGTGTTCCCTTCAAGCTAGGTGAAGGACGGCTTTCACACACACTTATCTCTCAGAACTGAGCATGTGGAGAGACGTTCGTTCATCCAGCACAAAGGGAACGGGTTGCAGGAGAAACCCTTACTCTGGTTTCTCAGTCTGTTTCCTAGGGCCGGTTTGAAGTGCCTGCCGTTTTCACTGTAAAACCGAGTTGGAGCTTGTACCTCCCCATATATATGTATGGAGTGGAGTTGGCAACTGAAAAGAAACTTTGTGTTCCCTTCAAGCTAGTTGAAGGACGGATTTCACACACACTTATCTCTCAGAACTGAGCATGTGGAGAGACGTTCGTTCACCCAGCACAAAGGGAACGGGTTTCAGGAGAAACCCTTACTCTGGTTTCTCAGTCTGTTTCCTAGTGCCGGTTTGAAGTGCCTGCCGTTTTCACTGTAAAACCGAGTTGGAGCTTGTACCTCCCCATATATATGTATGGAGGAGTTGGCAACTGAAAAGAAACTTTGTGTTCCCTTCAAGCTAGGTGAAGGACGGCTTTCACACACACTTATCTCTCAGAACTGAGCATGTGGAGAGACGTTCGTTCATCCAGCACAAAGGGAACGGGTTGCAGGAGAAACCCTTACTCTGGTTTCTCAGTCGGTTTCCTAGTGCCGGTTTGAAGTGCCTGCCGTTTTCACTGTAAAACCGAGTTGGAGCTTGTAACTCCCCATATATATGTATGGAGTGGAGTTGGCAACTGAAAAGAAACTTTGTTTTCCCTTCAAGCTAGGTGAAGGACGGCTTTCACACACACTTATCTCTCAGAACTGAGCATGTGGAGAGACGTTCGTTCATCCAGCACAAAGGGAACGGGTTGCAGGAGAAACCCTTACTCTGGTTTCTCAGTCGGTTTCCTAGTGCCGGTTTGAAGTGCCTGCCGTTTTCACTATAAAACCGTGTTGGAGCTTGTACCTCCCCATATATATGTATGGAGTGGAGTTGGCAACTGAAAAGAAACTTTGTGTTCCCTTCAAGCTAGGTGAAGGACGGCTTTCACACACACTTATCTCTCAGAACTGAGCATGTGGAGAGACGTTCGTTCATCCAGCACAAAGGGAACGGGTTGCAGGAGAAACCCTTATTCTGGTTTCTCAGTCTGTTTCCTAGTGCCGGTTTGAAGTGCCTGCCGTTTTCACTGTAAAACTGAGTTGGAGCTTGTACCTCCCCATATATATGTATGGAGTGGAGTTGGCAACTGAAAAGAAACTTTGTGTTCCCTTCAAGCTAGGTGAAGGACGGCTTTCACACTCACTTATCTCTCAGAACTGAGCATGTGGAGAGACGTTCGTTCATCCAGCACAAAGGGAACGGGTTGCAAGAGAAACCCTTACTCTGGTTTCTCAGTCGGTTTCCTAGTGCCGGTTTGAAGTGCCTGCCGTTTTCACTGTAAAACCGAGTTGGAGCTTGTACCTCCCCATATATATGTATGGAGTGGAGTTGGCAACTGAAAAGAAACTTTGTGTTCCCTTCAAGCTAGGTGAAGGACGGCTTTCACACACACTTATCTCTCAGAACTGAGCATGTGGAGAGACGTTCGTTCATCCAGCACAAAGGGAACGGGTTGCAGGAGAAACCCTTACTCTGGTTTCTCAGTCGGTTTCCTAGTGCCGGTATGAAGTGCCTGCCGTTTTCACTGTAAAACCGAGTTGGAGCTTGTACCTCCCCGTATATATGTATGGAGTGGAGTTGGCAACTGAAAAGAAACTTTGTGTTCCCTTCAAGCTAGGTGAAGGACGGCTTTCACACACACTTATCTCTCAGAACTGAGCATGTGGAGAGACGTTCGTTCATCCAGCACAAAGGGAACGGGTTGCAGGAGAAACCCTTACTCTGGTTTCTCAGTCTGTTTCCTAGTGCCGGTTTGAAGTGCCTGCCGTTTTCACTGTAAAACCGAGTTGGAGCTTGTACCTCCCCATATATATGTATGGAGTGGAGTTGGCAACTGAAAAGAAACTTTGTGTTCCCTTCAAGCTAGGTGAAGGACGGCTTTCACACACACTTATCTCTCAGAACTGAGCATGTGGAGAGACATTCGTTCATCCAGCACAAAGGGAACGGGTTGCAGGAGAAACCCTTACTCTGGTTTCTCAGTCTGTTTCCTAGGGCCGGTTTGAAGTGCCTGCCGTTTTCACTGTAAAACCGAGTTGGAGCTTGTACCTCCCCATATATATGTATGGAGTGGAGTTGGCAACTGAAAAGAAACTTTGTGTTCCCTTCAAGCTAGGTGAAGGACGGCTTTCACACACACTTATCTCTCAGAACTGAGCATGTGGAGAGACTTTCGTTCATCCAGGACAAAGGGAACGGGTTGCAGGAGAAACCCTTACTCTGGTTTCTCAGTCTGTTTCCTAGGGCCGGTTTGAAGTGCCTGCCGTTTTCACTGTAAAAGCGAGTTGGAGCTTGTACCTCCCCATATATATATATGGAGTGGAGTTGGCAACTGAAAAGAAACTTTGTGTTCCCTTCAAGCTAGGTGAAGGACGGCTTTCACACACACTTATCTCTCAGAACTGAGCATGTGGAGAGACGTTCGTTCATCCAGCACAAAGGGAACGGGTTGCAGGAGAAACCCTTACTCTGGTTTCTCAGTCGGTTTCCTAGTGCCGGTTTGAAGTGCCTGCCGTTTTCACTGTAAAACCGAGTTGGAGCTTGTACCTCCCCATATATATGTATGGAGTGGAGTTGGCAACTGAAAAGAAACTTTGTGTTCCCTTCAAGCTAGGTGAAGGACGGCTTTCACACACACTTATCTCTCAGAACTGAGCATGTGGAGAGACGTTCGTTCATCCAGCACAAAGGGAACGGGTTGCAGGAGAAACCCTTACTCTGGTTTCTCAGTCTGTTTCCTAGGGCCGGTTTGAAGTGCCTGCCGTTTTCACTGTAAAACCGAGTTGGAGCTTGTACCTCCCCATATATATGTATGGAGTGGAGTTGGCAACTGAAAAGAAACTTTGTGTTCCCTTCAAGCTAGGTGAAGGACGGCTTTCACACACACTTATCTCTCAGAACTGAGCATGTGGAGAGACGTTCGTTCATCCAGCACAAAGGGAACGGGTTGCAGGAGAAACCCTTACTCTGGTTTCTCAGTCTGTTTCCTAGTGCCGGTTTGAAGTGCCTGCCGTTTTCACTGTAAAAGCGAGTTGGAGCTTGTACCTCCCCATATATATGTATGGAGTGGAGTTGGCAACTGAAAAGAAACTTTGTGTTCCCTTCAAGCTAGGTGAAGGACGGCTTTCACTCACACTTATCTCTCAGAACTGAGCATGTGGAGAGACGTTCGTTCATCCAGCACAAAGGGAACGGGTTGCAGGAGAAACCCTTACTCTGGTTTCTCAGTCTGTTTCCTAGTGCCGGTTTGAAGTGCCTGCCGATTTCACTATAAAACCGAGTTGGAGCTTGTACCTCCCCATATATATGAATGGAGTGGAGTTGGCAACTGAAAAGAAACTTTGTGTTCCCTTCAAGCTAGGTGAAGGACGGCTTTCACACTCACTTATCTCTCAGAACTGAGCATGTGGAGAGACGTTCGTTCATCCAGCACAAAGGGAACGGGTTGCAGGAGAAACCCTTACTCTGGTTTCTCAGTCGGTTTCCTAGGGCCGGTTTGAAGTGCCTGCCGTTTTCACTGTAAAACCGAGTTGGAGCTTGTACCTCCCCATATATATGTATGGAGTGGAGTTGGCAACTGAAAAGAAACTTTGTGTTCCCTTCAAGCTAGGTGAAGGACGGCTTTCACACACACGTATCTCTCAGAACTGAGCATGTGGAGAGACGTTCGTTCATCCAGCACAAAGGGAAAGGGTTGCAGGAGAAACCCTTACTCTGGTTTCTCAGTCTGTTTCCTAGTGCCGGTTTGAAGTGCCTGCCGTTTTCACTGTAAAACCGAGTTGGAGCTTGTACCTCCCCATATATATGTATGGAGTGGAGTTGGCAACTGAAAAGAAACTTTGTGTTCCCTTCAAGCTAGGTGAAGGACGGCTTTCACACACACTTATCTCTCAGAACTGAGCATGTGGAGAGACGTTCGTTCATCCAGCACAAAGGGAACGGGTTGCAGGAGAAACCCTTACTCTGGTTTCTCAGTCTGTTTCCTAGTGCCGGTTTGAAGTGCCTGCCTTTTTCACTATAAAACCGAGTTGGAGCTTGTACCTCCCCATATATATGTATGGAGTGGAGTTGGCAACTGAAAAGAAACTTTGTGTTCCCTTCAAGCTAGGTGAAGGACGGCTTTCACACACACTTATCTCTCAGAACTGAGCATGTGAAGAGACGTTCGTTCATCCAGCACAAAGGGAACGGGTTGCAGGAGAAACACTTACTCTGGTTTCTCAGTCTGTTTCCTAGTGCCGGTTTGAAGTGCCTGCCTTTTTCACTGTAAAACCGAGTTGGAGCTTGTACCTCCCCATATATATGTATGGAGTGGAGTTGGCAACTGAAAAGAAACTTTGTGTTCCCTTCAAGCTAGGTGAAGGACGGCTTTCACACTCACTTATCTCTCAGAACTGAGCATGTGGAGAGACGTTCGTTCATCCAGCACAAAGGGAACGGGTTGCAGGAGAAACCCTTACTCTGGTTTCTCAGTCGGTTTCCTAGGGCCGGTTTGAAGTGCCTGCCGTTTTCACTGTAAAACCGAGTTGGAGCTTGTACCTCCCCATATATATGTATGGAGTGGAGTTGGCAACTGAAAAGAAACTTTGTGTTCCCTTCAAGCTAGGTGAAGGACGGCTTTCACACACACTTATCTCTCAGAACTGAGCATGTGGAGAGACGTTCGTTCATCCAGCACAAAGGGAACGGGTTGCAGGAGAAACCCTTACTCTGGTTTCTCAGTCTGTTTCCTAGTGCCCGTTTGAAGTGCCTGCCGTTTTCACTGTAAAACCGAGTTGGAGCTTGTACCTCCCCATATATATGTATGGAGTGGAGTTGGCAACCGAAAAGAAACTTTGTGTTCCCTTCAAGCTAGGTGAAGGACGGCTTTCACACACACTTATCTCTCAGAACTGAGCATGTGGAGAGACGTTCGTTCATCCAGCACATAGGGAACGGGTTGCAGGAGAAACCCTTACTCTGGTTTCTCAGTCTGTTTCCTAGGGCCGGTTTGAAGTGCCTGCCGTTTTCACTGTAAAACCGAGTTGGAGCTTGTACCTCCCCATATATATGTATGGAGTGGAGTTGGCAACTGAAAAGAAACTTTGTGTTCCCTTCAAGCTAGGTGAAGGACGGCTTTCACACACACTTATCTCTCAGAACTGAGCATGTGGAGAGACGTTCGTTCATCCAGCACAAAGGGAACGGGTTGCAGGAGAAACCCTTACTCTTGTTTCTCAGTCTGTTTCCTAGTGCCGGTTTGAAGTGCCTGCCTTTTTCACTATAAAACCGAGTTGGAGCTTGTACCTCCCCATATATATGTATGGAGTGGAGTTGGCAACTGAAAAGAAACTTTGTGTTCCCTTCAAGCTAGGCGAAGGACGGCTTTCACACACACTTATCTCTCAGAACTGAGCATGTGGAGAGACGTTCGTTCATCCAGCACAAAGGGAACGGGTTGCAGGAGAAACCCTTACTCTGGTTTCTCAGTCTGTTTCCTAGTGCCGGTTTGAAGTGCCTGCCGATTTCACTATAAAACCGAGTTGGAGCTTGTACCTCCCCATATATATGAATGGAGTGGAGTTGGCAACTGAAAAGAAACTTTGTGTTCCCTTCAAGCTAGGTGAAGGACGGCTTTCACACTCACTTATCTCTCAGAACTGAGCATGTGGAGAGACGTTCGTTCATCCAGCACAAAGGGAACGGGTTGCAGGAGAAACCCTTACTCTGGTTTCTCAGTCGGTTTCCTAGGGCCGGTTTGAAGTGCCTGCCGTTTTCACTGTAAAACCGAGTTGGAGCTTGTACCTCCCCATATATATGTATGGAGTGGAGTTGGCAACTGAAAAGAAACTTTGTGTTCCCTTCAAGCTAGGTGAAGGACGGCTTTCACACACACGTATCTCTCAGAACTGAGCATGTGGAGAGACGTTCCTTCATCCAGCACAAAGGGAAAGGGTTGCAGGAGAAACCCTTACTCTGGTTTCTCAGTCTGTTTCCTAGTGCCGGTTTGAAGTGCCTGCCGTTTTCACTGTAAAACCGAGTTGGAGCTTGTACCTCCCCATATATATGTATGGAGTGGAGTTGGCAACTGAAAAGAAACTTTGTGTTCCCTTCAAGCTAGGTGAAGGACGGCTTTCACACACACTTATCTCTCAGAACTGAGCATGTGGAGAGACGTTCGTTCATCCAGCACAAAGGGAACGGGTTGCAGGAGAAACCCTTACTCTGGTTTCTCAGTCTGTTTCCTAGTGCCGGTTTGAAGTGCCTGCCTTTTTCACTATAAAACCGAGTTGGAGCTTGTACCTCCCCATATATATGTATGGAGTGGAGTTGGCAACTGAAAAGAAACTTTGTGTTCCCTTCAAGCTAGGTGAAGGACGGCTTTCACACACACTTATCTCTCAGAACTGAGCATGTGAAGAGACGTTCGTTCATCCAGCACAAAGGGAACGGGTTGCAGGAGAAACACTTACTCTGGTTTCTCAGTCTGTTTCCTAGTGCCGGTTTGAAGTGCCTGCCTTTTTCACTATAAAACCGAGTTGGAGCTTGTACCTCCCCATATATATGTATGGAGTGGAGTTGGCAACTGAAAAGAAACTTTGTGTTCCCTTCAAGCTAGGTGAAGGACGGCTTTCACACTCACTTATCTCTCAGAACTGAGCATGTGGAGAGACGTTCGTTCATCCAGCACAAAGGGAACGGGTTGCAGGAGAAACCCTTACTCTGGTTTCTCAGTCGGTTTCCTAGGGCCGGTTTGAAGTGCCTGCCGTTTTCACTGTAAAACCGAGTTGGAGCTTGTACCTCCCCATATATATGTATGGAGTGGAGTTGGCAACTGAAAAGAAACTTTGTGTTCCCTTCAAGCTAGGTGAAGGACGGCTTTCACACACACTTATCTCTCAGAACTGAGCATGTGGAGAGACGTTCGTTCATCCAGCACAAAGGGAACGGGTTGCAGGAGAAACCCTTACTCTGGTTTCTCAGTCTGTTTCCTAGTGCCGGTTTGAAGTGCCTGCCGTTTTCACTGTAAAACCGAGTTGGAGCTTGTACCTCCCCATATATATGTATGGAGTGGAGTTGGCAACTGAAAAGAAACTTTGTGTTCCCTTCAAGCTAGGTGAAGGACGGCTTTCACACACACTTATCTCTCAGAACTGAGCATGTGGAGAGACGTTCGTTCATCCAGCACAAAGGGAACGGGTTGCAGGAGAAACCCTTACTCTGGTTTCTCAGTCTGTTTCCTAGTGCCGGTTTGAAGTGCCTGCCTTTTTCACTATAAAACCGAGTTGGAGCTTGTACCTCCCCATATATATGTATGGAGTGGAGTTGGCAACTGAAAAGAAACTTTGTGTTCCCTTCAAGCTAGGTGAAGGACGGCTTTCACACACACTTATCTCTCAGAACTGAGCATGTGAAGAGACGTTCGTTCATCCAGCACAAAGGGAACGGGTTGCAGGAGAAACACTTACTCTGGTTTCTCAGTCTGTTTCCTAGTGCCGGTTTGAAGTGCCTGCCTTTTTCACTGTAAAACCGAGTTGGAGCTTGTACCTCCCCATATATATGTATGGAGTGGAGTTGGCAACTGAAAAGAAACTTTGTGTTCCCTTCAAGCTAGGTGAAGGACGGCTTTCACACTCACTTATCTCTCAGAACTGAGCATGTGGAGAGACGTTCGTTCATCCAGCACAAAGGGAACGGGTTGCAGGAGAAACCCTTACTCTGGTTTCTCAGTCGGTTTCCTAGGGCCGGTTTGAAGTGCCTGCCGTTTTCACTGTAAAACCGAGTTGGAGCTTGTACCTCCCCATATATATGTATGGAGTGGAGTTGGCAACTGAAAAGAAACTTTGTGTTCCCTTCAAGCTAGGTGAAGGACGGCTTTCACACACACTTATCTCTCAGAACTGAGCATGTGGAGAGACGTTCGTTCATCCAGCACAAAGGGAACGGGTTGCAGGAGAAACCCTTACTCTGGTTTCTCAGTCTGTTTCCTAGTGCCCGTTTGAAGTGCCTGCCGTTTTCACTGTAAAACCGAGTTGGAGCTTGTACCTCCCCATATATATGTATGGAGTGGAGTTGGCAACCGAAAAGAAACTTTGTGTTCCCTTCAAGCTAGGTGAAGGACGGCTTTCACACACACTTATCTCTCAGAACTGAGCATGTGGAGAGACGTTCGTTCATCCAGCACATAGGGAACGGGTTGCAGGAGAAACCCTTACTCTGGTTTCTCAGTCTGTTTCCTAGGGCCGGTTTGAAGTGCCTGCCGTTTTCACTGTAAAACCGAGTTGGAGCTTGTACCTCCCCATATATATGTATGGAGTGGAGTTGGCAACTGAAAAGAAACTTTGTGTTCCCTTCAAGCTAGGTGAAGGACGGCTTTCACACACACTTATCTCTCAGAACTGAGCATGTGGAGAGACGTTCGTTCATCCAGCACAAAGGGAACGGGTTGCAGGAGAAACCCTTACTCTTGTTTCTCAGTCTGTTTCCTAGTGCCGGTTTGAAGTGCCTGCCTTTTTCACTATAAAACCGAGTTGTAGCTTGTACCTCCCCATATATATGTATGGAGTGGAGTTGGCAACTGAAAAGAAACTTTGTGTTCCCTTCAAGCTAGGCGAAGGACGGCTTTCACACACACTTATCTCTCAGAACTGAGCATGTGGAGAGACGTTCGTTCATCCAGCACAAAGGGAACGGGTTGCAGGAGAAACCCTTACTCTGGTTTCTCAGTCTGTTTCCTAGTGCCGGTTTGAAGTGCCTGCCGATTTCACTATAAAACCGAGTTGGAGCTTGTACCTCCCCATATATATGAATGGAGTGGAGTTGGCAACTGAAAAGAAACTTTGTGTTCCCTTCAAGCTAGGTGAAGGACGGCTTTCACACTCACTTATCTCTCAGAACTGAGCATGTGGAGAGACGTTCGTTCATCCAGCACAAAGGGAACGGGTTGCAGGAGAAACCCTTACTCTGGTTTCTCAGTCGGTTTCCTAGGGCCGGTTTGAAGTGCCTGCCGTTTTCACTGTAAAACCGAGTTGGAGCTTGTACCTCCCCATATATATGTATGGAGTGGAGTTGGCAACTGAAAAGAAACTTTGTGTTCCCTTCAAGCTAGGTGAAGGACGGCTTTCACACACACGTATCTCTCAGAACTGAGCATGTGGAGAGACGTTCGTTCATCCAGCACAAAGGGAAAGGGTTGCAGGAGAAACCCTTACTCTGGTTTCTCAGTCTGTTTCCTAGTGCCGGTTTGAAGTGCCTGCCGTTTTCACTGTAAAACCGAGTTGGAGCTTGTACCTCCCCATATATATGTATGGAGTGGAGTTGGCAACTGAAAAGAAACTTTGTGTTCCCTTCAAGCTAGGTGAAGGACGGCTTTCACACACACTTATCTCTCAGAACTGAGCATGTGGAGAGACGTTCGTTCATCCAGCACAAAGGGAACGGGTTGCAGGAGAAACCCTTACTCTGGTTTCTCAGTCTGTTTCCTAGTGCCGGTTTGAAGTGCCTGCCTTTTTCACTATAAAACCGAGTTGGAGCTTGTACCTCCCCATATATATGTATGGAGTGGAGTTGGCAACTGAAAAGAAACTTTGTGTTCCCTTCAAGCTAGGTGAAGGACGGCTTTCACACACACTTATCTCTCAGAACTGAGCATGTGAAGAGACGTTCGTTCATCCAGCACAAAGGGAACGGGTTGCAGGAGAAACACTTACTCTGGTTTCTCAGTCTGTTTCCTAGTGCCGGTTTGAAGTGCCTGCCTTTTTCACTATAAAACCGAGTTGGAGCTTGTACCTCCCCATATATATGTATGGAGTGGAGTTGGCAACTGAAAAGAAACTTTGTGTTCCCTTCAAGCTAGGTGAAGGACGGCTTTCACACTCACTTATCTCTCAGAACTGAGCATGTGGAGAGACGTTCGTTCATCCAGCACAAAGGGAACGGGTTGCAGGAGAAACCCTTACTCTGGTTTCTCAGTCGGTTTCCTAGGGCCGGTTTGAAGTGCCTGCCGTTTTCACTGTAAAACCGAGTTGGAGCTTGTACCTCCCCATATATATGTATGGAGTGGAGTTGGCAACTGAAAAGAAACTTTGTGTTCCCTTCAAGCTAGGTGAAGGACGGCTTTCACACACACTTATCTCTCAGAACTGAGCATGTGGAGAGACGTTCGTTCATCCAGCACAAAGGGAACGGGTTGCAGGAGAAACCCTTACTCTGGTTTCTCAGTCTGTTTCCTAGTGCCGGTTTGAAGTGCCTGCCGTTTTCACTGTAAAACCGAGTTGGAGCTTGTACCTCCCCATATATATGTATGGAGTGGAGTTGGCATCTGAAAAGAAACTTTGTGTTCCCTTCAAGCTAGGTGAAGGACGGCTTTCACACACACTTATCTCTCAGAACTGAGCATGTGGAGAGACGTTCGTTCATCCAGCACAAAGGGAACGGGTTGCAGGAGAAACCCTTACTCTGGTTTCTCAGTCTGTTTCCTAGGGCCGGTTTGAAGTGCCTGCCGTTTTCACTGTAAAACCGAGTTGGAGCTTGTACCTCCCCATATATATGTATGGAGTGGAGTTGGCAACTGAAAAGAAACTTTGTGTTCCCTTCAAGCTAGGCGAAGGACGGCTTTCACACACACTTATCTCTCAGAACTGAGCATGTGGAGAGACGTTCGTTCATCCAGCACAAAGGGAACGGGTTGCAGGAGAAACCCTTACTCTGGTTTCTCAGTCTGTTTCCTAGTGCCAGTTTGAAGTGCCTGCCGTTTTCACTGTAAAACCGAGTTGCAGCTTGTACCTCCCCATATATATGTATGGAGTGGAGTTGGCAACTGAAAAGAAACTTTGTGTTCCCTTCAAGCTAGGTGAAGGACGGCTTTCACACACACTTATCTCTCAGAACTGAGCATGTGGAGAGACGTTCGTTCATCCAGCACAAAGGGAACGGGTTGCAGGAGAAACCCTTACTCTGGTTTCTCAGTCTGTTTCCTAGGGCCGGTTTGAAGTGCCTGCCGTTTTCACTGTAAAACCGAGTTGGAGCTTGTACCTCCCCATATATATGTATGGAGTGGAGTTGGCAACTGAAAAGAAACTTTGTGTTCCCTTCAAGCTAGGTGAAGGACGGCTTTCACACACACTTATCTCTCAGAACTGAGCATGTGGAGAGACGTTCGTTCATCCAGCACAAAGGGAACGGGTTGCAGGAGAAACCCTTACTCTGGTTTCTCAGTCTGTTTCCTAGTGCCGGTTTGAAGTGCCTGCCGTTTTCACTGTAAAACCGAGTTGGAGCTTGTACCTCCCCATATATAAGTATGGAGTGGAGTTGGCAACTGAAAAGAAACTTTGTGTTCCCTCAAGCTAGGTGAAGGACGGCTTTCACACACACTTATCTCTCAGAACTGAGCATGTGGAGAGACGTTCGTTCATCCAGCACAAAGGGAACGGGTTGCAGGAGAAACCCTTACTCTGGTTTCTCAGTCGGTTTCCTAGTGCCGGTTTGAAGTGCCTGCCGTTTTCACTGTAAAACCGAGTTGGAGCTTGTACCTCCCCATATATATGTATGGAGTGGAGTTGGCAACTGAAAAGAAACTTTGTGTTCCCTTCAAGCTAGGTGAAGGACGGCTTTCACACACACTTATCTCTCAGAACTGAGCATGTGGAGAGACGTTCGTTCATCCAGCACAAAGGGAACGGGTTGCAGGAGAAACCCTTATTCTGGTTTCTCAGTCGGTTTCCTAGTGCCGGTTTGAAGTGCCTGCCGTTTTCACTGTAAAACCGAGTTGGAGCTTGTACCTCCCCATATATAAGTATGGAGTGGAGTTGGCAACTGAAAAGAAACTTTGTGTTCCCTCAAGCTAGGTGAAGGACGACTTTCACACACACTTATCTCTCAGAACTGAGCATGTGGAGAGACGTTCGTTCATCCAGCACAAAGGGAACGGGTTGCAGGAGAAACCCTTACTCTTGTTTCTCAGTCGGTTTCCTAGTGCCGGTTTGAAGTGCCTGCCGTTTTCACTGTAAAACCGAGTTGGAGCTTGTACCTCCCCATATATATGTATGGAGTGGAGTTGGCAACTGAAAAGAAACTTTGTGTTCCCTTCAAGCTAGGTGAAGGACGGCTTTCACACACACTTATCTCTCAGAACTGAGCATGTGGAGAGACGTTCGTTCATCCAGCACAAAGGGAACGGGTTGCAGGAGAAACCCTTATTCTGGTTTCTCAGTCTGTTTCCTAGTGCCGGGTTGAAGTGCCTGCCGTTTTCACTGTAAAACCGAGTTGGAGCTTGTACCTCCCCATATATATGTATGGAGTGGAGTTGGCAACTGAAAAGAAACTTTCTGTTCCCTTCAAGCTAGGTGAAGGACGGCTTTCACACACACTTATCTCTCAGAACTGAGCATGTGGAGAGACGTTCGTTCATCCAGCACAAAGGGAACGGGTTGCAGGAGAAACCCTTACTCTGGTTTCTCAGTCTGTTTCCTAGGGCCGGTTTGAAGTGCCTGCCGTTTTCACTGTAAAACCGAGTTGCAGCTTGTACCTCCCCATATATATGTATGGAGTGGAGTTGGCAACTGAAAAGAAACTTTGTGTTCCCTTCAAGCTAGGTGAAGGACGGCTTTCACACACACTTATCTCTCAGTACTGAGCATGTGGAGAGACGTTCGTTCATCCAGCACAAAGGGAACGGGTTGCAGGAGAAACCCTTACTCTGGTTTCTCAGTCTGTTTCCTAGTGCCGGTTTGAAGTGCCTGCCGTTTTCACTGTAAAACCGAGTTGGAGCTTGTACCTCCCCATATATATGTATGGAGTGGAGTTGGCAACTGAAAAGAAACTTTGTGTTCCCTTCAAGCTAGGTGAAGGACGGCTTTCACACACACTTATCTCTCAGAACTGAGCATGTGGAGAGACGTTCGTTCATCCAGCACAAAGGGAACGGGTTGCAGGAGAAACCCTTACTCTGGTTTCTCAGTCTGTTTCCTAGGGCCGGTTTGAAGTGCCTGCCGTTTTCACTGTAAAACCGAGTTGGAGCTTGTACCTCCCCATATATATGTATGGAGTGGAGTTGGCAACTGAAAAGAAACTTTGTGTTCCCTTCAAGCTAGGTGAAGGACGGCTTTCACACACACTTATCTCTCAGAACTGAGCATGTGAAGAGACGTTCGTTCATCCAGCACAAAGGGAACGGGTTGCAGGAGAAACCCTTACTCTGGTTTCTCAGTCGGTTTCCTAGTGCCGGTTTGAAGTGCCTGCCGTTTTCACTGTAAAACCGAGTTGGAGCTTGTACCTCCCCATATATATGTATGGAGTGGAGTTGGCAACTGAAAAGAAACTTTGTGTTCCCTTCAAGCTAGGTGAAGGACGGCTTTCACACACAATTATCTCTCAGAACTGAGCATGTGGAGAGACGTTCGTTCATCCAGCACAAAGGGAACGGGTTGCAGGAGAAACCCTTACTCTGGTTTCTCAGTCGGTTTCCTAGTGCCGGTTTGAAGTGCCTGCCGTTTTCACTGTAAAACCGAGTTGGAGCTTGTACCTCCCCATATATATGTATGGAGTGGAGTTGGCAACTGAAAAGAAACTTTGTGTTCCCTTCAAGCTAGGTGAAGGACGGCTTTCACACACACTTATCTCTCAGAACTGAGCATGTGGAGAGACGTTCGTTCATCCAGCACAAAGGGAACGGGTTGCAGGAGAAACCCTTACTCTGGTTTCTCAGTCTGTTTCCTAGTGCCGGATTGAAGTGCCTGCCGTTTTCACTGTTATACCGAGTTGGAGCTTGTACCTCCCCATATATATGTATGGAGTGGAGTTGGCAACTGAAAAGAAACTTTGTGTTCCCTTCAAGCTAGGTGAAGGACCGCTTTCACACACACTTATCTCTCAGAACTGAGCATGTGGAGAGACGTTCGTTCATCCAGCACAAAGGGAACGGGTTGCAGGAGAAACCCTTACTCTGGTTTCTCAGTCTGTTTCCTAGGGCCGGTTTGAAGTGCCTGCCGTTTTCACTGTAAAACCGAGTTGGAGCTTGTACCTCCCCATATATATGTATGGAGTGGAGTTGGCAACTGAAAAGAAACTTTGTGTTCCCTTCAAGCTAAGCGAAGGACGGCTTTCACACACACTTATCTCTCAGAACTGAGCATGTGGAGAGACGTTCGTTCATCCAGCACAAAGGGAACGGGTTGCAGGAGAAACCCTTACTCTGGTTTCTCAGTCTGTTTCCTAGTGCCGGTTTGAAGTGCCTGCCGTTTTCACTGTAAAACCGAGTTGGAGCTTGTACCTCCCCATATATATGTATGGAGTGGAGTTGGCAACTGAAAAGAAACTTTGTGTTCCCTTCAAGCTAGGTGAAGGACGGCTTTCACACACACTTATCTCTCAGAACTGAGCATGTGGAGAGACGTTCGTTCATCCAGCACAAAGGGAACGGGTTGCAGGAGAAACCCTTACTCTGGTTTCTCAGTTTGTTTCCTAGTGCCGGTTTGAAGTGCCTGCCGTTTTCACTGTAAAACCGAGTTGGAGCTTGTACCTCCCCATATATATGTATGGAGTGGAGTTGGCAACTGAAAAGAAACTTTGTGCTCCCTTCAAGCTAGGCGAAGGACGGCTTTCACACACACTTATCTCTCAGAACTGAGCATGTGGAGAGACGTTCGTTCATCCAGCACAAAGGGAACGGGTTGCAGGAGAAACCCTTACTCTGGTTTCTCAGTCTGTTTCCTAGTGCCAGTTTGAAGTGCCTGCCGTTTTCACTGTAAAACCGAGTTGCAGCTTGTACCTCCCCATATATATGTATGGAGTGGAGTTGGCAACTGAAAAGAAACTTTGTGTTCCCTTCAAGCTAGGTGAAGGACGGCTTTCACACTCACTTATCTCTCAGAACTGAGCATGTGGAGAGACGTTCGTTCATCCAGCACAAAGGGAACGGGTTGCAGGAGAAACCCTTACTCTGGTTTCTCAGTCGGTTTCCTAGGGCCGGTTTGAAGTGCCTGCCGTTTTCACTGTAAAACCGAGTTGGAGCTTGTACCTCCCCATATATATGTATGGAGTGGAGTTGGCAACTGAAAAGAAACTTTGTGTTCCCTTCAAGCTAGGTGAAGGACGGCTTTCACACACACTTATCTCTCAGAACTGAGCATGTGGAGAGACGTTCGTTCATCCAGCACAAAGGGAACGGGTTGCAGGAGAAACCCTTACTCTGGTTTCTCAGTCGGTTTCCTAGTGCCGGTTTGAAGTGCCTGCCGTTTTCACTGTAAAACCGAGTTGGAGCTTGTACCTCCCCATATATAAGTATGGAGTGGAGTTGGCAACTGAAAAGAAACTTTGTGTTCCCTCAAGCTAGGTGAAGGACGGCTTTCACACACACTTATCTCTCAGAACTGAGCATGTGGAGAGACGTTCGTTCATCCAGCACAAAGGGAACGGGTTGCAGGAGAAACCCTTACTCTGGTTTCTCAGTCGGTTTCCTAGTGCCGGTTTGAAGTGCCTGCCGTTTTCACTGTAAAACCGAGTTGGAGCTTGTACCTCCCCATATATATGTATGGAGTGGAGTTGGCAACTGAGAAGAAACTTTGTGTTCCCTTCAAGCTAGGTGAATGACGGCTTTCACACACACTTATCTCTCAGAACTGAGCATGTGGAGAGACGTTCGTTCATCCAGCACAAAGGGAACGGGTTGCAGGAGAAACCCTTATTCTGGTTTCTCAGTCTGTTTCCTAGTGCCGGTTTGAAGTGCCTGCCGTTTTCACTGTAAAACCGAGTTGGAGCTTGTACCTCCCCATATATATGTATGGAGTGGAGTTGGCAACTGAAAAGAAACTTTGTGTTCCCTTCAAGCTAGGTGAAGGACGGCTTTCACACACACTTATCTCTCAGAACTGAGCATGTGGAGAGACGTTCGTTCATCCAGCACAAAGGGAACGGGTTGCAGGAGAAACCCTTACTCTGGTTTCTCAGTCTGTTTCCTAGGGCCGGTTTGAAGTGCCTGCCGTTTTCACTGTAAAACCGAGTTGGAGCTTGTACCTCCCCATATATATGTATGGAGTGGAGTTGGCAACTGAAAAGAAACTTTGTGTTCCCTTCAAGCTAGGTGAAGGACGGCTTTCACACACACTTATCTCTCAGTACTGAGCATGTGGAGAGACGTTCGTTCATCCAGCACAAAGGGAACGGGTTGCAGGAGAAACCCTTACTCTGGTTTCTCAGTCTGTTTCCTAGTGCCGGTTTGAACTGCCTGCCGTTTTCACTGTAAAACCGAGTTGGAGCTTGTACCTCCCCATATATATGTATGGAGTGGAGTTGGCAACTGAAAAGAAACTTTGTGTTCCCTTCAAGCTAGGTGAAGGACGGCTTTCACACACACTTATCTCTCAGAACTGAGCATGTGGAGAGACGTTCGTTCATCCAGCACAAAGGGAACGGGTTGCAGGAGAAACCCTTACTCTGGTTTCTCAGTCTGTTTCCTAGGGCCGGTTTGAAGTGCCTGCCGTTTTCACTGTAAAACCGAGTTGGAGCTTGTACCTCCCCATATATATGTATGGAGTGGAGTTGGCAACTGAAAAGAAACTTTGTGTTCCCTTCAAGCTAGGCGAAGGACGGCTTTCACACACACTTATCTCTCAGAACTGAGCATGTGGAGAGACGTTCGTTCATCCAGCACAAAGGGAACGGGTTGCAGGAGAAACCCTTACTCTGGTTTCTCAGTCTGTTTCCTAGTGCCAGTTTGAAGTGCCTGCCGTTTTCACTGTAAAACCGAGTTGCAGCTTGTACCTCCCCATATATATGTATGGAGTGGAGTTGGCAACTGAAAAGAAACTTTGTGTTCCCTTCAAGCTAGGCGAAGGACGGCTTTCACACACACTTATCTCTCAGAACTGAGCATGTGGAGAGCCGTTCGTTCATCCAGCACAAAGGGAACGGGTTGCAGGAGAAACCCTTACTCTGGTTTCTCAGTCTGTTTCCTAGTGCCGGTTTGAAGTGCCTGCCGTTTTCACTGTAAAACCGAGTTGGAGCTTGTACCTCCCCATATATGTGTATGGAGTGGAGTTGGCAACTGAAAAGAAACTTTGTGTTCCCTTCAAGCTAGGTGAAGGACGGCTTTCACACACACTTATCTCTCAGAACTGAGCATGTGGAGAGACGTTCGTTCATCCAGCACAAAGGGAACGGGTTGCAGGAGAAACCCTTACTCTGGTTTCTCAGTCTGTTTCCTAGGGCCGGTTTGAAGTGCCTGCCGTTTTCACTGTAAAACCGAGTTGGAGCTTGTACCTCCCCATATATATGTATGGAGTGGAGTTGGCAACTGAAAAGAAACTTTGTGTTCCCTTCAAGCTAGGTGAAGGACGGCTTTCACACACACTTATCTCTCAGAACTGAGCATGTGGAGAGACGTTCGTTCATCCAGCACAAAGGGAACGGGTTGCAGGAGAAACCCTTACTCTGGTTTCTCAGTCTGTTTCCTAGTGCCGGTTTGAAGTGCCTGCCGTTTTCACTGTAAAACCGAGTTGGAGCTTGTACCTCCCCATATATATGTATGGAGTGGAGTTGGCAACTGAAAAGAAACTTTGTGTTCCCTTCAAGCTAGGTGAAGGATGGCTTTCACACACACTTATCTCTCAGAACTGAGCATGTGGAGAGACGTTCGTTCATCCAGCACAAAGGGAACGGGTTGCAGGAGAAACCCTTACTCTGGTTTCTCAGTCGGTTTCCTAGTGCCGGTTTGAAGTGCCTGCCCTTTTCACTGTAAAACCGAGTTGGAGCTTGTACCTCCCCATATATAAGTATGGAGTGGAGTTGGCAACTGAAAAGAAACTTTGTGTTCCCTCAAGCTAGGTGAAGGACGGCTTTCACACACACTTATCTCTCAGAACTGAGCATGTGGAGAGACGTTCGTTCATCCAGCACAAAGGGAACGGGTTGCAGGAGAAACCCTTACTCTGGTTTCTCAGTCGGTTTCCTAGTGCCGGTTTGAAGTGCCTGCCGTTTTCACTGTAAAACCGAGTTGGAGCTTGTACCTCCCCATATATATGTATGGAGTGGAGTTGGCAACTGAAAAGAAACTTTGTGTTCCCTTCAAGCTAGGTGAAGGACGGCTTTCACACACACTTATCTCTCAGAACTGAGCATGTGGAGAGACGTTCGTTCATCCAGCACAAAGGGAACGGGTTGCAGGAGAAACCCTTACTCTGGTTTCTCAGTCGGTTTCCTAGTGCCGGTTTGAAGTGCCTGCCGTTTTCACTGTAAAACCGAGTAGGAGCTTGTACCTCCCCATATATATGTATGGAGTGGAGTTGGCAACTGAAAAGAAACTTTGTGTTCCCTTCAAGCTAGGTGAAGGACGGCTTTCACACACACTTATCTCTCAGAACTGAGCATGTGGAGAGACGTTCGTTCATCCAGCACAAAGGGAACGGGTTGCAGGAGAAACCCTTACTCTGGTTTCTCAGTCTGTTTCCTAGTGCCGGTTTGAAGTGCCTGCCGTTTTCACTGTAAAACCGAGTTGGAGCGTGTACCTCCCCATATATATGTATGGAGTGGAGTTGGCAACTGAAAAGAAACTTTGTGTTCCCTTCAAGCTAGGTGAAGGACGGCTTTCACACACACTTATCTCTCAGAACTGAGCATGTGGAGAGACGTTCGTTCATCCAGCACAAAGGGAACGGGTTGCAGGAGAAACCCTTACTCTGGTTTCTCAGTCTGTTTCCTAGTGCCGGTTTGAAGTGCCTGCCGTTTTCACTGTAAAACCGTGTTGGAGCTTGTACCTCCCCATATATATGTATGGAGTGGAGTTGGCAACTGAAAAGAAACTTTGTGTTCCCTTCAAGCTAGGTGAAGGACGGCTTTCACACACACTTATCTCTCAGAACTGAGCATGTGGAGAGACGTTCGTTCATCCAGCACAAAGGGAACGGGTTGCAGGAGAAACCCTTACTCTGGTTTCTCAGTCTGTAACCTAGTGCCGGTTTGAAGTGCCTGCCGTTTTCACTGTAAAACCGACTTGGAGCTTGTACCTCCCCATATATATGTATGGAGTGGAGTTGGCAACTGAAAAGAAACTTTGTGTTCCCTTCAAGCTAGGTGAAGGACGGCTTTCACACACACTTATCTCTCAGAACTGAGCATGTGGAGAGACGTTCGTTCATCCAGCACAAAGGGAACGGGTTGCAGGAGAAACCCTTACTCTGGTTTCTCAGTCTGTTTCCTAGTGCCGGTTTGAAGTGCCTGCCGTTTTCACTGTAAAACCGAGTTGGAGCTTGTACCTCCCCATATATATGTATGGAGTGGAGTTGGCAACTGAAAAGAAACTTTGTGTTCCCTTCAAGCTAGGTGAAGGACGGCTTTCACACACACTTATCTCTCAGAACTGAGCATGTGGAGAGACGTTCGTTCATCCAGCACAAAGGGAACGGGTTGCAGGAGAAACCCTTACTCTGGTTTCTCAGTCTGTTTCCTAGTGCCGGTTTGAAGTGCCTGCCGTTTTCACTGTAAAACCGAGTTGGAGCTTGTACCTCCCCATATATATGTATGGAGTGGAGTTGGCAACTGAAAAGAAACTTTGTGTTCCCTTCAAGCTAGGTGAAGTACGGCTTTCACACACACTTATCCCTCAGAACTGAGCATGTGGAGAGACGTTCGTTCATCCAGCACAAAGGGAACGGGTTGCAGGAGAAACCCTTACTCTGGTTTCTCAGTCTGTTTCCTAGTGCCGGTTTGAAGTGCCTGCCGTTTTCACTGTAAAACCGAGTTGGAGCTTGTACCTCCCCATATATATGTATGGAGTGGAGTTGGCAACTGAAAAGAAACTTTGTGTTCCCTTCAAGCTAGGTGAAGGACGGCTTTCACACACACTTATCTCTCAGAACTGAGCATGTGGAGAGACGTTCGTTCATCCAGCACAAAGGGAACGGGTTGCAGGAGAAACCCTTACTCTGGTTTCTCAGTCTGTTTCCTAGTGCCGGTTTGAAGTGCCTGCCGTTTTCACTGTAAAACCGAGTTGGAGCGTGTACCTCCCCATATATATGTATGGAGTGGAGTTGGCAACTGAAAAGAAACTTTGTGTTCCCTTCAAGCTAGGTGAAGGACGGCTTTCACACACACTTATCTCTCAGAACTGAGCATGTGGAGAGACGTTCGTTCATCCAGCACAAAGGGAACGGGTTGCAGGAGAAACCCTTACTCTGGTTTCTCAGTCGGTTTCCTAGTGCCGGTTTGAAGTGCCTGCCGTTTTCACTGTAAAACCGAGTTGCAGCTTGTACCTCCCCATATATATGTATGGAGTGGAGTTGGCAACTGAAAAGAAACTTTGTGTTCCCTTCAAGCTAGGTGAAGGACGGCTTTCACACACACTTATCTCTCAGAACTGAGCATGTGGAGAGACGTTCGTTCATCCAGCACAAAGGGAACGGGTTGCAGGAGAAACCCTTACTCTGGTTTCTCAGTCTGTTTCCTAGTGCCGGTTTGAAGTGCCTGCCGTTTTCACTGTAAAACCGAGTTGGAGCTTGTACCTCCCCATATATATGTATGGAGTGGTGTTGGCAACTGAATAGAAACTTTGTGTTCCCTTCAAGCTAGGTGAAGGACGGCTTTCACACACACTTATCACTCAGAACTGAGCATGTGGAGAGACGTTCGTTCATCCAGCACAAAGGGAACGGGTTGCAGGAGAAACCCTTACTCTGGTTTCTCAGTCTGTTTCCTAGTGCCGGTTTGAAGTGCCTGCCGTTTTCACTGTAAAACCGAGTTGGAGCTTGTACCTCCCCATATATATGTATGGAGTGGTGTTGGCAACTGAAAAGAAACTTTGTGTTCCTTTCAAGCTAGGTGAAGGACGGCTTTCACACACACTTATCCCTCAGAACTGAGCATGTGGAGAGACGTTCGTTCATCCAGCACAAAGGGAACGGGTTGCAGTTGCAAACTCAACTCCAGAAATATATATGGTTAGTAATAAGCTCCAACTCGGTTTTACAGTGCAAACAGCTGGAACTTCAAACCGGCACTAGGAATTAGACTGAGAAACCAGAGTAAGTGTTTCTCCTGCAACCCGTCCCTTTTGGGCTTGTTGAACGAACTTCTTTCCACTTGGTCAGTTCTGTAAGATAAGTGTTGTGTGAAACCCGTCCTTCACCTAGCTTGAAGGGAACACAAAGATTCTTTTAATTTGCAATCCCCACTCCATACATATATATGGAGAGGTACAAGCTCCAACTCGGTTTTACAGTTCAAACCACAGGAACTTTAAACCTGCACCGGGAAACAGACTGAGAAACCAGAGTAAGTGTTTCTCCTACAACCCGTTCCGTTTGTGCTGCATGAACGAACGTCTCTCCACATGCTAAGGTCTGAGAGATATGTGTGTGTGAAATCCGTCCTTCACCCAGCTTGAAGGGAACCCAAAATTTCTTTTCAGTTGCCAACCCCACACCATACATATATATGGGGAAGAATAATCACCAACTCGGTTTTACAGTGAAAAAGGCAGGCACTTCAACCCAGCACAAGGAAACAGACTGACAAACAAGAGTAATTGTCTTTCATGCAAACCGTTCCCTTTGTACTGGATGAACGAACGTCTCTCCACATGCTCAGTTCTGAGAGAGAAGTGTGTGTGAAAGCCGTCCATCAACTAGATTTATGGGAACACATAGTTTCATTTCGTTGCAAATCCCACTCCTTACATATATATGGGGAGGTACAAGCTACAACTCGGTTTTGCAGTGAAAAAGGCTGGCACATAAAACTGGCACTAGGAAACAGGCTGTGAAACCAGAGTAAGTGTTTCACCTGCAACCCGTTCCCCTTGTGCTGGATGAACGAACGTCTCTCCACATGCTCAGTTCTCAGAGATAAGTGTGTGTGAAAGCCGTCCATCAACTAGATTTATGGGAACACAAAGTTTCTTTTCGTTGCAAACCCCTCTCCATACATATGTATGGGGAGGAAGAAGCTCCAACTCTGTTTTACAGTGAAAAAACAGGCACTTGAAACCGGCACTAGGAAACAGACTTAGAAAACTTAGATAATGTTTCTCCAGCAACACGTTCCCATTGTGCTGGATGGACGAACGTCTCTCCACATACTCAGTTCGGAGAGATAAGTGTGTGTGAATGCCGCCCTTCACCTTGCTTGAAGGGAACCCAAAATTTCTTTTAGTTTCAATACCCAATCTATACACATATATTTGGATGTACAAGCCCCAACTCGGATTTACAGTGAAAACGGCAGGAACTTCAAATCGGCACCAGGATACAGGCTGACAATCCGGAGAAATTGGTTCTCCTGGAAACCATTCCCTTTGTGCTGGATGAACGAACGTCTCTCCACATGCTCAGTTCTGAGAGATAAGTGTGTGTGAAAGCCGTTCTTCACCTAGCTGGAAGGGAACACAAAGTTTCTTTCCAGTTGCAAACTCCTCTCCATAAGTATATATGGAGAGGTTCAAGCTCCAACTCGGGTTTACAGTGAAAACGGCAGGCACTTCAAACCGGCACTAGGAAACAGACTGAGAAACCAGAGTAAGTGTTTCTCCTGCAACCCGTTCCCTTTGTGCTGGATGAACGAACGTCACTTCACATGCTAAGTTCTGAGAGATAATTGTGTGTGAAGCCATCCTTCAACTAGCTTGAAGGGAACACAAAGTTTATTTTCAGTTGCAAACCCACTCCATAATTATATAGTGGAGGTACAATCTCCATCCCGGTTTTTCAGTAAAAACGGCAGGCACTTCAATCCGGCCTTAGGAAACAGACTGAGAAACCAGTGTAAGTGTTTCTCCTCCAACCCGTTCACTTTGTGCTGGATGAACGAACGTCTCTCCACATGCTCAATTCTGAGAGATAAGTGTGTGTGAAACCGTCCTTCACCTAGCTTGAAGGGAACACAAAGTTTCTTTTCAGTTGCAAGCTCCACTTCATACATATATATGGGGAGGTAGAAGCTCCAACTCAGTTTTACAGTGAAAAAAGCAGGCACTTCAAACCGGCACTAGGAAAGAGACTGAGAAACCAGAGTAATTGTTTCTCCTGCATCCCGTTCCCTTTGTGCTGGATGAACGAACGTCTCTCCACATGCTCAGTTCTGAGAGATAAGTGTGTGTGAAAGCCGTCCTTCACCTAGCTTGAAGGGAACACAAAGTTTCTTTTCAGTTGCCAACCCCATTCCAAACATATATATGGGGAAGTACAAGCTCCAACTCGGTTTTACAGTGACAACGGCACGCACTTCAAACCGGCACTAGGAAACAGACTGAAAAACTAGAGAAAAGGTTTCTCTTGCAACCCGTTCCCATTGTGCTGGACGAACGAACATCTCTCCACATGCTCAATTCCGAGAGATAAGTGTGTGTGAAAGCCGTCCTTCACCTAGCTTGAAGGGAGCACAAAGTTTCTTGTCAGTGGCAAACTCCACTCCAGAAATATATATGGGGAAGAATAAGCTCCAACTCGGTTTTACAGTGCAAACCGCAGGCACTTCAAACCGGCACTAGGAATCAGACTGAGAAACCAGAGTAAGTGTTTCTCCTGCAATCCGTTCCCTTTGTGCTGGATGAATGAACGTCTCTCCTCGTGGTCAGTTCTGAGAGATAAGTGTGTGTGAAAGCCGTCCTTCATCTTGCTTGTTTGGATCACAAAGTTTCTTTTTAGTTGCATACCCCAATGCATACTTATATATCGGGAGGTTCAAGCTGTAACTGTATTTTACAGTGAAATCTCCAGCAAGTTCAAATTGGCACTGGAAACATACTGGGAAACCAGAGTAATTATTTCTCCTGTAACCCGTTCCCTTGTGCTAGATGAAGGAAAATCTCTCCACATACTCAATTCTGAGAGATAAGTGTATGTGAAACTCATCCTTCATCCAGCTTGTTGGAAACACAGGGTTTCTTTTCACTATCAAACCCCACTGCATACATATTTATTGCTAGGTACAATCTCTAACCCTTTTTTACACTGTATATTGCAGGAACTTATAAACGGCAGTAGGAAACTGACTGAGAAACCTGAGTATGTGTCTCTCCTGCAACCCTTTCCCTTGGTGCTTGATGAATTAACGTCTATCCACGTGCCCATTTCTGAGAGATAATGTGTGTAGGCGGTCCTTCACCTAGCTTGTTGGGAACGCAATATGCATTTTCAGTTGCAAACTCCACTGCATATCTATTTATGGGGAAGTACTTGTTCCAACTCTGGTTTACTGTGAAATGTTCAGGTATTTCTAACTGGCACTAGGAAACAGACTAAGAAACCAGAGTAAGTGTTTCTCCTAACCCATTTCCTTGTTCTTTGAGAGCGAACGTCTCTCCACATGCTCAGTTCTGAGATATAAGTGTGTGTGAAAGCTTCCTTCAACTAACTTTTTGGGAACGCAATCTTTCTTTTCAGTTTAAAGCTTCACATTTGGAGAGACTTTTTTTCATCTAGCACAATTGAAACTCGTTTCTGTTAGAAACCTCAACCTGGTTTCTCAGTCTGTTTCCTATTTCCGATTTTAATTTCCTGCGATTTTGAATATAAACATTTTTGTAGCTTATACCTCCCCACATATATGTTTGTAGTGTGGTTTCCAAATGAAAAGAATCTTTGTGTTCCCAAAATGCTTGGTGATTGTTGGTTTTCACACACACTTCTCTGTCATATTTGAGCATGTGTAGTGTCGTTCGTCTATGTATCATTAAGTGAATGTGTGTCAGTTATAACACTTACTTTTGTTTCTCATTATGTTTCCTAGAGCTGCTTAGACGTTCCTGCAGTTTTCAGTGTTAAATCGAGTTCGAGCTATTACCTCCCCATATATATGTATATAGTTTTTTTCCAGTAGAAACAACTATGTGTTCCCAACAAGCTAGGTGATCACGGATTTCACAGAAACTTTATTGTCAGAGTTCAGTATGTGAACAGTCGTCCATTCATCTAACCGAAAGTGAATGGGTTGCAGTAGATTCATTTACTCTGTTTTCTCAGTATGTTATTTAGTGTCAACTTGAAGTTCATGCAATTTTCACTGTAAAACCGAGTTGAGCTATTACCCCCCTATTTATGTATGTAGATTGTTTTCCCACTGAATGAAAGTCTGTGTTCCCTTCATGCTATTTTTTTGATGGCTTCCACACCGTCTGAACTCTCAGTACTTAGCAAGTGGAGAGACATTTGTTCATATAGCATAAATAGAGTAGGTGC
The DNA here is from genome assembly GCF_048564905.1 of Vicugna pacos. NCBI lineage: Eukaryota > Metazoa > Chordata > Mammalia > Artiodactyla > Camelidae > Vicugna > Vicugna pacos. The sequence goes on from NW_027328796.1 coordinate 621,404, forward strand.
CACTAGAAACTCATACTCTGGTTTCGCTGTATTTTTAATATTTTCGGTTTGAACTTCATGATGTTTTCACTGTAAAACCTAGTTGGAAAACGTACCTGCCAATGTATATTTATGTAGTGTGTTCCTCACTGTAAACAAACTATGTGATCCCGATAAGATTTTTGATTTTCGGCTTTCACACACATTCAATTTTTGAAACTGACTACATGAGGAGGGATTCGTTCATCTACACTAAACAGAATGGATTGCTGTATATACACTTACTGTGGGGTCTGAGTATGTTTCCTAATTCTGGTTTCAAATTGATGCATTTTTCACTGTAAAACCGAGTTGGAGCTAGTATGATCCCATATATATATATATGTATATATATATATATATATATATATATATATATATATATATATATATACAGTGTAGTTTCCCACTCAATAAAACTTTGTTTTCCCAAAAAGCTAGGTAATTGATGACTTTTACACTGACCTAAATCTCAGAATTTAGCATGTGGAGAGAGTTTAGTTCATCTAACCTAAAGGGAATGGTTTGTAGTAGAAACGCTAACTTGGTTTCTCAGTATGTTTCCTAGTGACGGTTTGAATTTCATGCAGTTTTCACTGTAAAACCGAGTTGGAAATATTACCTCCCCATATATATTTATATGGTGTAGTTTTCCAGTGTAAAGGAAGTGTGTGTTCCAAACAAGATAGTTGGTTGACGGCTTTCACACACTCTTAAATCTCAGAATTGAGCTTGAGTTGTGACGTTTTTTCATCTAACATGAAGGGAATGTGTTGCAGTTGAAACATTTACTCTGGTTTCTCAGTATGTTTCCTATTGCCGTTTTGAAGTTTATACACTTTTCACTTTAGACACGAGTTGGAGCCTGTACCTCCCTATATATATATATATATAGAAAGAGAGTAGTTTCCCACTGGATAGAATGTGTGTGTTCCCAAGTTGCTAAGATGATTGACGGCTTTCACACACAATTAATTCTCAGAATTGAGCATGTGAAGAGACGTTCGTTCTTTTAGCCAAAAGATAATGGTTTGCAGTAGAAAGAACTTCCCTGGTTTGTCAGGATGTTTCTTAGTGTCCGTTTAAAGTTCATGTATTTTTCAGTGTAAACCCGAGTTGGAGGTATTACCCCAATACATATATATATATGTAGTGTTGTTCTGCACTCTTTAGAAACTATGTTTTCCCTACAAGCTAAGCTATGTTTTACATATGCACACATTCATCCCTCATAACTGAGCATGTGTAGAGGCTTTCGTTCAATTAGGATAAAGGGAATTGTTTGCTGTTGAAACACTTACACGGGTTTCTCAGTCTGTTTCCTCGTGCCGGTTTGAAGTTCATGCAGTTCTCACCGTAAAACCGTGTTGAGGCTAGTACCTCCCCATATAAAATCATGTCATGTATTTTCCCCATGAAAAAGATTGTGTTTCCCTAACAAGCTAGGTGTTTGATGGCTTTCACACTCACTTACTCTCAGAATTGAGCATGTTAAGATACGTTCTTTCATCTAGCATAAAGAGAAGAGGTAACACTTGAAATAACTACTCTGATTTCTCAGTATGTTTCCTAGTGGCGGTTTGAAATTCATGCAGTTTTCAGTGTAAAAACGACTTGGAGCTATTACCTTCCAATATAGATATATGTAGTGTATTTCCCCACTCAAAGGAAACTATGTTTTCCCTACAAGCTAAGTTATAGTTTACATTCGAACATATTCAACACTCAGAACTGAGCATGTGGAGAGGCATTCTTTCAACTAGCTTAAAGGGAATGATTTGCAGTAGAAACATTTTCTCTGTTTTCTCAGTATGTTTCCTATTTTGGGTTTGAAGTTCATGCAGTTTTAACTGTAAAACCAATTTGGAACTAGTACCTCCCCATATATAGGTATTTAGTGTTGTTTCCCACTGAAAAGAATTTGTGTGTTCCCAAAAAGTTAGCTTACTAACGGGTTTTATACTCATTTAACTCTCAGAATTGAGCATGTGTAGAGACATTCATTCATATAGCATAAAGGGAATAGTTAGCAATAGAAACACTTACTCTGGTTTCTCAGTATATTAACTAGTGCCGGTCTGAACTTCATGCATTTTTCACTTTTGAACCGACTTGGAACTAGTACCTCCTCATTTATACGTATGTAGTGTATTTCCCCAATCAAAAGTAACTGTGTGTTCCCTACAAGCTAAGTGATAGATGGCTTTCACACAGAGTTAGCTCTCAGAACTGAGCATGGGGTGAAGCGTTAGTTCATCTAGGATGAAGGGAATGGGTTGCAGTTGAAACACTTATCTGGATTTTCAGTTATGTTTCCTAGTGCCAGTTTGAAGTTCATTCAGTTTTCATTGTAAAATTGACTTCGGGCTAGTACCTCCCCATATATATGTATGTAGTTAGTTCGGCACTCAAAAAAACTGTGTTCCCTACAAGCTAAGTGATAGATGGTATTCTCTAGCATTAAACTCAGAACAGAGCATGTGGACAGGCTTTCATTCGTCTAGTATAAAGGGAATGGTTTGCCCTAGAAATAATTACTCTTGTTTCTTAGTATGTTTCCTAGTGTCGGTAAATTTGCTGCAGGTTTCACGGTGAAACAGTTGGACCTAGTACCTCTCCATATATATGAATGTATTGTAGTTTTCCACTCAAAAGAATATGTTTGTTTACAACAAGCTAGTTGACTGTCGGCTTTCACACACACTTTACTCTCAGAATTGAGCATGTGGAGTCTGGTTCGTTCATCTAGCATAAAGGGAATGGGTAGCATAAGAAACACTTACTCTGATTTCTCAGTATATTTCCTTGTGCCGGTTTGAATTTCATGCAGTTTTCACTGTAAAATCGACTTGGAGCTAGTACCTCCCCATATATATGTATGTAGTGTAGTTCCCCAGTCAAAAGAAACTGTCTGTTCCCCACAAGACTAGTGATAGATGATTTTGCACACATTCAACCCTCAGAACTGAGCCTGTGGAGAGACGTTCGTTCATCTAGGATGAAGGGAATGATTTGCCGTAGAAACACTTACTATGGTTTCTCAGTATATTTCCTCGTGCCAGTTTGAATTTCATGCATTTTTCACTGTGAAACAGAGTTGGAGCTAGTACCTCCCCATATATATTTATATAGTGTTATTCCCAACTCAAAAGAAACTGTGTGTTCCCAAAAAGCTAGGTGATTGACGGCTTTCACGCACACTTAAGTCTCAGAATAGAGCATTTTAAGATACGTTCATTCATCTACCATAAAGGGAATGGGTTGCATTAGAAACACTTACTCTGGTTTCTCTGTTTCGTTCCTAGTGCTGGTTTGAATTTCATGCACTTTTCACTGTAAAGTCGACTTGGAAATATTACCTCCCATATATATGTATGTATTGTTTTTCCCCACTCAAAAGAATCTGTGTGTTCCCTACAAGCTAACCGATAGAAGGCTTTTGAACACATTCATCTCTCAGAACTGAGCATGGAGAGAGGCGTTCATTCATCTAGGATGAGGGCAATGGGTTGCAGTAGAAACACTTAGTCTGGTTTCTCATTATTTTTCCAAAGTCTGGTTTGAATTTCATGCAATTTCCTCTGTAAAACCAGGTTGTTGCTAGTATCTCACCATATAGATATTGTGTAGTTTCCAATAGAAAAGAAACTGTGTTTTCCCAACAAGCTAGTTGTTTGATGGCTTTCACACACATTCAACTCTCAGAATTGAACATGTGTAGAGGCTTTCGTTCATGTAGCAAAAATGGATTTTGTAACTTTAGAAACACTTACTGCGATTTGTACATATGTTTTCTAGTGCCGGTTTAAAGTTCATGCAGTTTTCAGTGTAAAACCATGTTGGAGCTACTACCTATCCATATATATATATGTACTTTAGTTCCACACTCTATAGAAACTGTGTGTTCACAACAAGATAGGTCATTGACTGATTACACGCACATTCAACTCTCAGAATTGAGCATGTGGAGACGCGTTCATTAATGTAGCATAAAGGGATTGAGGAGCCATAGAAACACTTAATGTGATTTCTAAGTATGCTTCTTAGTGTCAGTTTCAAGTTCATGCACTTTTCTCTGTTAAACCGAGTTGGAGCTAGTACCTCCCCATATATATTTATGTCGTGTGTTTTCCCACTGAAAAGAAACTGTGTGTTCCCAACTAGCTAGGTGATTGACGGCTTTCACACACACTCAGCTGTCAGAATTGAGCATGTGGAGAGGCGTTCATTCATCTAGCATAAGTGGAATTTGAAAGCGATTATAATGACCTATGTTGGTATTAAAACAGTAAAGGGAGCATTATTTAAGAGCCTGTATAGTTATGGTCAGCATACATGACAGAATTTCATTTTCAGCAGATTTCTTTTTTTATGGTTCAGAAAACTTAATTCTTTCCTGTAACTGGATATAGATAGTGAATGTTTTATAGTCTTTTAGCAACTGCTTTAAACTAGAATTGTTACTTTGCTTTTGGTCTTTAAACTAAGGGAATATCCAGAATTCCAGCGGCAGTTCAAATGAAAGGGCCTGAACCTTGCCTATTAATTGTTTTAAGTAGAGTAAGAACAACTGTAGACTAGGGTACTGTGGATAACTGAAGGGCTGCTTGGATATGTTATATGTAAGTTATATTTTCAAAAATTATTTATATCATGAAAATCAATCAACCTTGGTGATCTATTTGGTATAATTTAATCTTTAATAATGTAGATTTTGATAGCCCTCTTATTTATGTAACTTATGAAAACAAGTTGGCTTTATATAACTACTTTTTAAATAAATGATTAAATTTTGGGGTTTTTTTATCATTTGCTTCTTAAAAATAGGATATTAATTACACAATATGTATTTTCCTTCAAGTTCATACTTTTTTCCCTAAACTATCTTGACTTGTTTAGATAAGTTAACCCATAGTCTGATTTATTTTAAACACTCAGAATGTTCTTCTGTCTGTTGCTTTATTAGAGAGCAAGAATTCCTTGTTATTTTTAATAAAATATACTTGCAGGAAACTATACTGGGATTCTTTCATTCACAGAGTCAAGCAATGATTCCTGTTTTGTTAGATCAGCTGTCTAGGCCTCTTAACTTCCAAACGATTACATGGACAAAGTTAAAAACGCCATAAATGATCCACTAAGAAAGTTTATTGTGTTCCTTGATTAAAAGTATAAATATGGGTCAGCCTTAAATTCGGATGTAAAGCTGTTATGAATTACATGAGTCTTCTCCAAAATTCTTTTGTTAAACATTTTTTATTGATTTATAATCATTTTACAATGTTGTGTCTAATTCCAGTGTTCAGCACAATTTTTCAGTCATTCATGGACATATACACACTCATTATCACATTTTTTTCTCTGTGAGTTATCATAACATTTTGTGTATATTTCCCTGCAAAATTCTTTAATTTGGGCTTTAAACCCTCCAATAAAATACTGGTTTGAAGGAAGAAGAAAGTCGAGAATTGATTCAATCCAAATTCTATGGGAATAAACAAAGCTAAATGTTTTAGTCATTTTTTGAAGCGGAACAGATATGTTTTCTGCACCATATGATTTTAATATTATTCATCTGAACATACGATTTAGACACCATGAGACCACAAGCCAACAAACAAGATGTCAGGTAAAGCAAGAAAAAAAACTGAGGGGACTTTCTACTGCAAAATTTCCCCTAAATCGAACTGTAATAGAGAACAAATCTGACACCACATTGGATCTGTTCCTTTAGTTTGAAGCACTGTGCCCTGTTTTCCAGGCTTAAACTTGCTGGCTCTGCACCTTTTGTAAAACAACGTTGCCTTTAGCCTAAAACCTACAGGAAAGCCTATTCTCGGGGCTCTGACCTTTAATGATGTTAGCACTTCTGCACTTATGCAAGGATGGCAAGTTGCAAAATAGAGAATAACCTTTGTTTTGTTGGAGGTTTAAAGGGACACCACAGCCTGACCCACATGGATGACTGCAAGAACAAAGAATGCCTGCAGCAAGAAGTTTGCACAGCCAACCACACTCCCTCCCCTTTTTAGCTTAAAAGGGGCCTGAATTCTGACTTGGGCAAGATGATTCTCCAGGACATTAGTCCCCCATCTTCTTGGTCTGCCAGCTTTCTGAATAAAGTTACTATACCTTGCTCCAAAACCTTGTCTCCTGATTTATTTTTGTATCACTGTTGTGTAGCGAGCAGAAAAAGTTTGGCCTCGGTAACAGAACCAGCTTTGTCATTCCGTCTGATGTGAAATCTCTCTGGGTGTACACGTGCTTGCCTGGTGGTGGTGGTGGTGGTAGGCAAAAATATTTCACTTCTCCTGATTTCAATAGGCTAAAATTTCCTGCTATTTAAGTCAAATCTAGACTTTTACAGAATCACCTGCAGATGTGCTTCTGGAAGCCAGAAAAATTCCAACAATGAAAATAATTCTATTGTCTCCAGACAAGATACTTTTCCTCAAAACTAAGTAGCTGTGAGACACACTTCAGGAGTACAGATTGATGCAGTGTGCTTCATTTCCCATGTTGTTCCAACACAATTTTCCAGTTATATCAAAGTAAATTAAAATCGGTCTTCAACAGCAGATGCTCTGGCATGATACAACAATGTCAATTCCACTTATTTATTGAGCCAGAGCAGCTTTAGAGTAAATGATTTTATACCAAATGCCTGCTTGATGTCCTCTCTTCTCCCTTGTGGCTAATTCCTTCTTCTTTCTTCCTAAAAGTTCTCCTGTTATGGAGTTAGCCCTTACTGTGCACATTCAATTGGGAAGGCACAAATTAAATAAATGAGGGGATGACATGCATATTTAATTCTTATTTATACATAAATACAAGCACAGAGGACCTGTGTCTTGGAAGACGTCACTTCCTAATGTGGGCAAGAGGATGGTCTATAGTTCAATCAAAGATCTAAAAGCAGTTTTCTAGGATATAATAAAGCAATGCCTGAGTTATAAGACAGAACAACCCCTGGATATGAATCAGTGGCACCAACCAGTGGGGGCACATGTGTGCACACACACGCCCATGCACACGGAGCAGCCTTGGAGACACTCCATCTGTGCTGATGGAGCAAAGTCATGCTGGGGAGATGAGGAAAAAGTGCCTAATACAATCAAATCAGGACATCTGAGGAATGGGTAATAGGAGTCAATTGAATTTTCTGCTTTGCTGAAGGTCAAACAAAAACACTTTTAGTTTCAAACGTCATTATTAAAAATGTTCTTAAAGCACAGGAGCCTGTTTTCCTGCCTTGCTTAGTGTCATATGCCATATTAAACATGACAGATTTATGCTTCTCTGACTGTGGAATGGGAAAGGCCTTGCTGTCATATTCTGAATATTAGTCTATGTTTTGCAGCACAGTGGATACTGAAAATGGGGCAAATTGAGTGAATGGGAATGGACATAACCTAGCAGTCATTGACTGTGTGTGATTTGCCAACTTTCTCCAAAAAGTAGGGGTAGCAAGCAAATCAGATAAATTCAGGGATCGTGGGGTGGGGAGTCGGGTGGGCTGACAGCTGGGTGGTCTCAGGTAGCTGTTTTACTGTGTAAAATAGTGACTATGATCCACAGTGACACACTGTCAAATTCTTGTGCCTGTAGCTGTGATACCTGGCCAAGTCTGTGCAGCCAATTTTATCGATGGTGCATAATGAAAATAACTAACCTTCCCTGAGGACCATCTTATGTGACATCCATTCATTGACTCACTGAATTCCCTAAGCACACTTTTTGGTACATAACAGTCTTAAAATATGAAGCAGAGATAAAATGAAGCTCTAAAGTGTTGAAACCTTGCCCGAAATCATGCAGATGGGAAGATGCCATGCCGGGAGCTAAGCTTGGGCCAGACTACAGAACCTGAAGGGCCCAGCAAGTCCCCTCACTCAGGAACCTGGCCCACAGCCACTGCCAGGCCCTGTTCTGTTTCTATGAGTGTTCATGGGAAAGTGCCATGGACTTAGCATAAATATGACTTGATTAAGGAATTCAAACTGGGATAGAATTTTGTTGGGGACTGTAAGCTGGGAGTGAAACTGTCAGTGAAGTAAGGGAGGAAACAGCCCTGGTTGTAAGAACATTTCTAGGGAAGAAGGCTCCCTAATGGGCTGGCATGGGAATCGCTGTGGTTGTGAGCCCCCTGTTGCCCTGTGTGGGAGTGGGCAGGGAAGGAGAAAGACTGTTCAGACTGGTCAAAGTCACTACAGTTTGTAAAGAGCTGAGGTCTGTTCCCTCACAGCTCAGACACATGCAGGACATGAGGATGCTTAGCTAATGACCAACAGTGGGTAGCAAAGCCCAAGAGTGGGGTGGGGAGGAGAGATGGGACCACCTTCTAGAAGAACCTCTGCCCCAGGGTCCAGGAATGTAATGAATGATTGGGGATTCACAAAGGGTTTTTATGGCCTCATCAGGTAGTTCCTACTTTAAAATGATAGTCTGGAATATATGGTAAAATACGGTGGAATGACTGCTCTTATTTTAGTTTCTGCAAACACTTAAATGGATGGATTTCTATCTCCATTATACAAGCACTGCTGGGTAACCTTTAGAGCCATGTGAGGATCAAATGAGTGAGTACTTATTAATACTATTACCATGCTTCTACTGAATTAACACTTCAGCAACAGTATAATGGCCACGCTTCTTAACAACTGCCTCTGTAAGAGCTCTTGTAAGTCACAAATAAAAATTATAAAGAAAATATATTAAAATAATAACAATTACAGTTACAACAAATATGTTGTTTATAGCAATGATAGTGTTAGCATCTCCCTCTCATATTAAACAATACCCAACATTGGATTCCTTAGGAAGCAATGCCAATGCATGTTTGGACTTTTCAAAGTCTTCAGCCCATGAAGCCTTTTTACTCACATTGGTCCACCACAGCCAGAATTGCTGTTCCTTGCATGGTGGGCTGCCACGCTGCAATGTCCTGGGCTTTTTCTGGCACCATGCGTCTATACTGGATAGTCAAGTTTCCACATACCCACTCTGATTTGCAATATATTGTTCTCCAGAGCCAACGGAGGGGCCACTGGAAAGAGGCCACAGATAAGGTGGTGAACCCAAACTGAATACCTGTTAAAGGAATGGACACACAACATGGAGTGGTGGATGGATGGAAGGACAACAACAATTCCTCTACTCCTGTAAAGAGAGAGGGGCAAATGGTGAACTAAATCCCAAAGAGAAAAGACATTCATGGTAATAATATTATTCAACAGTGAAAGAATCCAAACAAAAGGCAAATATAAAATCTCTCGGAAGAAGACTCATTACAAACTGTTTCTTTCACGTATATAACCTTAGTAGGAATAACATACTTAAAAATCTTCAACCAATCATAGTTATTTGCTGGTAATAAACTTGGGAATCTTGAAGCATATTATTCACTCTCAGTGTTGATAATACAATCTTGGAAGATGATTTGTCATTGAGGATTAAGAAAAAGAATACTGTGGTTGTATATAAGAATTTAAAAAGGAATAAGGAATGTACTTTTGGGAAAGCTCTGCATAGAGAATGTTGGAGGAAATGCACTGAAAATAGGCAAGTGAGCAAGCTCCCTTGAGTCTGGGAAGGTGAGTGCAGCACATTCAGAGAGTCTATGAAGTTATTACAAGTCACAGAAAGGTATGCAATTAAAGTGTCTTCCTAAGCAAAATATCCTTCTTCAGGAATTTTTATCTTGATATTTCTATGGTCTGTGTGGTCACAGGAAGTCAAAGTTATGGTGGTGGCTTAGAAGTTCTTTTCTCTCTGTCTGTAATTTACAGGACATTGCTACAGATGGGGCAGCAGAGATCTGCGGTAAGCTGTTCCATGGGGTGGGGGAGCAGTTAGAAATGATAAGGCCAGAGATCTAAAAGACTTTTAGACCCTAACTGGCAGACTTTTAAGTAAACTAGCACAGGTATGTAACTAAGACAGTGGATGAGAGGCAAGTTTGTAGTCCCTTCAGTATTACTGCTCAGTCAAGGGATAGGGACCACTCTGGCCAGGAATGGCAAGACAGTGGATTGGGTGGATGGGTAGGAGGAGCTGACATTTGCTTCTGACCTGAGAGGCAGGGGTGTGTTGCAGAAAAACCGACAGTGCTGGAAAGAAGCCTCATGTCCACAGCCTAAAAGGAGCTGTCATATTCAGGGAGGTCACAGAGAAAGAACCAGAGTTAGTGATGCCACAGGGTCAGCAGCGTGGCAGCAGTGATATCAGTATATGTTTCCATAACCCACCTAACCCTACATGAACACATCTGCCTACAGGGGGCAGGTAAGTAGCAGAAATATGTGGAGTGGGTGCAGCCACTGGCAAATTGGCAAGTGGACATCTTAATGAAATGCACTGCTCACAGTCACCATATTGGAAAGAGGGCCCCACACTGTCAGATCCCTTTCTTATTCAAGAGAAACTAGAAATTAAGACTTCATTAGCAATCATCCCTCTTCAAACCCAGAAAAGATATCATTTATAATGACAACAAAGGCACAGACTATTCAGAAATAAATTAATGAAAAATGTTAAAATGATTCTGATAAATGACTTAAAAAGAGAAAAAATGATAATTGAATGAACAGTAGAATGCACCATCCTCTTCAGTTGGCAGACTCAAATTTGGGGGACTTGAACATTTTTTCTCCAAAATAAATTTAGTATCTGAATGCAAATTTAGTTAATAATCCTGAATGGATTTAAGAAAAAATTCTGAAAGGTGATCCTAAATTTCTTCCAGAAATATACACAAATATACAAATAAAATAATGAGGAGGGATGTTTGAATTTGTAATATTAGGGACATTCTGGAAAAGGATAAAATAGGACCAACTGTAGGAGATATTAATCTATGGTCATGGAAACAGTATAGAAATAGTGCACTGAGAGAATGAATGAAATAGAACACATTTCAAGAATAGACGTGGATATTTAAGAGATTTTAGAAATATTATAAAACTGACACTTAAAATCAGTGGATTCAGGTACTGGTGTAATTAGCTAAATCATTAGAAGGCCTGGTACACTGTCCTCAATTTTGACATTAAAATAAATTCCAGAAAATTTTTAATTAAAAATAAAACACTAGAAATAACCCAACATGATTTAATCTGTTCAGATATTCAAGCGAGAAGAACTTTCTAAAAAGCTTTTGGAACAAAGACCAACAAGAGCAAAGGCCTAGCAACTCAGCAAGGCCAGAAACGCCCCCTGTAAAACAAAGCTGACCCTCTCCCAACCCTCTCTCACGGACCTGTATTGCTCTCTGATACTTTCTATACTTTCTTCTTCCCTTTAAAGTCCAGTTTCTTGGAGAAGTGCCTGCGCTGATGACTCCTCCAGGGCTCAGAGCCCTGCATCCCCCACAGCCCCACCACGGCACTGATACAGGAGTTGCACTGCCGGTGGCTGCGTGTTTCAAACCAGTGGGCATTCTCAGCTCCTGTTTATTTGATTACCAGGTAGCTTTTGCCGTGGACAAATATTTTCCTTTCAGTGGAACATTTTCCCCCCTTAATTTTTGTTTTACTTAAATAAATTTTAAAAGCCCAGGCAGAAAAGTGTGTGTGCACATATGCACACACACAGATACACACAGATCTGTTTTTTAAAGGCTACATTAGTGTAGTCCAACTCCGCCTTTTCCTCAGTTTAGACAATTAAAGGTGGGCTTTAGCCCTTGCTTTTATGCCCCACACACCCCCCCTTTCTCACTTCGCTCCCTTTAGTCAGTGTTCAAATTCCTCTTAAGCCAGGTTACAGCCTTCTCTGTGTTGCCTCAAATCGTTTTCTCTCAACTGCACTGCTATTCTTCTTTCTCTTGGTGGACCTCTCTTCTCCCATTTGCCATGTACATGGCCCTTTTCCCCAGGGCCTCGTCTTCAGTCCTCCACCTGGCAGGACTGAATCGCCCCCACGGCCTCACCCACAGCTCCTCTGAGCTCCTGACTGGTGAATCCAGCTTAACAACGGACATCACTCCTTATATGTCCCATAGACACTTCGCACTCAAAATGACACACACAGAACCATCTCCTTGAAACCAGCTCCTCTCCTTACACTCCCCCTGCAGATCTGCTCTCCGTATGGGTCACTGGAAAGTCACCTCAGCAGCTCTGCGGCCCGCCGCCCCGGCCCTCCAATCCCCACTGCAGCAGTCACCACTTCTGCCGCCCATGTCTCTCTCTTTCTGCCCACGGCCTCTCAGCAGGCGTGTGCCATTTGTTGTCTGGGTTACCTGCGTTGGTCCCCGAAATATCCTTTCCCCCCAAAATATGGGCCTCTTCCCCTAAAATAGTATCTTCCATTCTGCTGCCAGAATAACCAGATATTCTGCAACATAAACATTATGCAATTCTCTTACTTACAAATAATCCAATATATCCCTGCTTCCTTAAGGATACATTGAAGTCTAAGCACACAAGGCCCATCGTGACAGAGGCCTTGTGCACCTGACATTCCCACCTATGGATCCTTTGTTCTAGCCCTACTTGTTGTTCTTCAGTCTGGCCAAGCCGCTTCATGCTGTGTACACATATATGTCTCCACCTCTCTGCATGAAGTGTCCACTCCCTCTACCACAAAATAGAGAGCTAACGTCCTTTCACCTTTCAAGATTCAGTTCAAATATTTCCAGCTCTAGGAAGTCCAATTTGTGTTCACCTGCTTAGCAATCCATCAACTACTCGCCATGCCTCGCCTAGCCTGGGGAATGCAGACACCAAGTCTTACCTGTTTTGGTCTCCCCAGCAGTTGATACAGTGTTTGGCATAGCAGTGCTCAATGCTTGTTGGTTGGATAAATGAATGAATCAGTAAAGAGATGAGAGGTCTACAATCCCCCCCAGTTACTCAGCTGCCATTTTGGGAAGTTCATTCTGCGGAGTTAAGGAAATGTGAGTGCAGGTGGTGGGCAGACAGAACAGTGGTGAGGGCGTGGGGGAGACAGGCCTGGTCCTGGAGAGCGCAGGATAGGCGTGGGTGGGAGAGCACTGGAGAGAGAGGGAATGGAGGGGGCGGGTGCAAGGAGATGTTGAAGAACAACTGATATTAAATGCAGTAAATTAAATGGAGAACATAATATATGAAGGGGAAATCAAGTTAACAAAGCAAGGGTGGAAAAGGCAGTACCAGAGATGAAGAGCTCTCACTTCATCCCTCACAGCATTTCACTTATGGCACCTGCCCTCTGTGAAGGCAGTGTCAAATTCTTGAGAGACTGGTGTTTGTGCTGTGGGTGCTCTAAGTACAAAACGGTATCTTATGGCTTCCAGATTTTAAGACTGATAGATAATTTCTCTTATGTCCCATGTCTGAGTTCTCAGGCAGCAGGATCATTCGCTGGTGGGGGGAGAGATATTGTGGTTAACAACTCAGGGTTACTCTAATAATCTCAAAGGACAGTGGGGAATTCATGAAAACAAATAAAAGAGAAATTTCACTCAGAAAAAACCATATGTCATATAGAACTTTGTGGGGGCATTGGGGGCAATGTTACCGCCACCTCATCTAACAGTTTTATTTGAGTGTGTTGAAACTCCAAGCTCAAGTCACTTAAACAAGTAGGAGAACCAGGGTCCAGGCTGTGGTGCTCCAGACATGGACGGGAAGATGAAAAGCCTGACTACTGCCTCCGACAGGATCAGTCCAGTCGGGGAGTACAATGGACATGGACACGATCACACACCATCAAGACAAGAATCAAGTGCAATTCATGCCTAGACAGGAGAGCAGATAATCTCTAAATAGTGGAGGGGTCCCTGCCAAGGCTTGGCAAGTGTCCTTCCAGGCAGAAAAGCAGAGAAATATAATTCAGGCGAAGGAGACTAAGGTTGGTGGCTGGGTGCAAGGCCTAACGAAGCACAGATGGAGGGCTCCAGGGTCATCTGTCAGTAGCTGTTCCCCTTCAGCAGCTAAGAGGCATAACTAAAAAGGCAGGTGGGGTGTCATTAATGATCATGGGGAAAACTGGGAGGAGGAAATTGAGGTCAGGAGATCACCACCAAAGGCAATTTATTTTAGAGGAACAAAAATAATTCAAAAAGCACTTGGAAATTCTATCTCCCATGAATGAAAAGAACACAAAATAAGTTTCACTCCAGCGTTGAATACAGAATAACAGACTGCCTACTCTCAGAAATGGATTGAATTTTCTAATTCATCAGGGATTATTTAGATAATAGGAAAACGAATAAATCTGAACAATCTCTCTAGAATAGCTGTTACTCCATCCTGTTATGTAGGGTAGAGTTAGGCTGAATTATTTAATTGATATTTTAATGAGACTATAAATTTCTAAAAGCCTTATCAATTTCTCCCAAAAGCGTACAACTTTTCCTTTCATGACATTTATTTGACTTAATTAGAATAACTTTTTTCCAAGGCTTTTTTTGTGTGTGTTAAAATACCTAATGATATGCTGCCCCCAGAATGTTGTTGTTATTATTAATACTGATAATAGCCCCAATAAGACATATTTACAATTATGACTCATTTTGGAATAACAGGTCATTGGTTTAAAGTCGTTTTGAAAATAAGAAGAATAAACGAACATAATTACTACACCAGGGACAGCAGCTGCACCCTTAATGGAACCTGGTCACTAAACACAACAAAAGCAAAGATGAAACTCAAATCAGACACCAGGCCACAAAGCATAGCTGACTGAAGATGCCACAAGATGACCTTTCATTCACCGAGGGAACCAGATGCATTTCTATGTATAATGTATATTGTTAAAAGCAATTATTTTATATATAGAATGTAATTTAGGAAAAAGAAAACTCCATCTGTAGACTTATAAACAGGAAGCACAAAGGGGTGCCTTTGCCAACAAGAACCTGCATGCATAAATGCAAAGCCTACTGACAAAAATCCTTTCCTGTCTCCTAAGCTTAAAAAAAAACTACTTCAAGGCAGTGGTGAGCTGAAAGGGCTCAGATACAAAACGTGCACATCATCAGCCTTCTAGTAGATAAAAGTGCGCCATGCATAATAGAAAAGATAACGTTTCCTATGGAAATCTATTTTGAGATTCAACAATTTAAAGGCAACTGAGAGCTCAAAACCAAGTTCAACCAAAGAGGAACAGAGCCCAAGCAAATGTACAGAAATGGACAAAGTCATTGGAGAAGGAGGGGATCTGTGTTCTACCGATACTCCAGATCAGCAAATTCATCCTGAATTCAAGCCAGTGATGTGACATGATGTCACTCAAGGAATCAGGCAGAAACCATCAGCCAGAAGAAATAGGAACAATATCAAAGGCAGGTGTGAGATGTGGAAGGGGTGACCCTGTGAACCTTGCTGCAATGAGGCAGGATGTGCTTGCGGGCTTTCTGCACAGGCTGGCTGGCTCACATGACTCTATTTAGAAGGATATCAGCCAACAGCTGTGCCACACGGGCTACAGCCTGAGCTGAGTCACATCTAGTAACGGTTCTGAGTTCATCCTTAGACGACATGACCAGAAGGATCTGAGAATCAATGGAGGAGACGTATCTGAATGAGTATTCCATTTCATTCCTTGGCAGTAAATCTTCAGCTTTGTGCAACATAAATATTGACAAAGATACACACAGGCACCCTATTTGAAAGCCTGACTGCATAATTGCATCTAATCGAGAGAAGCGGGCTCCGTTTCAGTATGCTAGGACATTGTTTGGCTCGGTAACCAATGCTTCTGAGACCCAAAGCATACTCTAGTATAACCGACAGCACAGAAATCTCCATTGATGACTTACTCATTTCAGGGTATTCATAAAATAACCCCAGTTTGCCCATGGGATACAGATGGTTTTCCCGTTCCCATCGTGGGTTGGTCTGTTCTGCTCCCAAAACTGTGGCATCATTAGATTCATGATCCAGCTGTCAAACAGATCAAATTATAAGGCAGGATATTATCAGACCAAGGTCATAAAGGTATTACTGATATCTCAAGCTGAACACATCATCTTCCCAAGAATTTAATTTCTTGTTTTCAGGATAAATTTCTTTTTATTGCTGCCTCCCTACCCTCAAATATTGTGAAAACTAGTCCTGACTACGTGCCTTGGGTTTACCAAAATTGTAACGACTACTACTACTTTATCTCCTACCTCCTTTTCAGGTGTTCATTTTAGCTTTTAGAAGATGCCTTCCCTCATTTGTCTTTTTTACCCCCACTTCTCTCCTATTATCCACCATGGCCTTTCCAGTCTGAAAGTCGTCAGAGAAAATAAGTAAAAGAAAGAAATACAGGTTCTGTGAGCTGGTGATAAGTGCTGTGGAGGAAAATAAAGGAGAGCGAAGAATGTGTGCTAGGGAGGAGTGGGGATGGGGCAGTGACCTTTGAATAAGGCAAAGACTGAAGCAAAGGGGTGGGCAGAGGAGGGGCAGAGGAAACAGTGATCACAGGCCTGCAGGTCCCTCACGCTGGACAGACAGCATGGAGACTGGTGTGGGCCACAGTGAATAGGAAATAAGTGGTGGTTTTGGGGGTGGAGCCTTAGAGGCTGCCGTGAGGATGTGGGCATTTTTCCCTTTGAAGGAATTGCGGAGCCATGGAGGGTCACCGAGCAAAAATGTGATACTCTAATGTTGGATAGAACAGGTCCAAGACCCTAATACAAGCTGAACAAATCAAGGGACAAAGAAGTGACATGCCACCTCAAATTCAGTGCAGAGCTTGAAAGAAACACAGCCTCGACTCCCAGCCCAATGCTCTGTCCCCTTCTGGATGCTGTCCCACAGAGCTGTCTCTAAAGTTATGTTTTTTCCTCACTCAAAGGCTTGTGGGCCAACTGAATGCTTCCCCCTTTTCAAATGGCAATTTATCCTGAAAGGAAATCAGAGTTGGCAGTGAAACAAGGCATGGACCTGTAGCCTACAGAGCTGTTGTCCCTGAAAGCAACAGCTGGCGCGTGGTTTACTCGTGGAGTTCAGCAGAAGAGACAGAGCAACAACAGACAACTTAGCATCTGGCTGAGTTTCGGCTGACTGCACTGCACGTTTGGATGTATTTCAAATTTGGACAGTGAGGCGGCTTCACACGAAAGGCAGGTGTATACATCATACATGCCCACACGTCTGTATGCATACACACGTAGACACACACAGAGCATATGATGTGACTTGTAAAGAGCTGCCTCTGCTTGGTTTCCCACGGCCTCTAATTTCAGCATTAACCTTTCACTGGCCATGCTCCCAGGTTTGCTACGAGATTTCTTTGCAATGGAACATGCCCTTCGCTTCACAAACGTTCCCCAATTCTTTCAATGACATTAGGGGAAGAGCAGGGAGCCCTGGGAAATGCTGGGGATATGGACTCGAGATACCCCTGAATCTGAATCCACACTTCATGGCTTATTTGTTATTTAACTTTATTTACATTCAAAATGCAATTGTTGCAGATCTCAGAAGATGATTTACACTCACTGCTATGGCAGAATGTTGCGGTTAGTAGACTCACCACAGGATCCTCTTATTCAACACGTTCTTCCAATATTTCAGATATTACTGTATCACAAATGCCCATTTCTATATTTTGATATCTGCTTTTCAGTATAATTATCTTTCTTCTTTATTCTCTATATATTATGATTTTAGAACATTTTTCTGAGAAGTGTTCCACAGGCACTGTACATATGATACTTGGATAAAGAGATCCTGGAGATCAAAACCACATTTAAATCCTTAGATAAACTCAGCTGTGTCATATACATGGCTAGGTTTAGTCTGCTTACTTTGTTACTTTGTTTAGTAATTTTTGTTTCAAAGAACAAGATCCTTCTGTATAGCACAGGGAACTACACTCAATAACTTTTAATAGCCTTTAGTGGAAAAGTATATGACAAGGAATATATATATATATATGAGCCACTATGCTGTACACCAAGAATTAACACAATATTGTAAACCAACTATACTTTCAACAAAAAAAGTTGAAATAAAATTGAGAGATGAAACTTCCACTGCCCAGACTGCTGTCACGATGAAACGATTCAAAGCAGGCCAGGTATTAGCAACCCCCCTGACACAGCAAAACCCCATGTGGGATCTTCCTTTTGAGCAGCACTGGCTATCCGGCTGTGGCCACCTGTAAATAGGGTTGAAGTCACTTAGACCCTTGGCTTGGGATCACCGTGGCCACAGGGGTGGGGGTCACTGCAGCACCTACGAGAATGACGGGGCCAGCCTCCTGCTGAAGCCGCTCCCCAGGCCACAGCCCGGAGCGCTGCAGGCAGGTCTGAGGTCCGGCCGGGGGCGCGCAGCTCCACAGCCACTCGGAGCCCTGCGGTGCGGGTGGCGCTGGGACTACGCTCGTCCATCACCCTCCCTGGCACCCAGACTCGGGATTCTCCTGGGGGAATTTTTCTCTGCCTCATACTTCCTGTCTCAGCATTTGTGGAATCCGGTCCATGCCACAGGGAAGCAGGGCTTTTACCCTCCGGGACCCAAATCCATCACTGTATGGATCCAGGGTGAAACTTCCATGTTAAATCACCTGGCGCTCCCTTCTTGTGCTGAAATGCCCTCCCCTGTCGATGGCATTAGGTCGTATTAGAAGTCCCGACTTGCTTGTCCTTAGCTAAGACTCTGAGCCTCTTGCTCAGTCTTCCTGAGTGGAACCACTCATCTGTGGCAGAAAAGCTTGGGCTGTCGTCCACCCATCATTGTCCTCGGTCTTTTGGGTTTTCTGTTGGGTTATGGTTCTCGTGCAGGGATATCAATTTGCACATGAGAAGCAACTGTAGACATTTTAGAAAATACAGACACTGGATCCTCCCCCCTCTTCAGCCAAGGCTGGAAGCTTTCTCCCTCTAGCAGGGGTTACACAATCATTTGCTTGGGAATTGACCACACATATTGGCATAATCATAGTAAATTGCCCTTTACTCTGTGCTTGCCACGTGGCATTTTCTACTTCATGTTGTCTTTGTACCTTCATTATCACATTTAATCCCTGCATTATTGATTATCACCATTTCTGTTGAGGACACTCCTACTTGCTAATCTTGAATACAAGTATCTTTGATTCTCTTAATCTATTTCATTCCTGAGTTTCCTGTTCCTGAATTTAAAGAGTGAATTATGGACACATGTAAATAAGATTCTCTTATTATATGTATCTGACTCATCCTCTAACCAAATCATATCTGGAGAAGAGAGATTTTCTCTTTTAAACATTTGTTTTTCTTATTATATAGTAGTGCATACACATAGTGGAAAATGTAGAAAACATATAAAGTAAGAAAATTACAGCCATACATTATCTAAACACCAAAGGACAATGCTATGTCATTTGGGGCATTTAACTATTTTTCTTAATATTTTATCATAAAATTTCCCTAGGAAAGTTGCTTAACCCTGGAATTGTACTAGCCTTTTGTCCAGTACAGAATAACATTCCCAGAAATGACCCCAACATCAAAATAGTATGTGAGGCTGGGAAGGCCACAGGGCACTCAGCTTATTCTCTGAGTCCTACAAAGAATGCTGTTAATTCACTGATTTTACACATTCGATGCCTGTGAGTCACTCACTCACTCAGCTGGCTCGGACTGAGACCTACTTTATACCAGTGCCAATCCAAGTGCTGGGGAGACCCCAGAGGGAGCCTGGATCACGGCATCACTTTCCTTCATTTGCTCCCAGAATCCTACTCAAGAACCCCACATGGGATTGGGGGGGTGGAGGCAGGTGAGATATGGTGAAATTCATTTCATTATGTTCCTTTAGACATATTCAAATAGCATGAAAATAGTAGCTAATTTTGATAAGTTTTCTTTTCCCTTCCTATGTATTTTTGAGAATGGGTATAGTTTTGGTGCAGCAAGAGTAATTGATAGATCTTTGGTATGGTAGGATTTTATATGAAAAATTAAGAAGGAAACTGCACTTATACAAAGAGAAGAGGCAGTGAGGAAAAAACAAGCCACCCTTGAACTTGGCTACAATTCAGAATTCCTGGTTTTCAAAAGAGGGAAACAAAATTCAAAATAAATTCCCTAAATATTTTAGCCCATAGTAGAAATACATGGAGGCAAAGTTCAGCTCACTGGAACCTAGAACAATGTGCTTATTTAAGCGAAGGTATAAACAGACCACAGATACTATAATGCATCCTTTACTTTAAACTAGTTCATGTGAGCAAGTTTCATTTCACATGAATTGCTCAGTACCAGTTTCGGAAATATATCCTCCTTGATTGGTAAAAATAGCTCACAGATAACCAGATTCAACAAAATTTATTGTTAAATAATTTACTTATTTCCTTCAGGAAATGCTTTTGAGTAATCTGAGTTAAGTATTTCCTCTATCTGCTGTATTTCTTTTCACAGAGAAAAGTAGTATTATTTGCACATGACCTACTTTTACTTCTCTGGAAATATCTGACTGTGAGCTCAGGGTACGGATTGTCTACTGCACAGTAGGGAAAAAGAAGATTCATTTCACAGCGAAGATCAGAATCTTTTTTTGAGGGGCGTGGTGAGCTGGGGGACAAGGGAAATGCCTTTGTTTCAAGACAGACCCCAGTAATCCATACTGAAGCTGAAAGATGAAGCCATTATGAAGAAATGTGGAAGGACACACTGACACGCAAAGGTGTTCACTCTGCAAAAACAGAAAGAAAGAAAGAAAGAAAGAAAAAATAATTTAACTGCCCTATAAAGAGAATGGACAGAAACTTGGTAATAAGCTAGAGAGAAGGAAGGTTAGTGAAGGGAGGAGAAACAATGAAAGGGAACTTGGATGCGGTGGGCAGAAGAGCAGGTTTCTGGAGCCTACAATGAAGGATGATAAGAAAAAATAAAGTTTAAAAAAGTTACAAAGTTTAAAATAGTTTAAAAATTAAAAAGCAAAGTTAAAAAAATAAATATTTTTATAGTGGCATGGAAGATTTTAAAATGATGGAGGTTTTTTATTTCAAAATTCAAGTTGTTTGAATTTCTCCCCCATTCTCCAAACAACAGTAAGACCTGCTTGTGTAAGTGGTTTTGGGGGACACCACAGAGAGGGGCGAGCTCTGCAGTTAGGTTGGCCAGGAGCAGAATGCTGGTGTGGAAGGCAAGACAGAAGAGAGTTCAACAGTTTCATGAAAACAGAAACTCAAAGCCAGAAATTATCTTAAAATGGTTAGTGTGGTAGGCAGAAAAATGTTCCCCCCCAATATGTCTATGTCCTTATCCCCAGAACATAGGAAGAGGTCAGATTCCCTGGCAAAGGGGGCCTATGGTTGCAGATGTGGTTAAGGTTGCTAACCAGTTGACTCTAAGAGAGACCAGCTGGATTATAGATTTGGGCCCAGTGTAATCACCAGGGTCGTTAAAGGAGGAAGAAAGAGGCAGAAGAGGGGAGAGAGGAGAGGAGATCTGACCACAGGTTCAGAGTCAGAGGCACACAACCATGCTGACCTTGAGAATGAGAAAAGAGGTCACAGGCCAAGAGACGCAGGTGGTCTCTGGAATCCAGAAAAGTCAGATACAGGTTCCCCTGAGGCCTTCAGAAAGAGCCGTGCCAACACTTTGACTTCAGCAGGCTTCTGCATTCAAGAAAACTACAAGTTTAAATTTGCGTTGTTTAGTAGAGACTTTTTCTTTTCTCTTCCTACTACCATGACGTTTGGGGATACTTGTTACAACAGCAACAGAAAGTGAATAGAGTAAGCTCCTTGAAATGTTCAGAAATTGCAGATAACACTGGACTGTCCACTTTGATGTGGGATTGGGCTTATGTGAAAATCAAAAGGACAGTGTGACCTTTGCTAACATCTGCTTTTCTCATTTTAGGAAGAGAACAGTAAGTCAAAACCTCTGTTGTTATTATTTTAGACAAGTGTCTCTTAAAACTTTATGTAACCCTGTGCCTTAGGACCCTAAGAGAGTCTCTTCTTAGAAGAACATGGATTCAGAGAGATAGTGTCTTACATCTGAGTCCCACAGTGGTCTCTTATTGGCAATGAGAGCTTGGGCATATCAGTTACCCTCTTTAAGCCACAGGATCTTCATTTGCAAAAGGAAGATAAGAATAAGGATTGTTTGGGTGATTAACTTGTACACACACACACACACACACACACACACACACATACATATATGTACAACATTTAATACAGTGACTAGCACATACTAGGCACTCAACAAATTCCTGTTATGGATTTTTAAATGCATATATAAAAGGAGGAGAAATTTGCAGGAAATTGTGGGAAAACTAAGTTCATGGCCCCAAAAAGGGCCATCTCTCAATGGGCTCTGATCAGTCAGTCCCCAGTGGTGGGCTAATAAGCAGAGACTATAGCACTTGGGGATTTATGTTAAACATAAAAAGGAAGGTATTTAAACATAATTATTAAACATCAGGTACGTTTATACTTTTGGCTGGATCATCTTATCTGGAGAGATTTAATAAGCAGAGAGTCTCCACTGTTCTAGAGATGGGCATGCAGGAAAATGATGTGGGTGGGTGGGCCATTCTCACCCACCCAAGATCACATGACTGAGTACTCATGGAATTAACACCTCTTGTATGTTATTACAGATGGGCTGTCCTCCCATGATTATTGTCAGCTGTGTCATCAGTTCAAGGAGACATCACATGGGTCACACTGGAATATTAGAAAGAAAATCTCATTTAAATTTTAGATAGCTCTAACATGAAATAAAGTCATTATTTTATGCCTAAAAAAATCTAAGGAGCAGAGAGTAAAGACACTCTTCATTGGGCAACTAAGAGAAAACCTGAAACAGGTTAGATTGTCAGAACACAAAGCTGTATTCACACCTCTTCATTTCTGTATTTTTACAGCCAATACACCAGATCTCATGGATAAGTCACAAATCTGCCCTTAAAGAATGTGATGTAGAAACACGTGGAGTAGTAGTTGACAAAATGGAACAAGAACACCTTCATGGCTGGGTTGTTCTCATAGTCAGTCTGGTCCTTGGGAGCTCTGCAGCTAGAATAAAGAAAAGGTAAGTCTGTAAAACTGTGAACGGCTTTGAGACCCTAATCAAAGCCACGGACACATGAGTTAACACATTTAATATGTGTGTGTGTGTGTATATATATATATATATATACATATATACACACATACACACACACAATTCACACTGTTTTCATACCAGCTGTTTTGAATTTCTTAACATATCCACTATGTTAATTCCAACTGTACACACTGTTGTAAGAGTTTCTCCCACTAAGAAAGTGATATCCCACAAGGCAAAAAAAAAAAAAGTCACCTGTTCCTTAAAATTTATAAGCACAACAGTATCCAATGGGAAAGAACTGTCCTCTGTTAGGTGTAATTTGAAAGAAAGCTACTTCTAAACATCCTGCTAGATAATATTCTCTTGTCTCCCTGAAAGGCAGTAAGGTAGGACTATTGAAGAAGACAAACAAAACACGGGGCAACTTGCTAGAAGCATTTGGGGAACATAAAACGGGTCATCCTCCTAGTTCAGAATTTGAATTGGTCTTAGTATTTTCAGAAGATGACCACTGAGCAGACCACTGGGAGGACCACCCAGCCACATGCAATGTGTTGGAAGCACTTAACTTAGGCCGCTAAGCCGCTGGGTGGGATACAAGCCAGAGAGAAGAAACATTTATTATAGAAGCTGCAGCTGATGAGAATGGAGTTACACTAACAGGAACAGCATGGGGGGAAGACACATAACAGTGTGATTACTTGTCCTCTCCGTAACGCGCAAGCAAATCTGCCACTGGAACCACGACCCTCTTCCACTTATTTGCAATACAGAGACTATTTACTTTCAACAACAGGGTACATTATCTAATGTAATTGAAATTATTATTAAGCACTGACATATTTACACAGAGCTTGGACATTCTAAAGCTTCCTTTGTCCCTTTTACTAATGCAAAAATGGAGCTAATTCACTTCTCATATAGGCTAGAGAAAATAGGTTTGCAGTTGAAGTTAACTAAAGACTGTAATGTACTGCAATTGAAGTGCCTAAAAGATAGTCTCTGTTTTGACCTGGTTCTAAAACTGGTGTAGAAATTATCTCAGCTGCAGGAGGAGCTTACCAGAGTCAGTCATCATGATTGCCACTTTCTCATATATGGCGTTCAGGGTCACCATGATGATAAAACTGATATGGGAAGCAGTGATGGGCGTGGCCCACCTGCACAGTCAGGTACTTTTGGATTGGGTCTGTTCCATTCAGGTTCTTGGGAAGTTTTGCAGGAAATACAATGAACACTGAAAGTCCGTAGACAATGATCCCAATAACTGAAACAATGGTTAACAGGACCTGACAACCCAAGAACCCAGCAGCATGAGACTCACTAATGATCGTATTTTTACACAGAAAACTTGCCCCCAACCCAGCTTAAACAGAAAACATGCATGTGTTGTAAACTTCACATAAACGTGAGAAGTGATATAAATCGCACGTAAATGCCATAAGAGACGTGAATATCAGTCATGTTAAATTTTAGGGGAGGAGGAATGAAAGATGTCAAAAAGAATGAGTGCATCCACTAATGTAACACGCTGGCAGCAGGAGCAGCTGTGTGCAGGGCATAGGGAATATATGGGAACTCCACTTTCTGTGAATTTTTCTGTAAACCTAAAACTGCACTAAAGAAGGAAGCCTGTTAAGTATATTTTAATGGGTGAAAATGGGGTAACTGGTGGCATGATCTTTTGGAGGGAAGTCTGTGATAGCAGAACAAATGAAAGTAGCCCTTCTACATCTGTAGAATTACTTAGGTTATGAACTAGTTGTAACCCATGAAGGGGATATGCTTCCTTTCAAGGGAGAACCTATCACTGATTCAGGGGTCAGCAGGTGCTAGCTGTCGTCTTCATTCTGAATAGGACCAGTGAAGCTGTGGACATGCCCTGAGGGAAATAGTGGGAGTGACAGCAGGTCTCTGCTGATGAAAGCTTCACATGCTTTTCATACTCCTTGAGATCTTGAAATGGCAGGTATTCCTACTCCCTGCATTTGCACAAGATTCATGTCCCTAATCCACAGTAGTTTTGACTGTGTGGACCCAAGGGCAGCGGGGGTGTCTGAAGCAAAATTTGCACGTGGCTAATAGGGTTTCAGTTCCTCACTAGGCAGGTTTTTTTTCTGGCCACTGAAGAATGAACATTAAAGATCCCATTTTTAAACAGTTTTCCTTCCATCTACCTTCTTGGTCATAGTCCAGAAGCATGTACTCAGTGTCCCTGGCTGCTCCTGATGGGTGCCCCAGACAGAAAGCTACAAAGAATGTGAATTTCAGGACTAAGTGAACCACATCATGTTATTTACAGTAATAGCAGGCGGCTGGCTTGCACCTGCATGGGAGAGCAGAGGGAGTGTTTACAAGCCCCTCCTGGAGCCACACTCCTGCATCTGGATCCCAGCTCTGATGCTAGCTGTGGGGCCTTGTGCAAATTTCTTAACCTCTAGGGGCTTCAATCTCCTCACCCATATAATGGGGAGATAATAATAGCAATTTATAGGACTATTGTGATGAGTCAATTATTTACTAATTGTGAAAACAATTGGAACATTAACCGCAGGCATGTGAAAAACTCTACCTAAGTATAAGCTATGAATATGGTGACCAAAGTCTTAAAAAGGTGTTTTTTCTTAGTTTTTAAGCCATCAGTTTGTAGAGAAAGCATTTTATTTTCTCCTCTACTCTCTTTCATCATCCTTTTCTTCACAGTTAAGTCTTCATGCTTGTGAAAGGAATAACTTTTTGGTGTGTTTGTGATTAAATGTGAAAATTAGTTAAGGCTGAGAAAAATGTATTATAGAAGGTATATTAAGCCTTCCTCTCTTGTACAGCTCATATAGGCCATTTAAATAGTATGCATTTTTTAAAAGTCTCCATAGTAATTTTTTAATTATGTATTAAGTAAACATAATAGTTAAGAATGCGTAAATACTTACTATTGCTTCAGCACACATCTATTTTTCAAAATCCTCACAATCACCCTGTGGGGAAGGTAATATTATATCTCTTTTACAGATGTGGAAATAGAGCCACATGGAGATGTTGCAATTTGCCCCAAATGAAGCAACTATTAAGTGAAAGTACTGAAATACTCAAAGAGCCCAAAGACACACTAACTGTATAGCACTGTCTCCTACATGGTCTGTAAAATCAATTCTAATTCATTTCAGAACTTTTACAAACTTGACACATTTCCATTTTTCTTCCAAGCACTTAATGGGTTCACTATTTCTTAAGAAACAGGAAAGCTTTCCGTTCTCCTTCCTCAAGTTTCTTCTTATTTATCATCTTTTCTGATCATAAATTTAACATTTGCTCATTAAAGAAAATTTGAAAGTACTCAGTAGTGGACAGAACTGCTGTCCTGGATCTGTCCCCAGTCTTAGAAGAGGACCCAGAACTTGCTTTAGGATAAATAACCTCCCTTTTGTTTTTAGTCCTGTGATTTAACCTCGATTGACCCACTCTTTCTGAAGCACCAGAAGTAGATCTCAGTTGGTTTAAGACAAATAATACCCCTCATTGTATTGGCCTTGCACATGATTGGAGAATTGGCAAATAACCCAGGAAGAGCCACTATTATGTGAGGAGATACATGCTGGTGCCCATGTGAAACATAAGCTTCTTCTATCAAGAGAGGAAGCTGCCAAAAGAGACCTGTCTTGGTTTGGATGGATGATCTGGGATACTGCGTGCCTAGAAGCATCATGCTGAGACATCTTTGGACACAGAATGAAGACAGGACAAAAGCAGCCCTTGACATCATCTGGGCTAGAGTATCTCTCCTTGACTGAAGCCAGACCTCAGACCTGAGGTTTTCATTTACAGGAACCAATAAATCCCATGGATCCCCATTTCTTGGTTGTTGTTTAAACACATTGGAGATTGATTTTGTCACCTACAATCAAAAGACTCCAACTCTGAAAATGAATAAAAAATAAAATAAGAATAATGCTTCAACCTATAGACATAATTCCTTCAGAATGGTGCATTGTTTGTATATTACAAATCATTTTATATATTAATTTAATTCTCCAATCTATCATAAGCGCAACACTTTGACATGTCATAAAATATTTTCATGGACACACTTTTTCATGACTGCATACTATTCTACTTTGTGAAGAGTTGGAAGAATATTTTGGCTGAGATTTTATATATATATATACACATATAAAAGTATGTCTGTGACTTGCATCCATACTGACTTTTCCCTGCCATTTTGAAATAATTCCTGATTAAAAGTTTTTCAAAGCTGAATTAGTGGATTAAAACATATGAATATTTTTGACTCTTAATATCAACTGCCAGACTGCTTTCTAAGAAGGCTTGAGGAGTACACCAGAAATTAACACAGCATTGTAAATCAACCATACTTCACAAAAATTATCCAGTAACCTAGGCATGGGATTGGTGATCACTGGCAATTCATCCTCATAAACAGAGTTGTGTCACTTGAGAAGTGGAAAACTATTTCATTTTGATGTGCACTGAGTGAATTACCATTGAAGTGTGACATCTATTTTTTCTTTTGCGAATGTGTGTTCATCTTCTCTGCCTTCTACGCTTCTGAGATATTTTGATGTTACCTTTGAAGTGATCTGAACTCTCTATGTATTGAAGGAATTAGCCCCTTGTCGGATTTGTAAGCAAATAACATTCTCTGGTGTTTTGTTTAAAATTAGGATGCTCTGATGCATGGAAATCTTTGTATAATTTCCTCTGATACTTACTGTCCATCTAGAGGTTGTATACTCATCCATATTTATTTGTAGTTTTTTTTCTAATTGTGTTACTTTTTAAATGTTTCTGGAATTTATCACAATATATGGTTCACTGTATGATTTCAATCTTTTCTTTTCCCCCAAGTAGCTAACAAGTGTTTCATTCACTGAATAACCTTTATTTATCTCCCTGATTTGTAATGCCTTCCATCTCTTATATTAAATTATTATTGATATCAGAGCCCATATCTGGACTTCCTGCCTTATTTTATAATCTGGCTATTCTTGAACTAGTAAAACTCTCATTATCTTATTAATTTTTATATTACTAATATGATTTTATTCACAATAAACCCAAATCAATTTTATAACTTCTGATATTTTGGAGATATGATCTTTTAATCTAGAATCATGTGATTAAAGCACCTTTTATATCTTTCAGTAGTTTTTACTTTTATTTTTTGATAGTTCCTACTATCCTTTTGTTAGGCTATTCTTAGACATTTTACCTAGGTTGTTACACTTGGAAAATTTTAGAAATTTAATGCCTCCATCTGGTCTCTTAATCAGACCCTGGAGAATCCTAAACCACTGATCTGATTTGAACAAATGAGGTGAAAAGAATTGGGGGAAGCACTGTGAGCAGAAGAGACTGTGGAACCTCCAGAGCGGCGCCCTGCATTGGCTCAGATGTTCTCTGGAAAAAGTTTCCTCTATGAGACTACATAGTTCCCAGCTTGACTTTCAGATTTCTCAGCATTTCACATTAGATTTTAAAAGTCTGTGGCAGGTTCTTACCCAGAAAAAGAGCACTTGCGCAAAGGGTTATATGTATACACTTTCCCCAGGTGGTAAAGGGAACACGCTCTTCTTCCTAATTAAAAAAACAAGTTTAGTCAATCAAGGGATTACACCAATGAAATGATATTTCTCCTAACTGGTCAGTAAATCCTAAACATAATATAAAAAAAAATTTCAGACATAGCCTCCTTGTTTGTAAATGCATGGGTTTTTTCCTGTTTTTTTTCCTTTTCTTTTCTGTTAACGATGTCAAACACACAACAAAATATGTACAGTGTTCGTTTTAATACTATTTTTTGAAAATGCACATGTGAACAGTAAACTGTTTCCCTGCCATGGTCTGAGCACCTGATGAGGCCAAGATTTAAAGCTCTATTCCTTAGCTTGCCTTTGATTTCAGAAGTGAAGGTAGTGACAGCTTAGGGTCTGTGCAGGACAGAAAGAATCACAGTTGTCTGCAGCTAACTGGTGTCCACTGTGTGTTTCTTGGTTGAGATTTATGTGTTAATTAGCTACAACTATGAAGTTTAAGAGTTTCCATTTTAGAGTTTATATTTAGAATTTTTTAAGAGATGAAATCAGCAAGAATCAAGATTTAACTGGATTATAAAACCAGATATAGTATAATAATAGCTGTAACTAAGTACATGGCCCTTCCTCTGTGCCAGGAAGCCTTCCAAGTAGATTCTATACATTACTTCGACCCGTCCTTACCACTGTCATGAAGAAGCAACTCTCTTATTCTTATTTTATAGGAAACTATGGCACAGAGAAGTTAAGTTGTCCAAGATCACTCAGGAAGCAAGCTGCTGTGTTCAAATATGAATTTAGGCAACTTCATTCACAAGATCTCACTACCACAACGCTGGCCTCTCTAAACAATGGAGCATGCTTTCTCAAGTAAAGTAAAATACTTCAAATAAAAAACTAAAAAAAAATAAGGCAATTTTTTAAATAAGGAAGAATGATAAAGTTAAATGAGTCTTCATCTTCAATTTTTCAACAAGCATGTCCCAATGAAAATTTAAACTTATTAGCTTGCAAAATTAAATTTAAACTTGGCAGTTTAAATGACCAAAAAACTTCTCTTCAGTATTTTTTGTATGCTGCCAATATGATAAGTTTTTGTTTTTCAGGACTCAAAAGCATTATGAACATCTAATTTTGTCTAAGATTCAGCTTTCATCTCTGAATGTACAGTCTTTCACCAACATATGCTTTTACCCCCATCTTCAGTTGTAAACAATGGGAACTATTCATAATGGGGATTATTAGAAGCTTATTACATTGTAAAAGACAAATGTCACTTTCTATTGGTAGCTGAACCTCATTTTTTTCCATTTATAAAAAGAGGAGTTTGACCTGCTCCCTCCATATCTTTTCAGTGCCAACATTCTGTAGATCTGTGATTCAATTTATTAAATCTATATTTGGAGACATTTTCAGATACTCCTAGTAAAAGCATTTTTTTCCCAAGAGTTATTCATTCTCACAACCTACTGTCCTGCTGCTGCTGACTGCAAGCACCATCAGCTCTAAATTATCTCAGCTGATGGAAAGAAGCAATAATACAAATGACTCAAAAATCATCTTTTCATAGCTCTGGAATGTTGATACAAAGATATACAGTTTTATTTTTTTAATTTTGCAGCAGGAGTGGCAGCAATAAATTTACATTTCCAGTTATGTAAAATGACTAGCTCAAACACTGCTCAAACACTGATGGCACCTCAACAAATGTTTCCCTGCTTCTTCTACCCTTTCTCTGACTTTAGGATGAGAGCCATGCTGCTTTGTGCACATCCCAGTAGGAAGGGGGAGCAGTGACCGGGACTTAGTTCAAGACAAAGGGGCACCTAGTCTATGATGAAAAGGAGGCCACAATAATGAAGGCGCATTTAAAAAAATGGGAGTCAACTATAAAAACCAATTTGTCTTTCCTTCTACATCTATGTCATTGCAGCTAATTTATATTTTGCATTTTTTATTGGTGTCATGAAAGGATACAAATCAATGCCTCTTTTCATATACACTTATACCAGTCTTTTTCTTTTCCCCCTTTTTACTGTTATTATGAAGGAAGGACCTCACTTCTCTTCTGTGTCCACCATTCCAGGCAGTGCTCCTTCAACTTGGCTGCACATTAGAATAACCAGAGGAGCTTTAAAAACTTCCCTATGCCAGAATGCGCCCCCAGGCCACTAAGTACAATCAGAGTTTGCAGTGATGGAACCCAGGCACCAACATTTTTTAAGGTCCCCTGGTGATTCCAACACGCAGCCAAGGCTGACAAGTCCAGAAGTAAACAGAATAAAGTGCATCTAAACAGCGCCCGCTTTTCCTGGGTAATCTCATCTATCTCCACGTGGGGACACCTCGCCTCCTATTCTGGCCAGACTTGTTCTTCCTGCTCAACCGTCTCCCATTTGTACTCAAGTTCTGCCTGGCACCGCTTCCAGAACTCCAAAAGTAAGGTGACTAACAGAGAGACAGAACAGCAGAATGTGGATCTTCAGTGATGCCTGATGCTTCAGAAATCTGTACTTAATATTTATTACACTTAACACTTTGGTAAATGGTTAATAAAATCACATTTTATTTATAGGCGATACTAAAGAAAAAAATGAGTTAATACCTTTTGTTTAAGAAAAAAGAAAATGTAGATAATTTATTGAACGTTTGGAAACAGACTAGCTCTCTAGCTCAAGGGAAAGGTATTAACGTGATGGTCAGAGGCAGGTGACTGTATCTGATGCTAAAGTACCTGCTACCAGCACATTATGCCCACTAAAAACACAAATATCGGGGGGAAGGGTGGGTATAGCTCAGTGATAGAGCACGTGCTAAGCATGTACAAGGTCCTGGGTTCAAGCCCCATTACCTCCATTAAAAAAAAAGTAAAAAAAAAGCACAAGTAACTGTCACAATTTAAAAGCACTGCACGGTTCACCATCCAAGCCTTCTCCTCACATCCCTCTGTCTCTTCTGTCCGAAGGACCTGAGGGTGGGGAAGGGGATGAGAATGCTTTAGTAGCCCCTGCATTTCTATTTTCCACCACCCCAGTCACACAAACTTAAAATAATATTCTTAAATATGGAAAACTGCCATTTTTCTCAATCATCGGTAATGTAATTTTTAGAAATCGTCATTGTGTTTTAAGACTCGTAACTTTAAATAGTAGACAAAAACAACATGAAATGTTAATTGAAAATGTGGCTTCAGGGTGAATCCCCTAAGCCCTTCTTCCCACCAGACTGTTACCCCTAGGCCCCAACTCTAGAGAAATTGCAGAATAACCACTGTGTCCTCCACCATTGTACCTGAGTCTCTACAATGCTCTGAGAATAAAGAGGAAAAAGACACAGTCCCTGCTTCCGGGAGCTCCTAGGTGCACAGGACTCATTGTGAAATGATGGCTGAGGAGGCGTGTTAAGAGG
This sequence comes from Vicugna pacos, assembly GCF_048564905.1. Taxonomy (NCBI): domain Eukaryota; kingdom Metazoa; phylum Chordata; class Mammalia; order Artiodactyla; family Camelidae; genus Vicugna; species Vicugna pacos. Next base: position 653,351 of record NW_027328796.1, read on the forward strand.
GCTTGGATAACAGTCAGCAGAGGGTGCTCGGGGCAGGGAGCCGGAACTGTAGCCAAGGCTCTCCCAGAGGAGAGAACCACTGTGGTGAGCTCTGAGATGCCCTAGAATTGATCAGGTGAACTTATAATGTTAAGGCCATTTCTCCCTGGGGAGCTGCACATGCAAAGGAGGGAGGCCAAAGAGAGCCAGGTCCCTTCCAGGAACTGCAAATAGTCTAGAAGCGAGCACAGGGTGTGGGAGGCAGGTGAGGCAACCAGGTGGAGAGATCACAGGGGCACATCACAAAGGACTCTGTGTGCCTCCAAGGTAGAGGAGACATGCAAAGTGATCTAGAAAGAGACAAGATAGAGGCAGGGAGGACTATTGGCAGGTTCATGTGAAGGCCTGCTGAGGCCCTGCCAGGAGGAGAGAGAAGAAAACATTTCAGCAGGTGGACGGATTGGCCACAGGTGTGATGGAAGGGCAGGAAGAGGTCAAAGATGCCGGCCAGCTTTCTGGCTTTGGCAGTGTCTAAATTATAGTGCCATTCCCTGAAATAAGAAGGGCAAGAACCTCCTAGAGGAAAACATAGGCAAAACATTATCTGACATACATTTCAAAAATTTTCTCCTAGAAGAAATAAAAGCAAGAATAAACAAATGGGACCTAATGAAACTTACAAGCTTCTTCAGAGCAAAGGAAACCAGAAATAAAACAAGAAGAAAACCTACGGAATGGGAGAAAATTTTTGCAAGTGAAACCGACAAAGGCTTGATCTCCAAAATATATAAGCAGCTCATACAACTCAATAAGAGAAAAATAAACAACCCAATCCAAAAGTGGGCAGAAGACCTAAACAAGCAATTCTCCAAGGAAGACATTCAAATGATCAAAAAGCACATGAAAAAATGCTCAATATCACTAATCATCAGAGAAATGCAAATCAAAACTACAATGAGGTATCACCTCACACCAGTCAGAATGGCCGTCATTCAAAAATCCACAAATGACAAATGCTGGAGAGGCTGTGGAGAAAGGGGGACCCTCCTACACTGCTGGTGGGAATGCAGTTTGGTGCAGCCACTGTGGAAAACAGTGTGGAGATTCCTCAAAAGACTAGGAATAGACTTACCATATGACCCAGGAATTCTGCTCCTGGGCTTGAATCCAGAAGGAAATCTACTTCAGGATGACACCTGCACTCCAATGTTCATAGCAGCACTATTTACAATAGCCAAAACATGGAAACAGCCTAAATGTCCATCAACAGGTGACTGGATAAAGAAGATGTGGTATATTTATACAATGGAATACTACTCAGCCATAAAAACCGACAACATAATATCATTTGCAGCAACATGGATGCTCCTGGAGAATGTCATTCTAAGTGAAGTAAGCCAGAAAGAGAAAGAAAAATACCATATGAGATCGCTATTATGTGGAATCTAAAAAACAAAAACAAACAAACAAACAAAAACAAAGCATAAATACAGGACAGAAATAGACTCATGGACAGAGAATACAGACTTGTGTTTACCAGGGGGTTAGACGGTGGAAAGGGATAGACTGGGATTTCAAAATTGTAGACTAGATAAACGACATTACACTGTATAGCACAGGGAAATATACACAAAATGTTATGATAAATCACAGAGAAAAATTGTGCCAATGAGTGTGTATATGTCCATGAATGACTGAAAAATTGTGCTGAACACTGGAATTTGACACAACATTGTAAAATGATTATAAATGAATAAAAAATGTTAAAAAAAAAAGAAGGGCAGGAAGAGGGGCAAGTCATGAGAGGAGACAACTGATTCAGTTCTGGCTGAGTTCCTGTGGGCTCCAGGAGAGATGTGCAGTAGGAAAATAAAACTCTAGAAATCGGGAGAAAGTTCTAGGCTGAGCCAAGTAGTTTTACTGTTTCAAGAGGCTAATGGGTGTGAGTGGACAAGCTCACAAGAAGTGTATAGGGATAGCTCTCACCCTCCTGCATATGGGATGCATTTGGGAGCCTTTAAAAAATAGTGCACCACAGCCTGGAGTGGGGCCTTTGTACTGTTTATTATTTTTTAAATACTTCTTTTCTTTTTGTGGGGAGTATTGAGCATTATTTATTTTAATGGAGGTACTGGGAATTGAACCCAGGACCTCTTGCATGCTAAGCACGTGCTCTACCACTGAGCCGTACCCTCCCCACATTTTTTTGTTTTTAGACACTAGCTCTACCGAGCAGTCAGGGTTGAGAATCAACCTGCAGAGAGCAGAGAGCCTTGGGGTTAGAGAACAAGGAGAAGCTGCCCAGAGCCCTGTAGACCCCACCAGGGGCAGCCGGAGACGCAGGGAGCCTCAGAAGTGCTGTGAGGAATGTGAACTCAACACTCCCCAATGGCAAAGATGACAAACATGTTTCAAGCACCCACTTCCCAGCAGTGTTTGTTCTGACTTTACTAGTTTTCCAGTAATACTGAGTGAGAATAGAAATTATCTGGACACAGGGATCAAATTCAAATGCTGATTATGACCATTATTAGCTGCGTGATTACTGATTAAAAGTTACTCGTCTGCCACGTGTAAAACGGGGGACCAAGCACCGTGCTTGTGGGCTGATGTGAGCGTAATGAAATGACATCTATAAAGGCGCTCCTGACTCTCAGAAGTAATTGCTACTATTGTCCCCAACTGGGACACCAAGAAACAGAGGCACAGAAAGCTTCAAACATTTGCCCAAGATGAGGGTTGAGGTCAGGAATCAAGCCAATGACTTCTTGGATCCAGAGCCCAGGATCTTCTTACGAACAACATGGCACTGCCCAGGCTCCCTGCTCCAAAACCAGCCTCCCTTTGGCTCAGTTCCATGGCATCTGCGCTGCACAGATGTCCTCACTGCCTGCCTGCCCTCCCGGTGTCTGACCCCGGCACTCCTCCCTCTGCCCCACATAGCGCTTCCTTGGGCACACCATCGCTCACGAGGCCATTGTTGTGGCTACTCGGATGTTTACACGGAAACGCAGGTGGCAGCCCAGCTTTTTGCTATACATGCTGCTGTCAGTGGAGGCAAAGAGCTCACAGTTGGTGGGGGAGGCCACTTGTGGTCTCCTCCTTGGCTGGAGAGCTGGATGAAATCCAGTTTCCCTTTGCAACTTAGGCATCCAGCATGAGAGATATGTAAGGCCATCTGGCCTCTCAACATAGAAATGATGCCCCTGCAGTCGTTCTTAACATTGTAATCTCCTGGCTCCACCAGGGAGCAGAGGCCATGGCCTGTTGTCCACCAAGTTTTGTTTCCTTGCACGACAGCTACAATGGGGTGAGTTAACACCGGACCAGAAATTCTACAAAGCCCTCGTGTACTATTTCCTGACACTTGCAGGTCACCAAAATACCCCAGATCCTCCAAGTAAACCACTAGTAAGAGGAACTGAGCTGGCTCGTCTCTCAGACCCCTGAGGGCAGGACTGATTTGGCCTCTCCTGCTCTCGGGATGATCCGTTCTCCTTCTGTGTGCCCTACCCCGAGTGAAAGGGACTGTTCCTTGTTTATGGGCTAGGGAGTATTTGTGGCTGTCTGATCAGAATCTTCAAAAGTAGAGCTCTTGGTGAGGGTGGAAGCATGGCACCCACGTCTCATGAGCTCAGCTACTCAACAGCCTCATCTAGCTAAGACTGTAGCCAAAACCAGGGGTCCATGCTGTTGAGTGTTGGGTCTGGAGAGCAATGCCTTCGCCACTGAGAAGCTGCCCCACCACTTTTGACCTTGTCCCCATTGAGAGGGAGGTGACACATCCATGGGATGAAAGCCACGAGGGCACTAGGTGACTGTGGACCAAGCTGTGACTGGCCGGTCCTGCCCCCCCATGTGACCCATGTTAGCCTCAAGTGCAGAAAATCCCCAAAAAGACCCCTGCTTGAGTGAATGGGTCACATATAAGCCAACTGTTCTCGAGCCGCCTAAGAAGCAACACAGTATATACAGTGAGCCACCCACTCACTGAAGTCCCCAAGGCTCACAGCTCCCTAATGTGACACCAGGTAATCCCAGCAAACAGAAGACCCTTACTTTATAATTGACTTGAGAATTCTACTACCAACACTGCCTTCCACCTTCCACTTATAAAGTTCTTTCCACTCTGTCCCCTGCTCTGCAATTGTGCAATCAGTCCAGAGCTCCTTCATGAGACAGGAGGGAAGGGGGCAGGGCACAGCCATTAAAAGACTGGCACAGCCATTAGCACCGAGACGGTGGAAAAGTCAACTCCCAGTAGAACTTGAGCTTCAATACACACTCACTGAAATACAGCAGGATGCTAAATGGCACTCCTACAGGTGCCAGGACAGGTTCAAGGCTGACCATGAAAGGTCAAAGGGTGAGTGGTGGCCCAATTTCTGGTAATCGCAACACCTTCCCCAAAGTGGTTGGAATATTCCTCCCACTTATTAGCATATGAAGATACTGAGTGCATAAAAACTAACAACCACACCTCGTGGCTGCTCTCTCTGCTGAGGGAGACAGCCCACACTATGTCTGTGGAGTGTGTATCTACTTTTCCTTTAAACTGGAGCACCCAACCCTCACGCCTCATGGCCTTTCTGTTGCCTTCTGAAACAGCCCACTCTGTCTGTGGAGTATATATCTCTCTGAATAAATCTACATTTACTGAATTGTGGCTCTCTCTTGGATTCGTTCCTGTGCAAACCAAGGACCCACACATCACGAGGTGCATCTCAGGGACCCAAATAAGACCTGGGATACGGCCATCCTCTCCCCCACATTTTCCTGTATCATACATTCCTTCCCAAAGGATCTCACCTTGTGCACTCCAAAGTAGACAGCACTCATGTGTCCTGACCTGGATCTGCTTCTGCGTTTATCATTTCTTATGTCCACTAGAACGTCATCTTCATGAGGACAGGGATTTGGTTCTGTTCACAATGAAGCACCAGCACATGACAGGTGCTGGAGAAGTATTAGCTGAATGAATGAGCTGTGGGAAGTCCTGGGAATTCAACCTGGAACTCCTAGCCACTTGGGCCCCAGCTGACTCCAGTTGCTTCCTGCTACTCATGGCTGACCTCTTGCCACCACTCTCTGCTCTGCCATCACCTGAGCCTGGATGAGCTGAGATGAGTACACACCACGGAGAGCATGGTGAATGGTTCACGTTGTTGCAAAACACTCGCCCTCTGACTGCCAGGGGTTACTTAGGATGGACAAACTGAAGGGAGCACCACGTGCACCGCCCTACCCTACAACTCACTTGAAGCACCAGAACTGCACACATGGGAAGCGCTGGCCCTTTCCAACCTAAGGAGAGGGACTATGGATGAGAAGAGGGTCTCTGTCAACTAACAGTCTCTTTAAAAGCCCAGTCTTAGAAAAGCTCTTTAAAGACACTTTTGGTATCTTCCTTGTGTTTCGGTAATCCCTCTAGATTTTGTCATTTTAATCTATGCATCAGAAATACAGATGCTCTTGAAATCTCTATTGATTTTCAATGAAGAAAATCCTCAATTTCCTTCTCTGCTAGGAAAATTACTGCACTTTATATTAAAAAAAAGCAGCTTCCCTTTTCAAACACCTAATTTCACAAGAATCAGTGAAGCAGGACATGAAAATCTCGCTGTGCTTTATCACCTACTGGTGGGCAGGAATGAAATGAATGAGTACTGATCTCATGAGACGGCAAGGCTGGGGCTGTCTTATTCCTGCTACAGATGGAAGGGTCCATATCTGTGAAGGGGAGGAAGGACCAAGGATGAGAAACCAACATTTACTAACCCATTTCTCTTTTTCAGAGTCTCAGACAAAACACTGTGATTTTATAAACAAAACAAGAACATCTGCACCCTTTTAAAAGCACGTTACAACTTTACTACTACACACGGCACTCTGTCATTGACCTAAAGGCGAATGACAGACAAGAAATTTGCAGGGATCTTATTCTGTGCTCATCCCTTTTGGTCTTTGGAAACTCAGGAAGTTTGCCTCCTCTCCCTGAGTGTCGTTTTTCTCATCTTTCAAATGGGAGTGTAACAGTCATTCATTTGCTCAGTGTCCATTCGACAACAGGAGACGGCTTATGAAAACAATAATAAAAAAAAGCAAAACAGCAATTCTGATCTATGCTTCTTCCTCCTCCTCCCTGAACATGAACTTACAGGCTAAAATGGCATCTTTCACTAAATCCCGAACGTAAGGAGCAGTTCTGATAAGGAAGTCACAGGATTGCAGGTGTAACCGAGAAATGACCCAGTGAAAAAGAATGAGTTGCCAGCAAATCCTCAAAACCCGTAAGGGTGCAAACCCTGGGAGTTACAGCCATGGGTGGGAGTTCCTTAGTTCCCCATTTCACAAAGCCGAGAACTTTGCAGGGCCCATGAAAGACACAGATAGCCCAGTAAAACCACACCATGTTTTGGAGTACACCGGGGCCACATCGCTGCTGACCTGCACTGCTGTGTGTCCCAGAGCAAGAGCCCTGGACGGGGGTGACTGTGTTTGAGGCTGGACAAGAACTTCCTGTTCTGTCTCCTTTACTCTCTCTCTTCCTGCAATAAAACAACTGGTAGGACTCTGGTGGGGAGCACTGCACCCACATTCTCTGGGAAAGCACACACCAGACAGCTCTAGCTGATCTGAGAGAGGACTATATATACTCCAAAGTCAGGCAGAAGGCTGCCTGTGGCCTTGGGAATCCAAACTAGCTTGTCCTGTTAATCAGGATATTACACATCTAAAGAAAGTGTGCACCAGATGAAGACGATGCCTTAGACAACATCGGTGGTTATGTCCAGCAGTGTCTAAGGACAAGTCATGCTCTGGTAGACGGGAGCATTTTGGTTGCTTTAAGAGTTTGCTACTGAAGGGCCGGGACATTTCATTGGGACTTGAAACTCCAGACCTCTTTACTCACAAAGGCAGACAAGTTAGGTGAGCCAGGTCAGCCTTTATTCCAACTTCCTAACCAAAAGTCTATGAGGTCGAAAATATATTTCTCAGACACTTCTGCAACAAGGGTTCCAGATGTGGCTTTAAAAATGCCCATCAGAGACTGAGATTTGCATATATTAACTACTATATATAAAAATAGCTAAAAAACTAAATTTCTTCTGTATAGCACAGGGAACAATATTTAATATCTTGTAATAAACTTTAGTAAAAAAATATGAAAAGGAATTCATACATATATATGTGAATATGAAGGACTGGAACATTGCGCTGTACATCAGAAATTGACACATTGTAACTGACTATACTTCAATTAAAAAATATATATATATATTGCCCTTCAGCAGCATCTGAGTGTCACTGAAAGCAGAAACCCAGATGAATGGAGGCAGAGGTGGTTGGAGGAGCTACGTTATTTTGCTGGGGTGGATGCAGCCGGCATGGCAGAGATCTAGAAGGAATGCGCACAACAGCCACTCACTATCTGAAAGTGAGTTAGTTTAACAGCTTTCTGAAATCCTCACCGCCCCTCCTGATGAGCCAAGTGTCTGGCGTTTCTCTGGAAATCACTAGGCGCAGCCTGGAACTCAAAGGTAAAAATTAAAAAGTGCAGTCAAGTAGCAAAGAGACTGGCAGGACACGTTGGACAAAAGTAGGTCAGAGTCAACAAGGAATGGGGAGGGGATAGAACGTGTGTTGAGGACCCTGAATTCAGGGGTGGATTGTCTATGTTGAGTATTCTGAGTCAGTATGATTAGATGGATTGGTGTGGACTATGGACTAAAATGGTGGCCATCGTTCAGATAAGTGTGTGATTTGGAGTATATTTATTTGAGGAGGGGTTTTTTTTCCCCTTCAACATTGATCATTTCTAGGGAGCAGAAAAATATTCTGCCACACAACATATAAGTGGAAAAGAGATGCTATGGGATGATGGTGGTATGAAAAATTTCAGTACTGCAGTTTCAAGCTTTCCTTAATGAGATGCACAGCAGTAGGTACTTAAAATAAAATAAGGTACTTATAATAAAGACATCATCATATGTACATATCATTTAAGATACACATATGGTACTATAAGTGGGCCTGAAATGTGTTCTGCATTCTAAAATCCGATGAAATAAAATCAGTAGGTCAATATGCCTGTCGGCTCTAAAAACATGATGTAGCTCATGATCACAGAAAGCAAGATCAGCTAGGAAATTTGAGATTTGTCGTTTCCAGTGTCAAAGTTAATATTTTTTGCTTTACTTAAAAAGCATTTTTTTAATTAGGTCTGTCAGCATCCATTGGTATATGGGGTTCAGTAGATGTGTTCAGATGTTCCAGACAGTGAATCAGAGCAAAGACTGAGGTTTAGACAGTAGTTAAATGCCTCACCCGTGTGATCAGCATCCACAAACTGCTTTACTGAAAATCCTTAAAAGTGAGAACTTCATTAAAGCAACGATAAGTGAGGGGAAAAAATAGCTACAGACTAGTGGAAGTTTTGTAACGTGTAACAATGACAAAAGGCTATTCATGAGCATATTTTTAAAAACCCCTACACTTTAATAAGAAAAACAACAATCTGACAACAGGTTGTACACTGCTGTAGGAGAATCCATGCAGGTGGACTCTTATGTGAATGGGGCTGGAGCTGTAGAATTAGTTAGTCTTGCAAGTAACTCAGTTAAACACAAATGCAAATGGGATACACTTCTAGACTATCTGAGTAAACATCTTGGAAAACTTACTCCTCTATGAAGCAATGACAATGGCTTTGTAAAATTTGTCAAAATTAACCTCTGTAGAACTCTGGAAATTAAACCAACACTTCCAGCAATTCGGGGAGTCTTTATTTGAGAAAAAAAACCCAGCTAAATCTCCATAAAGACAGTGAGTTTTGAGGCATTGTAACTTGATCTACCCCATCCCTGTATCCTCACCTAAATGGTGGCCTTTATAAGCAATAGTCTCACAATCAAGGTAGGAGCAGAAGTGATTTAAAGTTACCCAAAAAATCCGCCCCCAGAGAGCTGTCACTATGTGACCTGTCACAAACTCATGCTGTGCAAACAGCCTGTCCCCAGAGTGTGTGTGGGAAACAATCAGCAGTGAGTATCTAACATTACAACTGCCTGAGGCAGTGGGACCAGTAGAGGCTAACTACGTGCTGACTAGGAAACTTAGAAGGCAAAATTGATTAATGAGACGTTCTGGGGGTGAAGGTAGGGTTAAAAAGCTCCAAAAAATTCTGAGAATTGTAGAAGGCAATATACATGTGTGGCACATGGCAAGGAAAGATCTGAGAAAATCCTAAGCCTTCAACTCTGGCTGAACTTGAGGTTCTGCATAAGCAAGAACTAAAGGATACGGAAGAGCTGCTGACTGCATGCCGGTGCTGAGGGCATCCCTCAGCACGTGGACACACAGCCACCTGGCAACAGCTCAAACGATTGTCTCCAGGCATTGAAAGAAATCACTGTCCAATCATTACTACAGTGATGACAACTAGGCTTTCTTCACACACACTGATCTCATGGTCATGCATGATAAAGAAAACAGACTTTACAGAATTTGTTCAGGAAAGTAACTAAATAAATAGCAGCAGCAGCAATGACAATGAAAGCAACGATAAACCCTGGAGATGAGGAAAATCAGGCTTTCAGATCTGCCACATTGTAATATTTTAAATGTCCAGCTTTCAACAGAAAATTACAAGATGTACAAAGAAACAGAAAAGTTTGGTCATAACAGACGGGGAAAAAGTAGTCAACAGAAACTCCCTGAGGTAGCCCAGACACTGGACTTACTAGACAAAGACATAAATAAGCAATTACACATATGTTCAAAAAACTAACAGAAACCATGCCTAAAGGATTAAATTATGTGCTCATCTCATTGTACAGAGAATAACAATAAATAAAATTTATAATAAAAACCAACTAGAAATTCTAGAGATACAAATATAATGACTAAAATAAAAACTTCAATAAGTGGTTTCTCTGTAGATATGAACTTGTTGAAGAAAAAGTCAGTTAAATTAAAACTACTGAGATTTCCCTGTCTGTGGAACAGAAAGAAAAATGAATGAAAAAAAAATGAACACTGTGTCAGAGATAGGTGGGACACCATCAACAATACCAATACACACATAATGGGAGCGCCAGAAGGAGGGAGAGAAAAAAAGGGGCAGAAAGAATATATAAAGAAATAATGGCTGAAAACTTCCCAAATTTGATGAAAATATTAATTTGTACATCCCAGCAGCTCAACAAACTCCATGTGGTATAAACTTAGAGACATCTAAAATAGGCACATCAGATTCAGTGTGTCAAAAGACAAGAATAAAGTATCTTGACAGCCGAAAGAGAAAAGTGGCTCAACATATAGAAAGGCTCCTCAGTAAGACAGTTGATTTCTCATCAAAAACCATGGAGACCAGAAGGCAGTGGATGGTATCATCAAAGAGATAAAAGGAAAAGACTGTCACCAAGTATTTTATAGCCAGCAAAATGATTCTTTAAAAAAATTAAAGGAGAAATTAAGACACTCCTACAAAAACAAAATCTGAAAGAATCCATTGCTAGCAGGCCTGCCCTACAAGAAATACTAAGGATAGTCCAGCAGGTGTAAATGAAAGGACACTCGCCTGAAAAATAAAGAGCACTACTACATGAGTAAAAAAATAAAACAGTATAAATCGGGCATTACATGTAAATGTTTTGTTCTATTTGATGTAAAGGACAACTGCATAAAACAATACTTATGAAACTGTGTAGATGAGCTTATAAATGTATAAAGGTGCAATTTGTATGAAAATGACAGCATGAGGAGGGGGAGGGAAAAGACTGATACCAAAGCAAAGTTTTTGTGTACTGTTGAAATTAAGTTGGTATTCATGTGAACTAGATTGCTTTAAAACAAGATGTTAATTTTACTCTCCAGGGCAATGGAAGAGAAGGAGGAGGAGGAAGAGTAGGAGGAGGAGAAGAAAAAGATAAAATAAACAAATTAAAATGGCACACTTGAAAATGCTTACTATGTACAAAAATGTGTAGTAATAGAGGAATGGGAAAAAAAGACATATACAAAGTAGACAGCAGTTGTAACTTCAATCTGATAAGAAATTACATTAATATAAATGAATTAAACATTCTAATCAAAATACTAAAGGCAGAAATAAATGGAATAGACAATAGATGAACAACAGAGAATAATCAACAAAAGGAATAGTTGGTTCTTTGAAAAGATCAATAAAATTGACAAATTTTATCTAATACTGAAAAAAAAAGAGAGAAGATTCAAATTACTAAAATGAGAAATGAAAGGAAGGATGTCACTACTGCCCTTACAAAAATAACAAGGAATATAAGGGAATACCATGGATAATTCTATAGCCAATAAATGAGATAATCTAGATGAAATGGATAAATTCCTAGAAGGACATAAATGACTGAAGCTAATTCAAGGAGAAAGAGAAAACTCAAATAATCCTACAGTAAGTAGTGACTGAAATAGCAATCCAAAACATTCACACAAAGAAATGCTAGGCCCGTATGGCTTTACTGGTGAATTCCATCAAGTACTTAAAGAAAAAACTAAAACAAAAACAAACAAAAAATGCTTCACAAATTCGTCTGAAAATAAAGAGGTGGGCACACTTCCCAATTCATTCAATGAGACTAGTATCACACTGATACGAAAACCAGACAAAGGCATCACAAGAAAACTAAAGACTATCTCTTATGAATATAAATGCAAAAATCCTCAACAGAATACAAGCAAATCCAAAACAGTAACATATAAAATAGACCACTATTAAGTGGGATGTATCCAGGTATGCAAAGGCAGTACAACATACAAAAGTCAATTCATGTAATACACCATATTAATAGAATAATGGATAAAAACTAGGAATAGAAGAGAACTTCCTCAACTTGACAGAGAACATCTATGAAAAACCTGAAGCAAAGATCATACATAATGCAGAAGCACTGAATTATTCCCTCCCAAAATCAACATTGTACTAGAAGTTCTAGTCAAATCAATCAGACAAAGAAAATAAAGCCTCTAGATTAGAAAGAAAGAAATAAAACTGTTTTGATTCCAAATGGCATGATATTATATATTGAAATCACAAGGAATCCACAAAGTAAAAATAGAGAGAAAAGAAAAAAAAATCCTCTTAGAATTAATAACCCAGTCTGACCAAAATTGTAAGACACAAATGAATATATAAAAATTAATTACATTTCTATTCAACAGCAGTGAATAATCTAAAAATAAAATGAAGGAAACCTTTTCATTTACAATAGCATCAAAAAGAATAAAATAATTAGTAATATTAAGAAAAATATGTGGAATACTGAGAAAAATATCTGAAACATGTATATTGAAAACTAAAATACTAGTGATAGAATTTAAAAATGACCTAAAATAAATGGAAAGCTCTTCTGTGTTCATGGATCAGAAGCCTTATTATTGTTAGGATGGCCATTGTCCTCAAAATGACCTATACATTCAATGCAGCTCTGGCTTTTTGGCAGAAATGAACAAGCTGATCCTAAAACTAATATGGAAATGCAAGATACCCAAAATAGTCAAAACAATCTTGAAAAAGAACAAAGTTTTGAAGTTTCCAAATTCAAAACTCACTAACAAAACTGTGATCCATACAGTGTGATACTTGCAGAAAGGACAGAAAAATAGATTGAGAGAAAAGAACTAAGAGACCATAAACAAAGTCTTACACACAGCCATATAATTTTTGACAAAGGTGCCATGACAATCCAATGGGGAAAAATAATCTTTACAAAAATGATGCTGGGACACCTGTACATACATCTGAAAAGAAAGAAAACTGAACTTTTATCTTAACACCATTTATGGAAATTAACTCAAAATAAATCACAGACCTGAAACTATAAAACATTTAGAAAATGAACAATGAGAAAATCTTCAGGATTTTGGATTACAAATACTTGTAATATATGACACCAAAAGCACAAACAACAAAAGGAAAAAATCAAGTAAACTGGACTTCAGTAAAATTAAAAACTTCTGTGCTTCAAAGGACTTCATGAAGAAAGTAAGAAGACAATACACAGGATGGATGAAAATATTTCCAAAATTTTCCCTGATAAGGGACTTTTATCCAGAATAGACAAAGAAGACTTAAAACATGACAATACAAAGACAAATATAATTAAAATGGGCAAAGAATTTGAATAGGTGTTTCTCCAAAGCAGACATACGAATGGGAACTAAGCACATAAAAAGATGTTCAACATCAGTAGGCATTAGGGAAACAGAAATCAAAATCACAATGACATACCACTTCATACCAACTAGGATGACAAATATATATGATATATGATATATAAATATGAATTTATAAACCCAGTTATAAAAAGTGTAGTTGAGGATGTGGAGAAACTGGACTCCTCATACATTATTTCTGGAAATATACAATGCTTCAGTCACTTTAAAAGCTATATTAGCAATTCCTCAAAAATTTAAAAGTAGAATACATCCCAGCAATTCCATTTTTTGATATATCCTGAAGAGAAGTGAAAATGTGTTCACACAAAAACTTGTCCATGAGCATTTACAGCAGAATTATTCATCATCAACTGATGGATGGATAAGCAATGTGGTGTATTTATAACTATGGCATATTATATGAATACAAAAAGGAATTTGGGTATTGATATATGCTACACGATGGATGAGCCTTGACAACGTCACACTAAATGAAAGACGATAATCAAAAAAGGCAGCATACTGTATGGTTCTACTTATATGAAATGCCTACAACTGGCAAACCCATAGAGGCAGAAAGTAGAGTGGTGGCTGTTGAGGGCTAAGGGAAAGGAAGGTTAGGGACTGACTTACTAAAGGGTACTGGTTCCTTTTGGGGGTGATGGCTACACAACCCTGAAATGTACATAAAACCCTAATGCACACTTTCAAAGGCTGCATTTTATGGTATGTGAATTATATCTCCATAAACCTGTTATTCTTGAAGCTGAGCCCACCTATGGAGCAACTGACACAGCACTGACTGTGGCATCCGGACGGGGAGTGACCCACCCGCCCACCGCGAAGGAGAGAAGCACCTGACCCAGTGTTGGAGGGGTGCAATCTTCTTGCCAATGGACACTGTGAGCAGCACAGACGAGGGGGCCAACAGAGCAAGCTGAGTTCATGAAACAGGGCGAAGACACAAAGACCTCTCAATAAAACCATTAAGAGCGTTCAGTCTCTAGGAGAACACATCTTTGTTTTTAAAATCTTTTTATACCTGTTTTATTTTCTATTAGCTTTTTAATCTTTACTTTTTAAACAGTTCTATATGTTTACAATTTTCATTTCATTTTTAATTCTCTTGGATTTGATCTGTTATTGATTATTCACAGGTTTTAAATATTGTGTTTTGATTTTTTTCTTCTTTTTATTAAGGTTTTAAAAAGACATCTCAACTCGATTCCTATTCTTCTTCAACTTGCTCTTCTATTATTGATTATGCACTGTTTTCAAACCTTCTTTTCCTCCATTCTTTTAAAATTCTATTTCTCTCTCTTGTTTTTAAGTTTTATTCCAGCATAGGCCTTAGATAGATAAAGAAATAAACCCCTTTAAGGGCCACAATAGATAACTGATACTCCTTAAGCCACAGTGCCAGAGAGATATGAGCAGTTGAAGAAGCAGAGGAAGTATTCCCAATTAAAAGAGAAAGAGAAATCCCCTGAAAGAACGATCAATGAAATAGATATTAATGGCCTATTAGATCAAGATTTCTAAAAAGAAGTGATCGAATTACTGAAGGAATTAAAAGAGATAGTGTTTAGAGACATAAAATATGTCAAAAACAAAATAGTAGCTATAAAGAAGAGCCAAGTAGAATTGGTAAATTCATTGGCTGAAATGAGATCTGACCTAAAGGCAGTACAACGCATGCTAGATAATGCAGAGGAACGAATAAGTGACCTAGAAGACAGGACAACAGAAAGCACACAATCAGAACAGTTGAGAGAAAAAAATAAAACACAATGAAAACAATATAAGGAACCTATGGGATAATATAAAGCATGCCAATCTATGCATCATAAGAGTTCCAGAAGGGGAAGAAAGAACAAAGGGGATGGAGAAGGTATTTAAAGAAATCATAACTGAAAAATTCCCAAACATAAAGAAAGAATCAGACACCCAAGTACAGGAGGCTCAGAGGTTCCCAAACAGGAAGAGCCTAAAGAGACTCACACCAAGACAACAAAATCAAGATGGCCAGACTGAAGGATAAAGAAATGATCCTAAAGGCAGCAAGAGAAAAACAAAGAGTGAGTTACAAGAGATGGCTCTCAGCTGATTTCTCTACAGAAACACTACAGGCCAGAAGGGAGTGGAAATATGTATTCAAAGTCCTGAATGAAAAAACAGATGCAGCCTAGGATACTTTCTGCAGCAAGGCTATCCTTTAGAACAGAGGGAGAGGTAATGAATTTCACAGAGAAGAAAAACTAAAAGACTTTAGCAACACTAAACCCATGCTAAAAGAAATATTGTAAGGTACACTCTAAATAAAAAAGAAACAGGATGATACAGAAATGAGAGCTTATAACTGGAAAGATGATACTACCATGAATTACAAATAGAATAAACATGAAATTGTAAAAGAAGACATCTAAATCATTGAGTGGGAGAGGGAAGCAAGAAAATATAGAGTATCTTTTTTTTCTTCTTTTTTCTTAAATTTTTTGTTCTCGGTAGGATGGGTTTGAGATTACATTACTATCTGTTTAGTACACACAGTCACAGTAATTGGTTAACAGACTTACAAAAAAGTGTAACCACAAGCCAAAAACTTACAAGTGAGTAACAAAAACTAAATACAATCCAAGATAACACAAAGGAAAATTACCATACCACAAAAGGAAGAAGAAAGGAACAAAGAAGAAATATGAAATCAACTGCAAATATAAGTTCAAATAGCAATAAACACTCATTTATCATTAATTACTCTAAATGATAATGGACTAAATGCTCCAGTCAAAAGACAGAGTGGCAGACTGGATAATAAAGCAAGAAACTTCAATAAACTGCATACAAGAGACACACTTTAGGGAGAAGGACACATATAGATTGAGAGTGAATGGACGGAAAAGGATATTCCATGCAAATGGAAACTCCAAAAAAGCAGGTGTAGCAGTTCTGATTTCAGACAAAATAGACTTTAAAACAAGGGCCATAAAGAAAGATAAATAAAGGCATTTTATAATGATTAAAGGAGCAAAACAAGATGAGGATATTATAATCATTAATATATATGCATCCAACATGAGCACCTAAGTACATAAAACAACTACTAACAGAGATAAATGGGGAAATTGATGGGAATACAATCATTGTCAGAAGTTTTAACACCACTTTAACATCACTAGACAGATCTTCCACACAAAAAATAAATAAGGCAACAGAGAAATGAAATGATACATTAGAAAAATTAGATTTAGTGGATATTTTCAGAGCATTACAACCCCCCAAATTAGGATATACATTCTTTTCAAGTGTGCGTGGAACATTTTCTAGGATTCATCATGTACTTGGTCACAAAAGAAGCCTCAAAAATTTTAAGAAGATAGAAATTATCTCAAGCATCTTTACTGACCACAATGCCATTGAAACTAGAAAACAACTTCAGAGAAACAAAGCATAAAAAAAAGGAAAGCATAGAGATTAAACAACATGGTATTAAAAAAAAATGGGTCAATGATGAAATCAAAGTTGAAATTAAGGAATACCTTGAGACAAATGAAAATGAAAACAACCACAAAAAACTTATGGGACAAAGCAAAAGCAGTGCTAAGAGGAAAGTTTAGAGTGATACAGGCCTTCCTCAAAAAAGAAGAACAATATCATAAAAAAAATCTAACCCACCAGTTAAAAGAACTAGAAACTGAAGAGTAAAAACACCCAAAAGTCAGCAGAAGGAAGGAAATAATTAAGATCTGGGAGGAAATAAATAAAATAGAGATTAAAAGTAATAGAGAAAATAATCAATCAAACCAAAAGCAATTTTTTGAAAGAGTAAATAAAATCGAGAACCTCTGGCCAAACTCACAAAGAAGAAAAAAGAGAGAGCACAAATTTGCAAAATAAGAAAGGAAAATGGAGAAATTACAACAAATAACATAGAAATATAGAATATCATATGAGAATATCATGAAAAACTACATAAAAAAAGGGATAACCTAGAGGAGATGGACAAGTTTCTGGAAACATACAGTCCACTAAAACTGAATCAAGAAGAAACTGACCACTTGAACAAACCGATCACTAGGAATGAAATCGAATTAACAATAAAAAAAGAATCCCTACAAATAAAATCCAGAACTGGACAGCTTCACCAGGGAATTCTGCCACACATACAAAGAAGTACTCCTACCAGTCCTTCTCAAACTCTTCCAGAAGACTGAAAAGAAGGAATATTCCCAAACTCATTCTATGAAGCCACAATCACCCTGATACCAAAACCAGGCAAAGACACCACCAATAAAGGGAATTACAGACCAATATCACTGATGAACACAGATGCAAAAAAGTCCTTACCAAAATACTAGCAAATAGAATTCCACAGCACATAAAAAAGATTATACAACATGCTCAAATGGGGTTCATCTCAGGGACACAAAGGTGGTTTAACATATACAAATCAATCAATGTAATACTTCACATCAACAAGAGAAAGGACTAAAACCACATGATCATCTCAATAGATGCATAAAAGCTTTTGATAAAATTCAACACCCATTTATGATAAAAATTCTCACCAAAGTGGGTATTGAGGGAACATAACTCAACATCATGAAAGCTATATATGACAAACCTACAGCCAGCATAGCACTAAATGGTGAAAACCTCAAAAGCTTCTCACTAAATTCTGGGACAAGACAAGGATGCCACTATCACCACTCCTATTCAACATAGGCTTGGAAGTCCTGACCATAGCAATCAGGCAAGTAAGAGAAGTAAAAGGGGTCTAAATTGGAAAAGAAGAGGTAAAAGTGTCACTACATGCAGATGACACGACACTATATATAGAAAACCCTAAAAGGTCCACACCAAAACTACTAGAGCTGATCGAAGAATTTAGCAAGGTAGCAGGTTACAAGATTAATGTTCAAAAATCAGTTGCATTTCTTTACACTAATGATGAATCAACAGAAAAAGGAAGTAAAGAAATAAAACACTTTAAAATAGCACCCAAAGTAATAAAATTTCTAGGAATAAATCTAACCACAGAGGTGAGAGAATTATACACAGAAAACTATAAACCATTGGTGAAGGTAATTGAAGAAGACTTTAAAAAATGGAAAGGTATCCCATGCTCTTGGATTCCAAGAATCAATATTGTTAAAATGGTCACACTGCCCAGGGCAATATACAGATTTAATGCAATCCCTGTAAAATTACTCAAGACATATTTCATAGAACTAGAACAAATCACAATAAAATTTATATGGAACCATCAAAGACATAGAAATTCCAGGGTATTACTGAAGAAAAAAAAGAAAGAGCCTGGAGGAATAACTCTCCCAGACTTCAGACAATACTATAGAGTTACAGTCATCAAGACAGCATGGTATTGGTACAAAAACATACATATAGACCAATGGAACAGAATAGAGAGCCCAGAAATGAACCCACAAACTTTTGGTCAACTAATCTTCGACAAAGGAGGGAAGAATATACAATGGAATAAAGACAGTCTCTTCAGCAAGATAAACATAAGACAAGATACAATAAACCTCCTAGAAGAAAATACAGGCAAAATATCTGACATACATCTCAGAAATGTTCCCTTAGGGCAGTCTACCCAAGCAATAGAAATAAAAGCAAGAATAAACAAATGGGACCTAAAGAAACTTACAAGCTTCTGCACAGCAAAGGACACCATATGTAAAAAAAAGACAACCTACAGAATGGGAGAAAATTTTTGCAAATGAAACTGACAAAGGCTTGATCTCCAGAATATATAAGCAGCTCAAATGACTTAATAAGAAACAACCAAATAACCTAAACCAAAAATGGGCAGAAGACCTAAACAAGCAATTCACCAAGGAAGACATACAAATGATCAATGGGCACATGAAAAAATGCTCAATGTCACTAATTATCAGAGAAATGCAAATCAAAACAACAATGAGGTATCACCTCAAACCAGTCATAATGGCCATCATTCAAAAATCCACAAATGACAAATGCTAGAGAGGCTGTGGAGAAAGGGGAACCTCCTACACTTCTGGTGGGAATGCAGTTTGGTGCAGCCACTGTGGAAAAGAGTATTGAGTTCCCTCAAATGTCTAGGAATAGACTTGCCATATGACCTATGAATCCTGCTCCTGGGCATGTATCCTGAAGGAACCCTACTTCAGGATGACACCTGCATCCCAATGTTCATAGCAGCACTATTTACAGTAGCCAAGACATGGATATAGCCTAAATGTCCATCAGCGGATGACTGGCTAAAGAAGTGGTATATTTATACAATGGAATACTACTCAGCCATATAAACTGACAATATAGGGCCATTTGCAGCAACATGGATGCTCCTGGAGAATGTCATTCTAAGTTAAGTAAGCACGGTAAGAAGGAATAAAGACAAGTTACCCACAGGTACAGTTATTTTGATTAAAATATCCACACAGAAAGCAAGTCACCCTCACTACTGCTGCCAGGAGGAGCATCTGAGTGTAATAGCCCAGCCAAGCAAAGTAGATTCCGAACTTCTCTCCTTAGAATTTCCTGCAGAAAGACAGAAGGAAGTTTCAGAAGACACAAATAATCACTCTGTAGCTTCATCCTCATGTTAATTTATTTTTTCTTTTTTGGGGGGCATAATTAGGTTTATTTATTTGTTTTTAAATGGAGGCATTGGGGATTGAACCCAGGACCTCATGCATGCTAGACATGCACTCTACCACTGAGCTATACCCTCCCTCCATCATATTAATTTCTGATTCTAAATCAAGGGGGCTTTAAGTTTAAACCTCCGACTCAATTCACTCTTAAAACATATCCGTTTTCATAGCAGCCCCCAAATTCTACCATGAAATAAGAAGTGTTTTATGTATCATAGAAGTACAGATCACTGGCTCACCTGCTGAAGAGAGATAAATGAGAACAGAGCAAAGGAGGGGATGAGGCCAACTCGAGAGCAGATGCAGGGGATCATCACCACTCACTGGACAGTCTGGCACATTCAACAAATCCCCCCAAAAATCATTCTTAACAGGCTTGACACAAGTGGACATCAACAAGTGGCTCAGTCATCTGCTCCTGCCTTATCTCGGGAAAGTCCCTGGAGCAAATGCATCATAAACCACAGATAATAAGGAAATGGCTGATAATGATAACAACTGCGAGTGCAATGTCTGTCTGACAAAATATTTATAAAACTCATTGACATTGAGGGAATGGGAGAGGGCAGGAGGGATGTGGCTGAGGAAGACATTGCCCTGTATTCTTTGTATCTAGCACGTCTGTTGTTCCTAGGTTTTAAAACCTTTTCTCAGTTAATCTGGAGTAGATGGAACAGGCCAGGGAGGCAAGATTAGAAGAAAGGAGGCAGGGCATGAAGTGGTGCCAGGCTGATCCTAAAAGGGAGACCGACACAGACAGGCAGACACAGAGGGTTTAGGGATGAGGTGGAACAATGAGACGGCAGCTCAGGTGTGTCTTGCTGTTGCTGATCCTTCCCTCAACTGGCTCACTGATGATTCGGCAGTGCTGGGTAAAACCTGTGGATTTCCTCAGCTCTGAGTTCTCTCTGAGGCTTCCGGCTCAGTCTGGAGCTAAGATGAGTTCCGTGGGCTTAGCCTAAGGGGGACTCAGCTCTGAGAATAGCCTGGAATCCTAGAAAACTTCACGCAGGAATCCCTTGGGCTGGACCAGTGCTCATAGAGCTGCTGTGAGACCAGCTCCATCGTCAGAGACATGGGCGTGGACCATTCCATGGGGAAAAGGGCTGAGACTGATGCCAAATCAGATAGGAGCGACAAAGTGTGTTCATTCTTATGTGACTGGGCTTTGTGGCCTGCCTCACTGGTGGCAGGCTTAGGATGGTGTCTGGCAGAGAAAACCCTGGCAATGGGTTTGAGATGTCTTGGACTTTCTTGTTAAGCTTTTTGTAATACATTCTTATCAACTATCCATCCTGAAAATGCCAAATTCAAAACTGAAAGAATGTTAGAAGTTGCCTGCTCTAACTGCCCAATGGTAAACACACCCTGCTACAGTTAGAGAGCTGGTCAGGCAGCCTCTGCCTGGATATTTACAGTGACGGGGAGTTCATTACTTCCAAAGGTTACAAGTCGGCAGGAAGGTCAGACAGAATTTTTGAACCTTAAACAGATGTCTGCCTCCTAGTCCTTGCTGAAATGCAAGGAATAATGAGGATCCCTTCAAATGTAGTTTTGCTGATTGTTATCTCTCTCTGCAAAAGCACCCCAATTCTTAACATAAATTTTTCAAAATTCAGCTTTGATTTCTTTTTATCAAACTAATGCCATACATTCAATAAAGAGTCAAACAGTTCTCGAACACCGATTGTAAAAAGGAGCAGTTCCCAACAACTGCCCCATTTCCTGGCCAGAAACAACCACGTTCAGCTCCTACTGCTGACTCTTGGAATACTTACTCCCTTTCTCTGACTAATATCCTTGTAACACAGCCTAATAACTTTTTCAGCTTTATGTATCACCTATTTAACTTTCTATTTTGGAAAATGAGGGTTCAGATCTCTTTCAAACCCCATCTCATCTACATACCCAAACCTTCTTTCTTCCAACCTTTTAATACAGTTACATTATAATTTTCATCAGCTCAGTATCCTTGCTTTACATTATTATTACTCTGTACAGACTATTCAAAGCTGTAGCAATTTGTGCTAGTCTTACCTTTTCTTCCCTACTTTGTTTTCCTGGAGTTAATAATTGTCTTGGTAGTTCATAGCTTAGATTTCTGTGCACTTAACAATTCAACCTCAGACCTTCTCTTAACGAACAACTTTCACAATACTTTCCAATACATTGTCTACAAATTTCATCTCCTTGAATAAATCTCTTCAGATCTCCTTCCACATGGATTAACGACATGCTAGTCTTGTCACAGAGCTCAAGGGGCCACTAGTGGGAAGTAACAAGGGAATACATGGACCAGGAGCAGGGAAAAGATCAACATAATTGCCTTAGCAATACATACTTAAAATAGTGGGAAAATTGTTTTCTTTACAAACACAAACACACACACAAACCCCAAAAGCCCATAAAGAATGATTAAAAAGCGGTCAAACCCATTGCCCTGCCTTCAAATTCTGTATAACACAAAACAAAAATAACAGAAGGAAGATATCAAATAAATATGAATCTCAACTGGGATTGGGTACACTCAGTGGCAGAGTGTGTGCTCAGCATGCATAAGGTCCTAGATTCAATCTTCAGTACCTCCATTAGAAAAAAAAATTAAAAAGAAAAAAAATTATCAATTTTAAATATTTACATATTAACAAATATCCTCCTTTAAAACTGTGTTCTAAAGGATAACCCGGGTTAAGGAGAAAGTGCCTCTTCGTGACTGATCCTGCTGATAATTGAGGGAGGAAATTAGAGTATGACCACATGAAATAAAATTCCTTATGAAATAATGATCCCGGGTGACAATCATTTTTGGCTGCTGTCATCACAAAAAAGAGAGTCAACTGTAATATTATGTACCTTATGACAGGAGTACAAAACTTCACATAAAAAATATTTTTGCACAAAGTTGAACCTCAATCAGACCAAGCTTTTAGGGGAGGATTAAATCACTTAGCTAAAGCCAATACATAGGATGGAGAAACAAGTCTAACACCATAGGGGAGAATGAAATCAGCCAAACAGGAAATAGAGAAACCCCTCAGCAATTTCAAGGAAAATGAGAAACAGGAAAATTATAGATTAGAACACACTTGAGAGATATGCTAGCTGCAATGTCTGAATCTTGTCTGGATCTTGATTTCAACCCCAAAACTACTTAAAAGTGTATTTTTGTGACAAGCAGGGAATTATTTTGTAACCCTAAAAAAAAGAATATTCCAATTTTATTTGAAAGAGACCTTGTCATTTCACTAATGAAAGGTTAAGCTATGTAGGATTGTCTTCAAAATGACCCCATAGTGGGGGAGGGGAGGAGATGGAGATGAAAGATGCAACAACAGTGACTCTGAGTTTATAATTCTGGAGCTGGGTGACTGATACAGGCAGGCTGGCTGTACTGTTCTCTCTATTTCTGTACATGTTTGAATCTTTCCATAAAATGTGAAACAACAAATAGACTTCAGTGTTTTAAAACCCTCACTTTGAAGGTTAAGAGGTTTGCCCAAGTAGATGGGCAACTGCATGGGGCACTGAGAAAAGAAAGAACAGACACCTGGCTCCAGACCGACCTGGGGCTACCTTGACCCTCCTCTTCTCCTAACCATCCACAGCCAGCCCATAACTGCATCCTGTCAGCCCCACTCCCCAAACGCATTCCTCATTGGCTCCCACCATCTCTCATCTGGCCCAATCCAAGAGCTTCCTACCTGGCCTCCCTGCTTCCTGAGTCCCTGCTATACATTCTCCACATTATCTTTGCAAAATGTGAATGAGAGAAAATTACTTTAGTGCTTAAGCTATCATGACTGCTTCTCACTGCGCTTAGAGTCTACACTCCTTTCCGTGCTCCTGATGCCCTTCTAAACCTCGCGTCTCATCACTCTCACCAGCGCTGGCTCCAGTATCTCCTCAAACCTGCTGAGCACATTTGTGCCTCAGGGCCAATAGACAAGCTGCCTCTATTCCATGGGTGACTTTTCCCAGATCTTCAAATTCCAGCCTCCTTTTCACCATCTCAGCTCACATGTAACCTACTCAAAGATAACTTTCTTAACTCACTTCCCCCCAAGACTCCCATCTCAACACTGTGTTATTTCTTCATTTCAATCTGACATTGTTTCCTTATTTGCCCGATTATTTTTGTTTTCTCGGTTGTCCTTGGCCTGTATCCCCCCAGCAGCCTTGCCCAAACAGCATAAGCTCCCGGGGAGCAGCCAGCGCTGGTGCTCTGAGAAGACACATGCTGAGCACGACATTACAATCACGTGGTGTAGTGAAACGGTGTCGAACAGCAGATACAGAAAAGCAGTGAGAATTTCTCTCTTATTTTATAATTTAAATGAAATATAACATTTACTCCTATTTAATGAAGAATTTGGTAGGTCTTTTTTCCCAGTTCCTAGGCAGCAACCGCTAAAGCTTCCAAATTTCCCAAGATAGGAGTGTCTATGCTATTCATGGTGGAACCTTGGATGGCTTGTGTTCATGAGATGACTCAGGATGGGGACTGGCCAGCCAGAGACACCAACCATGTGGTTAGAGGAGTGGGGCTTTAAGCTTTGTGACAAGTGAGTGGCCACCAGGAGAGGAAGGGGCTCAAAGTTTAGGGCTAAGGAAAGGTTTGACTTACAGTTAGGGTTTGGGTTAGCCATGTCGGTAGTGACCCAATAAATCATGGCTTTGTAATAAAGCCTGCAGTAAAAACTTGGGGCAACGAAGTTCAGAGCTCCTGTGAGCTTCCTGGTTGTTAACACTCTTGGAGGACTGTCACACTCAGATGCCATGAGGACAACCCTGAGCCCTTCCCACTGGAGTGCTCTCCACAACAGCTCACCTGATGAGACCTAAGGGCTGCTGCTTGTCTGTGCTTCGAGGAGGAGCCCATTCCCTGTACAGAAGGCCCTGATCGCTGGGGCAGCTGAAGTCCTCTGATGGAGGTTGAAGTGGCACTGGGAATCAGAAGCAAACAGGTGAGTGTCACTGTCACAAAATGTTCACATGTTCTGTTGATAAAATCTGGTGCTAATACTTCATGGTCATTTGTAAATAAGGGGCCCTCACTTGCCAGGAGGGATGGAGGTACCATATAATTTTTCATAATTCTCACCCAGGATTAATATTAACCCCTTGAGGGTCATTTGCAAACGTGGGTGGAAAGGAACGCTTAGATGTCACAGTCCTGGGACCACCTTGCAGATGCTTAATGTCCTACAACCGGGCCAGTCTTCCACAGCAAAAATCTAGGCCACCCAAGTGCCCAAACTGCTGCAGTGGAGGGACACCTGATGGTCCAGCCCCCTCTTTGGGCACCCAGAGGAACCTGGACTCTGGCAGGTTAGGGGCAGGGTCAATTCTAAAACCCAGGCATTTTTGTCCCCACAATTCAGTAGTTATTTGGTGACAGCAAATGGAATATAAACAACAAAGTAACTTGACATGATGTCATATATTTAGCTTACTCAAGAAACAAAGTTTAAATCCAGTCATTCTCCTTCCCACCTGACCTACTTTCCTTTCTCTTGTACTAGCACCAGATTATTACCCACCCAGCCTTAACATGGGTCCTGACTCCACTTACCTCCCTCCCAAACACCACATGAGATGATTCCTCAACCTGGATGTGGGACCAGCAATTACAAGAAGCTTTAGTGGAAAAGAACTGGTTATGCACAGATGCCAACTAAACACTGTAGAATCCTGGTGTCCCACATTAGTAATCATGACAGCTGTTTGCAAGTGTCCCCAAAGTTCATTTAAGACTCTCACTGCTAATTTTGCTGGGACATAAATATGAAACATGTGGACTGCTGGGCTGGACTGCTAAGCTGGGTCTCTAATCCAGGAAGCTCAGTGTCTGCTCCCTGCACCCAGCTCCCTGTTCTGTTCATGCATGTGCATCAAGAAGCTGTTTAATGTCCATTTTAATATCTTAAACAGTGCATTTCAATATTGTCTTCATCCACAAATACGTGTACCACACAGTAGTAATGATCAATCTTAGTATTTGCTTTCTTTGGTCTTAGAGAGTCAGATAAACAGATAGCAAAGATAACAAAGTCATAGAGGGCTATAATATAGTATTTCCTTTATTTCAATGACAAGATTTATTTAAAGAGCTTAGATATAACATCCTTGCATTTATGGCATCATTAAGCATCTGAAGCTGTTACATTATAAAAACTTCATTTCTAGCGAGATGTTATCAGTTAGAGAAGCGCTCGTAAATTTGAGGGGTTGCTGTCATCTCAGACGGAGTCCCTAAAAAATGTCAGCAATCTGCAGTATTGCCATCATGACAAGAACCCAGACAGATGAAATTTGGAAAGCCCTGTGGCTTTCTAGTGCACAGACATAAAATGTTATTTCAGAGGGAAAAGCCTGAATTACAGAAAGTGATAAATGAAATGGTCTAACATGCATTTCTCTTTCAAAGAACTAATACGTCTTTTGTCGATAATAACATCTGTCAGTAATTATGAAAAGAGCTGACAGATGCATAGTACTTAATATAAGCCAGGGCTGTTGTATCACTGACACAGATTCATTAATCCCCATAGCATCTCTACGAGGTTGGTACTACAATTATCCCCATTTTATTGGTGAGGAACTTGATAGACACAGAGGGTAAATGACATTTACAAGGTCGACAGCGAGAAACCAACACAGGTGTTCCAGCTTGAGTCTACGCTCTTGGCCACTTCTCTTTTTTTTTTTTTGGTGGTGGGGAGATAATAAGGTAATTCTGGTGGGGGAGGGGAGGTAATTAGGGTTATATGTCTATTTTAGAGGACGTGATGGGGGCTGAACCCAGGACCTTATGCTTGCTAAGCATGCGCCCCATCACTTGAGCTGTGCCCTCCCCTCTAGAGTCTATGCTCTTAGCTTCTAATCCTCACTGTCCCACATGGTAACTGTGGGGGAAGTACAGTTTGTTCATTCATTCGCTCGTTAAACTCAGCCTTCCCAGTGCCTGAGATTCAGCAGTGAACAAGACAACATGCTTCCTGCCTTAAATGAGCTTGTCGCCTCCTGATATATTATCTTCATTTTACCCAGGAAGAAACAAGGTCAAGAAGATTAGCCTTTTCCTGTTAACACCGGAGGATACATGAGGTGCTTTATTTCAATTCTGCCATTTGACTTACACCATGGGGAGGGAAAGCTGCCTTGCAAATCCTGGAGCTCACAAACCTGTTAATCCTGAATTTTTTTTAACACTGTCCCTTACTTGATACTTGATCTGAGAAAGGATGAAGTAAACCTAAAAATGTTCTAAGAGAGCTTGTGGTTTATACAAGGTAACTAACCAGCCACTGTTTACTATCCTAACAGGAATCTGTAGGCATATTTCTTTTCTTTCTCTTTTTTCCTTTTTATGGGCAGCTTTTAAAAACCAAATCAAACCAACCAAACCAAATCACTGATAATTCAACAGCAGGTTCTAAATCACCCCCAAGACAGCAGCTAAACTCGGTTTAGACTTACAATGCGGTTTCTGGTGGTTGGATTGGAGAATGTATCTCTATGCTGAATATAAAAGTCATTCACGGAGCTCTTCTCAAATAGGGCAAAGAAAAGCTCTTGTTCCGGTTGTTGATACTTTCATCCACTTGGAGGACTTTCATAAAACATCTCAAGTTATCAAAGGCTGAGGACCGGGTTTTCAGATCATTGGGCTTCAGAGGCAATATTATGTGCAGTATCTCAGCGTATGTACAGAACACCTCCCACAGTGGGTGTACTTTTGCAAATACAAGCTTGTCATCCAAAACCTACATTGGGAGAATGAAAACACAAACCGGGAAAGTATTTTCACATTTTTAGTACACAGATTTTTCTTACGTTGCTGGTAGTTAAAGCACTTGTGTAAACACACACATATGTCACACTGGTAAAAGTGAAGATATAATAAAAATAGATTTGCAATCCATCATACATTTTTGCCTTAAAGATAATTTCTTTGTTGAAATTACTGAAAAGTTATTTAAAATCCTTACAGTTCCTTCGTAAAATAACCAATGTTTTAGATGAAGAAAAGCAAACTTGTTAATTTTTAGTCCAAATTAGTAACTAAAAATAGAAACACCAAAATATTCTTTGCAGTGGTATTGTAATGACAATTTTTTAAATTTCTGAAACCTAGGACTATTTACATATCTGTTCAATATAGTGTTAAACAGCCATTAAAAGGGATTTAAAAGATTTATATTTATTGATATGGAATATATAATAAAAGGAGAAAGTAAAAAAATGTGAAATGATAATTTTCCTTTTTGGAAGGGAAAAATATCTTCATTTGAACAAAAAAAGTTTAGAAGGATTTTATGATTCTTTATGTATAATTAAGGTACAGATGATTTTTAATTCCATTGTTCTTTCATTTTCAATTTTGGGGGGAAACTTTTTATAATAAAAAAATCTTTAAAAATGTTCTTGCATAAATACATTAATAGATATATTTATGACTATATTCTCTGGCTATTAAAAAAGATCTCCTAACTGTAGATCTGAAACATACATTCCATAATGCAGATTCTGAGTGACTCGCCTCCCAGCCCACAGCGAAGGCACGGCTAGTGTGACATGTTTCAAATACCATTCCAAGGAACATGCAGGCTCCCAGCCAATGGCTGCAAGGGGACTGACACTGATCTGGTTGCTCCCAGCTGCAGACCATCACAGATGAGGTTAGATCCACAGGCTCATGTTTTCTCTGTCAAAAGAAATCAGAAAATGTTAGGCTTTTACTTTCACCAGGGAACAAGAAGTTGTTTTTTTATGCAAAAAAATAACAACAAACCAATTTGAACCTGATGAAAAGACATTTACTCAAAACAGCACAGTAGCAATGAAAGTGTTCTGGCAGACAGGGACTTGTTGGATTCCTGTGAGTGCTGGACTCCTCACATGGAATTTCCTTGGCACTC
Organism: Vicugna pacos; assembly: GCF_048564905.1. Classification (NCBI taxonomy): domain Eukaryota; kingdom Metazoa; phylum Chordata; class Mammalia; order Artiodactyla; family Camelidae; genus Vicugna; species Vicugna pacos. The sequence continues at coordinate 682,104 of NW_027328796.1, forward strand.
CAGAAGGCCTGTGGTTGTCCTCATGGGTTTGTGGCCATAAGTGGTGCACAAAAGTCTCTGGCTTTGCCACAATTTCAAAGCTTTTTTGGCTTATGAAAGGTTTTGTCCTCAAATGGAGTTTTCTTGAGTCCAGTCACTGATGTCATTTACCAGAGTTACAGTCCAGATCTGATATTCTAGACTCTTAATATCTTGCAGACATTCAAATGGTTCAGGTTTGGATGTGTATTCACCTCTGCAGGCCTGGACCAAGTCCGATAAAGACACCCGGACAAGTTCAGCAAAATAAAAAGAAATTTTCCTCTCTGCAAGACTGAAATGTCTGTGAAGCTATAAAAACATCTGCACCTACAAAAATAGGGAACCAACTCATCAATAACATATCTATCCATAATGCATGGACATTCAAAATAAATACTGTATTTACTCCTATTAAATTCTATCTGGTTTTTGCCAAACTGTGTCCTAAACTGAAAGGAAGGTAGGTAAATGTAGAGAATTTTTTACCTTTTAAGGAAAAAGGAACCCTCCTACTCGATTGGTGGGAATGTAAATTGGTGCAGCCTCTATGGAGGACAGAAGAGAGGTTCCATAAAAAAATGAAAATAGACTTCCGTGTGATCCAGCAATCCCATTCATGGGTATATGTTTGGAGAAAAATTTAATTCAAAAAGACACATGCACCCCAATGTTCACAGCAGCACTATTTAAAATAGCCAAGACACTGAAACAACCCAAATGTTCACTGACAGATGACTGGATAAAGAAGTTGTGGTATATTATATATATATATATATGTATATATACATGTATACATATATATACACACACATATATACATACCATGAACACACACACAAATGGAATACTGTTCAGCCATTAAAAAATAAAATAATGCCATTTTCAATAACATGGATGGACCTACAGGGTATTATGCTAAGTGAAATAAGTCAGAGAAAGATAAACAAATATTCTATGTATTAACTTATATGTATATCTAAAAAATAAAACAAATTAATGACTATAATAAAACAGAAATAGACTCACAGGTACACAGAACAGACTTGTGGTTACCAATGGGGAGAAGGAGAAGAGGGGAGGCAGGGAGGGGTTAGGGGATTGAGAGGTAAAAAGTACTACGTATAAAATGGATAGGTTACAGGGCTGTATCATACAGCACAGGGAAATATAGCCATTATTTTATGGTGACTTTAAATGGAATATAATCTATGAAAATGTTGAGCCTCTATTTTGTACACCTGAAACTAATATGATGTAAATCAACGACTCAATTACAAAATTTTTAATCAAAGTTTTCTTTTCATATTATTTGCAATAAGTTAGAAGCCAGCACTCTCAATAGAAACATAGTGCAAGTCACAATTTTCTAGTAATTCCATTTAGAAAATAAAAAGCAATAAGTGAAATTAATTCCAGTAATAATTACATTTATCCCAAAATATCCAATACACTATCATTTCAAAAGTGTGATTGACACTTTTAAAACTTATTAATAATATTTTACATTATTTTTGTTGTACGAAGTCTTGAAAATCTATTATGTATTTTCCACTTATAGAACATCTCAATTCACAATAGCCACATGTGGCTCGTGGCTACCATACTAGACAGACCAGATTACACCATTCACACTTCTGATAAATTAGCTGCTCTTTCTTATTTAAAAAACTTGCAGAAAAGGGTTTAGATATGGCCTCTATCAAACAAAGCAACCGTGACGGTTGGGGATTATCTTCATTATAAAGTGAAAAATAAAGGTAAGAGAGCCATGCTTACACGTATGTTAATGTAACAATACCTTCTTAATTCATTCAGGACTTTACAATCTTTCTTCATATGCCAAGGATTCACTGTCACTGCGCAATGTTTTTCACTATTATCATCTTCGTGATTGAGAGCCTTCTGATGACCCTGCTTTGTGCATCTGTACATAAATTAACAAAACAGAGAAAAAGACCTTATTTAAGATAATTTAGGGGGGAGGGTATAGCTCAAGTGGACGATCATGTTCTTAGCATGCCCAAGGGCCTGGGTTCAATTCCCAGTACTTCTTCTAAAAATAAAATAAATAAATAAAAACCTAATTACCACCCCCCAGCAAAAAATTAATTTATTACTTTAATTAAAAGTTAAAAAAAGATAATTTAGTGCAGGCTTATCAGGCTACAAGAGCTACAATGAATGCCCCCACCCATTAATTTAGAAGAAGTCTCACAGTATTTCTCAACATAAAGGCTAAAATATAATTGAGAACACTTCCTGATGGTCAGAATCATTTTAACAAAAATGTAGATAATTACGTCCGTGGTGTCAAATTTCTGTAAGAGTTGGGCATGGAACATTTAGTAAAAGTGATTTTGCAGCTATCTTTGAAAGAAATGCTGAGAAATGATCTTTTCTGTTGGAAATTAGCCTGCTTTTAAATTCTTCAGTAGGCATACGTGTTTACAAACCAGGCAGGAACTGGATTATATTTTACATATACTTTAGAAACTGATTTGAATTTTGCCCTTTACCTGCAAGGCTATTTCTTAGGTAATAACATAAGCCCATTTCTTAGGTAATAACATAAGCAGGCCACTATACTAAATTTTTTTTCCCTGTTTGCTTAAT